>NC_085137.1:286025014-286362514 GCF_035046485.1 Aedes albopictus
ACTGAAGAAAGATTTAGACAATGATTCAGACTATTCTGATGGCATGCCTTGCCTCATGATCTCGTCAGTCAACAAAATCAGTGATCCCTGCTATGTGGAGGTTTTAATCAACAGAAAGCGTTTAACCATGGAGATCGATTGTGGGTCAGCGGAGAGCGTAATTTCAGAGGAGCTGTATTTGAGAAATTTTGCGAGCTGTGAACTGCAGCGTTGCAACAAGAAACTTGTTGTAATTGACGGTAACAAACTGAAGGTTGTTGGAAAAATTTGCGTTGATGTACAGCTCGCTGGAAACCCGAAACAACTGACCATGGTTGTTTTACGCTGCAATAACGATTTCATCCCGCTGGTAGGCCGAACATGGTTGGACGAATTCTATTCCGGATGGCGAAACACTTTTACCAACCCTCCTTTGACAGTCGGGAACATTGACGTGGCTGACGAGCAAACAGTTATTGATGAAGTAAAGAGTAAGTTTCCGACGATTTTTACCAAAGATTTTACCAGTCCAATAGTTGGCTATAAGGGAGATTTAATCTTGAAGGAGGACACACCCATTTTCAAAAAGGCCTATGAAGTTCCATTGCGTTTAAGAAAACAAGTTGTTGATTATTTGGAAGATTTGGAAAAACAAGGAGTTATCACGCCAGTTGAAGCCAGCGAATGGGCTTCGCCGGTAATTGCCATTATTAAAAAGGATAAAAGTATTCGTTTAGTGATAGACTGCAAGGTTTCTATCAATAAAGTTTTGCTTCCAAATACGTATCCTTTGCCTGTTGCTCAGGATCTGTTTGCTACACTTTCGGGCTCGACAATTTTTTGCTCTTTAGACTTGGAGGGTGCTTATACCCAGCTGCTTTTGACCAATCGTTCAAAGAGGTTCATGGTAATCAATACCATCAAGGGCCTCTACACCTACAACAGACTCCCTCAAGGGGCTTCGTCTAGTGCAGCGATTTTCCAAAAGGTAATGGACCAAGTACTTTGTGGTTTGGAGAACGTTACGGTTTATTTAGATGATGTGCTGATTGCGGGAAAGGATTTTGAAGACTGCAGAAAGAAACTTTTTTTGGTTTTGGAAAGACTAGCCAAAGCCAACATAAAGGTAAATTTGAAGAAATGCAAATTTTTTGTATCGCAGTTGCCTTATTTGGGGCATGTTTTAACGGACAAGGGTTTGCTGCCCTGCCCTGATAAAGTGAAAACTATCCGCGAAGCGAAAGCTCCACGGAACGTTTCGGAACTAAAGGCATTTCTAGGACTTGTAACTTACTATTCTAAGTTCATTCCTAATTTGTCCACTCGCATCAGCTGCCTTTACAATCTTTTGAAGAAAAACGTGACGTATTGTTGGACTGACAACTGTGAAACAGCATTTAATGATTGTAAAGGATTTCTTTTAAACCCAAACCTTTTGGAGTATTTTGACCCGTATAAGCCAGTTGTCGTAGTAACGGATGCCTGTAGCTATGGTTTAGGCGGTGTAATTGCACATTTGGTTGAAGACGAGGAAAAACCAATAAGCTTCACCTCATTTTCTTTGAACAGCGCCCAGAAGAATTACCCTATTTTGCATTTAGAGGCTTTAGCAGTTGTGAGCACCGTGAAGAAATTTCATAAATTTCTTTACGGGATGCATTTTACCATTTATACCGACCACAAGCCTCTCATCGGTATTTTTGGCAAGGAGGGTAAGAATTCTATTTCAGTGACGCGTTTGCAAAGGTACGTTATGGAACTCTCCATCTACAATTACGATATTGTATATCGGCCTTCATCTCGGATGGGTAATGCCGATTTTTGTAGTCGTTTTCCTTTATCCGATGAGGTTCCCAAGGTTTTGGCTCGGGAATACGTTAAAAATTTGAATTTTTCCGACGAGTTTCCTATTGACTACAAGGAAGTGGCCAAGGAGACCTTGAACGACGAGTTCCTGCAAACAATTTTGACATACCTGAAGCAGGGATGGCCTCAGCGGTTAGAAAGGCGTTTTGTGGACGTGTACTCTCACTACCAGGAGCTTGAAGAGGTCGAAGGATGCGTTTTGTTCCAGGATCGCGTGGTAATCCCTGAGAGCATGAAGAGAAAGGTACTGAAAATGCTTCACATGAACCACTCAGGAATCAGCAAAATAAAACAACTAGCGCGGAGGACAGTCTACTGGTTCGGACTTAACAAGGACGTGGAGGACTACGTGAAGACCTGTGGAATATGCCACCAGATGACAGCGATCAACAAAAAGCCTCCATACTCCAAGTGGATCCCGACGACAAAACCCTTCAGCAGGATTCATGCTGACTTTTTTCACTTTGATCGAAAGGTTTTTCTTGTTGTCGTTGACAGCTTTACCAAGTGGATCGAATTAGAGTACATGCGACACGGAACGGACTGCAAAAAGGTTTTGAAGGTTCTTTTGGGGATTTTTGCTAGGTACGGATTACCGGACGTGGTAGTTACGGATGGAGGACCACCATTCAACTCCGACCATTTTGTAACCTTTTTGAGAAATCAGGGGATTTTGGTCATGAAAAGTCCGCCATACTACAGATGACAGCGATCAACAAAAAGCCTCCATACTCCAAGTGGATCCCGACGACAAAACCCTTCAGCAGGATTCATGCTGACTTTTTTCACTTTGATCGAAAGGTTTTTCTTGTTGTCGTTGACAGCTTTACCAAGTGGATCGAATTAGAGTACATGCGACACGGAACGGACTGCAAAAAGGTTTTGAAGGTTCTTTTGGGGATTTTTGCTAGGTACGGATTACCGGACGTGGTAGTTACGGATGGAGGACCACCATTCAACTCCGACCATTTTGTAACCTTTTTGAGAAATCAGGGGATTTTGGTCATGAAAAGTCCGCCATACCATCCCGAAAGCAATGGACAAGCAGAAAGAACAGTACGATTGGTAAAAGACGTTTTGAAAAAGTTCCTGCTTGACCCGGAGATTAGAGGTTTAGATGTTGATGAACAAATTGCATACTTTTTATCCAACTATCGCAACATTTGCTTGGACAACAAAGGCCAATTTCCTTCCGAAAGATTACTCTCCTATAAGCCAAAAACTTTAATGGACTTAATCAATCCTAAACATAGTTTTAAAACACACTTGACTAACTCGCATGACGTTTCTGATTCCGCTATTGCTAAAGGTGATAACAAACCTGACGCATTCACCAAACTCAAAAATGGAGATCAGATTTTTTACAAAAACATTAACCCGACAGACATCGGACGATGGTTGCCAGCCACATTTTTAAGACAGGTTTCTGATGCTACTTTCCAGATTTCTCTTGGGGGAAGGATAGTGTTGGCGCATAAGCGTCAGCTTAAACTATCTTTTAACTCTCGTCGTAAGGGAACCCTAATTTTCCCACATGAGAGTGAGGCAATCCTTATGCCTGATCCAGCACCCATTTTGTCACCAGAAAGAAATCCAGAAGCAGCACCAGTTTCGTCATCTATAGAAGCACCATTTTTGTCGTCGTCATCGAATGTTTTGTCACCGACTTTAAGAAGAAATAGTAGTGAATTACAAAGAAGAAGTAAGAGGAGACGGGAAGAAGAAGATCCCGAATCCGACGAGCAATCTACTCAAGATTTCGAATTTTATGGCTACCCAGCCGATTCTTTCATTTTCTCAAGCTTAGAAACTCAAGAAGATTTACAGCATGAAGAAGAACAAGATCCACTCCCAGTGGTTCCGATTAGGCGTTCTAAAAGAAGAAATAAGAAAAGAAGGAAAAGTGATTTTGTCTACCCGCATAGTTGTGAACAAAAAGCATATTATTTCACATGCTGTCCAGAACCACTTGCGACTATTTATGAACAATATGACATGATACCCTCTATCACTTCAAATGGTAGTGTTGGCATATTGTAGTATACCACTTGCCAAATTGTAATGGGCCTTTTCACAATATGACGAATAGGCGGTTAAGTTAGGTTACAATAAAAAATCGGCTTTTTTGTCGAACAAAATTTTCGCAAAACAATAAGCCAAGTTGTTGTCATGTTGTTCATTTTTTGCAACGATTATTGCAAACCATATTGTTGTAAAATTGTTGAACCATATTCGTAGCACAAATCTGCTACATTAAATGAAAATGTTCGTTTATTGTGCTGTATGTTTAAGACAACGCTGTATTATATTGTATTATTTTTGTATTTTCATATTGAAACAACCAAGTAGATCAAGCTATAATGCATGATTATAATCAAATCATGCATTACAACTTAAACTACAAAAATTACAAAAAAGCATGAACTACTTATACGGTTTGTAAAAATAGTATAATTTAAAAATGTTTGACACACAGCAAGAAGTTTGTTTTTCCTCGGCATGGCTTTCGCTGGAACTGCCCAGCAAATCGGCATTCTTTTGGAGGGACCACTGCTTCCAGGCGTTCACAATGACCGGGAATACTTGATGGCGAATTTTCGATGAGTGGTTCCGGAACGGATCTGCTCCTGCTTTAGCAGTTTTCGTACGCGACAAGGAGCGGCCGGAGTTCACTTGCATCCACCCGTCGGGCCCCAGTGGTCATGATTTGGTGTTGCTGCTGCTGGTGGCCGTGCTTGGCGAAGTTGCTGCTCAGAACCGTCGTCGTGGCCATAGTGATGATGGGAAAATCGGGCGGCCCAGTTCTGTTGGGTAATGATGTTCCCTGCGTGGCCGATTCTGGAGAAACGGTCGTTTTTTTGAAGTCGTTTGAGGCCACCTGGGCCAGATTGCCGTGGATCTTCTCCAGGCTGACGCAAAACCTGCAAGACAAGTTTTAATGAAAATGATGCAACATATTTTTGTAAAGAAAAAAACTTACCGTTGTTATTCCATTTTTCCTTTGTTAGCCGAGTTGAGCAACTTTATTTACGTTGAGGTGTATGTTTCACTGGAACCTTTTCTTACTGGGGCGTGCCGGAAAACGACGGTAGCCGGGTAGAAGTGGTTTCTTGTGGCTAGAATTGATGAAAAATCAGACTGTTACTTACGATATGGAAAACCAACTTTTATTTGATTGAAACTTACCTTTCCGAATCACTCATTGAGATTCAGAAATCTTTGTTAATCCTTTTGTTGAATCCTTTTATTTTTGCTAAAGGTGGAACAAAACAATCGCGATCACGCCGCCGCCTAGATGAAAGTTTGCAAATACGCAAGTGCTGACTACCACCAATGCATAGAACCATCTACCATGCTGTTGAACATAAGTTATATATGTTGAAATGCATAGATGTGAGTGTGTTGCCCTTATGAGAAAACAAGTAATTTAACACTATTTCAACCATATGTGACAAGTTTAAAATCAGCATCATCGTTTAACAGTGTATGAACACTATGATATATTGTTAATATCTGATATGGATTGCTGATATTTTATTTCATTGTTGGAAGCATTCGGCTTCTTATTCTCCAACATCAAATTAACTACTAGTGATGAACTAACATCAACAGTAAGAGGAAGTTTACTGTTTGGAAGTTATGGCAAATTGTATTTCTCTATGCGGGTACTATTCGTAGAATCGAACTAATTAGTGAATTTTCTAATTGTATAAATGTATAGTTCTGTTGTATATAGTTAAGCATAAATATTGTGCATTCGAGTAATAAAGTTTTAGATAAATGAATTTGTGTTGTAAATATTTTGAAATTTAATGAATTAGTTTTTTACTAAAGGATGGAGGAGTTGTGGTAACCCTATGCGAACGCTTGAGAACTCGCTCAGAGAAGCGAGATAGTAGAAAGAGAGAAAGGGGAATTTAGGAGATATTCAGAATTGTACCGAGTAGGAGAAATATACTACGATCAGAAGTTTTGTGACAACCAACCGAACAAGACGTATTTTATTCAAAGTCTGTAAGAACAGAAGTCTTTGTCCTCCCACTTTACTAGATTGTTCAGTTTAAATTAACGAACTAGGATAAAACAAATACAAGACACGTCAAAATTTGAACAGGCCATTTTCTGTCATCTCCATAGTTCCAATCAAGCAGGAGACAGTTTAGTTTGAAAGAGTTCAATCGATAAAATAGTAGCTCGTCCCAAAGAAAAGATAATCCTATACAAACTTCTATTGCATTTCAAAAACAGTTCCGGGGTACCAAAAAAATATACGAAACTTTGGATTTACTTAGTTAGATTCATTTTCGGGTAGAACTGTCAATACCCATAGAGAATTCCGATTTTCAGTATTTATTCGTCATGTGTTTATAAACGTCAATTTTTTTTTAATAGTCTAGAAATTATCAGCCTTATTAAAAACATTCAGCCTTTTCATATGTATATTTCACCCGTTTTTATATACTGACTCAAGTACTTTTCCTTCGAATAAATAAATAAATTTCATAATAATTAAGTGTATTTATATTCCAGGCATGACAATGATGCTCTGTTGTCTTCCCGAGATATTCAATGTCAACCGTCCATTTTATTTCGCATTAATGAAAAGTTGTACTACTCATCTTATAGTTTTCAACGGCCACATTCATAAGCCCTAAGGTATTCAATGAAACTGTCAATAAATAAATATGTATGGATGTGAATTGCAGCAGTTTACTATATTTAATTTGATGACATAAGCGCAGTTTCGAGTTCGAAAGGAATCGCTCAAGAAACTTCTTGAGTGATTCCTGGCAGAAACTTTCTTCGGTGACTGCCATTTGAACTGTCATTTCTTTGCTACTGCGTACTGCGATCGAAGAAAAACCGGTTTCTTGAGCAATTCAGGCAAGGAATTTCCCATGCATCAAGATAGGCTGTGAAATTCCTTCTGATCTGCAAACAGCGCTATACAATTAAAACCATTCGATCACATGATAAAATTCGACACCGAAAAGTAACTTAACCCTTAAAGCCCCAGCACAGACTTTTAATTTTTGATCGGCGAATACTCTGGAACTATCTATCTATATAAATAAAAATGGAATGTTGTTTGTATGTCACGAATAGGCTCGAGAACGGGTCAACGGATATACTTAATGCTTTCACTGTTGCAATCGTGCAGGGCTCCGACGTGTTCGTGCGAAACAATAATTGGATCATTGTTCGGGAAGGCTAGAAAAACGAGAAAATCTGAAATTCCGTTATGAGGGACACTTTTCGGTGGAACTGGAAGTCATAAAACATAGTATACTATTCCTATAGGCAGGCAGTACGACCACGACGTTTGCCGGAACAGCAAAGGACTGTTTTACTCATAAAACGGACAAGTTGGCAAGGCTATAAGAAGAAAACGCTTATTTCAAATTTATCCAGCCTTGGTTTGTCGTTTAGTATTGTCGGGCCGCCACCAAACCGGACTTCGCACAATCAAGTCGCGACGCGACCCAACTCGCGACGTTTTTTAATCATGTCAAATGTAGTGCGCATCCTTCCCGTTGTTGTCAGCAACACAGCGCACTAGATGCGAAACAGTTGCGACACTTGTGGACCAAGAAAATTGCAATTTTTGATAGAATGTCGGTCTTGATTCCAACCGGATAGACAATATATTATACACGCAGCAAAATGTGGCTTGTTTAAAACAATAAAACGCATGATTGATTTTCAAACTGAGCATTTACTTATTCCGAAGTTATATTTCAAGAGCAAATTTTGAATACGTCGTAAGTAACAAATGGCTCTTTCAGAGAAAATCACTCCGCAAGTTTTGAGCATCTATTTTAATTCCTATTTAACAACCAAAGCGTAATATGAACATCTCATACGTGCAAACATCCATTTTTAGTAATGTTTTTGATCCTTGGAAAAAAGTTTTGCAATTAGTTATTAAAAAATCACATTTTTCGAAAAAAATCAATTTTACGTCGGTTTTGTTAAGAAAATTAAAATAGGACATTTTGTTAAGTCATTCCGGAAAGTGTCGTGTTACTTTCGACGGGTGCGTTACGGCATGTTACGAGGCGCCGTGACACTTACGTCAAATATTTTACGTCATACTGTCAGCTGGCCAAAGTATCTAAATACCAAGGTAAGAGATTCCCTCTAATATTCATGGATTTGTGAGAAAAGGAAAAAAGCAAAAAATAGTTATGAAGTTTGCGCTGATTTGTATGGGCACATCACTATTTAGCAAACTTTCTTAAGAAATTAAGCACTCCCATCATAGAAGCAATTATTTTGTTGCATCTCACTGGATTAAAAGTGACCTCCATGCAATAAAACAGGAAATATCGCCATTTGAAAATCGGTAACAAAATATTTTTTATTGGTTCTAAACATATTTTTTCAGCCTTTAGAAACATCCAAACTAATAAAACTTCACAAACTTTGCTGAAATAATGACATTTTAGTGTAAAAACACAAACTTTTCATAACTAACGCAGATGTGTTGGTGAGTCTCGATTTTGACATTTGCGGGAATCTCTTACCTAGGTAAATATTTAGATACTTTGTCAGCTGGCATGTTGCTTACGTCTGTTGTTTACGTCGGCAGGAAACATCAGGATGTTACTTAGGACAAATGCCCAGCGTGGGTGGTTTGTTGATTAGCAGCAGTGTTTCGCGTGTATTGTACACTGGAGGCTCGAGTACCGTCCACCAACTCACCGGAGGACTGATAGGTCTGGAGAAGAGGCCATCGACCAATCATTATGTACCAGATCAAGCTGCTCAACGAAAAGGAAGTCAGCCAAAGACCGAAGATATGTAGGATGATGAATGGTAATTGACATTAATTTAGTTTATCGTGCTTCTGTACATTAATGATCTTTTTTCAGGACAAGGAAGTATACCGAAGACGATGAACTTAACAGGGCCAAGTTCATCTACAATCACTACGTTGACGACAACTCCCACAAAAAATACGACAAATTTTACAAATCCCTGATCAACGACTGGCCATCAAACGCTTTTCCATTGGTAGGCAGTTGGGCATCAATCTCTACTCGATGTAAAATGAGCAACATCACTTTGAACATTTGCCGAGTCTTCACCATGGATAACTGCGAGAAGCTGAGACTACCTGAATTTCGTGAAAGGTGTCGAATCAGATTTACCACTAGAACCATCAAGAAATCCCCGACACTGTTTGAGTAACTCTTCGAAGAGAACTTAGAAGAATTTCTTCGATCAGTACAGCAATAGCACAGACAAACAGACGTAACACTTGCGAAATTTCCATCGACCACGCTTTTAACGATCACTTTAAATTATCATAGTTATGGCTTTCACAATCAGAGGCGCGCGCATCGTTTTTCTATGCGTTTGACGTTTCACACTAGCGCCTTCTGTTGACGATATTGCACAACACAATGATTCGTGCAACTTTTCCACCAGGTGATGGTAGTGTGAACTGGGCGATGGATTTCCATGAAAATCGTTCAAGGTGTTACGTCTGTTTGTCTGTGGCAATAGCTTGTCCATTACGAAGGAAAGCCTGGTGTAAGGCTGTCAGAAACAAAGTGATTGTGTAAAAAGGACAGAAACGACATTTTTCAGATCATGTTGATGTTCAAGATAACAGTTTTTGTTCTGCAAGAAGTTGGCGTGCCACCTCAGCATGGTAAAACTGGAGCTTAAAATCGACGAGTACCACCGAAGGAGCTGCCATATCTAGGTGGCAATATAGTTGCCACTGCTCCTAGACTGCGTCGAAAAACTCAAATACATTTCAAAGTTGATTGAGGCTTAACTAATGATCTATTATTTGTTTTTATTTATAATCGGAAAAGAAAATCAGTAATATAATAAATAATAATACTAAAAACTATATCAAACTGTTTGACTCAATAATCGAAATATTTTATCATTGTTCCAATAGATGATATCTCATTCAAATCATGTGGGATGATTCGGTTTCAACAGGTTTAGATTACTAATGAGTAGACGACGAAATCTACTCATTAGTAATCTAAGTTGAAAGTCGAAAAATTCATAAAATATAAGACATGCTTTTTGACAAGAAAAAAGAGACCCATCTTCCGGGGTTTTATGGCGGGCTAAGGTGGGCCATCTTTTGAATTGCCCCACTTCAATCAAGTACCTATCAAAGCTTCTGATAATGTGGATGTGTAATGGAATTCTGGTAAGGGGTTTTAATATTGGTTAATATTGGTATTTAATCTAATATTAAAGGATTTCGTCATTAATTCCAGTTTTAAAAAATACATCCAACAATTAAAGTTCAAACTTCTATAAATAAAACATAATTGTAAACTGCATGTTTAACAAAAAGTGCTGGAAAGGGTAGCAGAAATTGCAAACCAAGTTGTGGTAGTAATTAAATTACTAAATTTTTTTTTATTAAACATTTTTAATATATTTAATCTCTAAGGTTGCAAGAGACTTGTCAATATGTGAAAGCTTTTCTTCCAGCCTTTTTTTTCTAATGTTTATTTATTCAAGAGAATAAGAAAAAGCTTCGCACGCTAGTGCAGTTCATTCGAGTCGAGGTTTCTACACTTCATTCTCTTATTTAATAATCCAATAATAAATTACAAACGTTCTCCTCAAAGTTTCTTGTCATTAAAAAAATCCCCAAAAGTTTCATCATAAATATTCCATACAAATACCGTGGGGTGCCCTAATTTCGTGCGGGTCCAAATTTCGCTAACTGATAAGATTTAGAGACCAAAATCATAGAACTAATTGTTGAATTTTCCATATTTCATTTAAGGTACTATAGCTAAAGCAAAGTTTGGACAATTGCACAATTAGTTTTCCGATTATGATATCTAAATCTTCAGTTGGCGAAATTTGGACCCGCATGAAATTAGGGCACCCCACGGTAACAAAAAGATGATGAAAGATTTCTATTAGATTATCATGCAAGTAGGGTTTATCCAAAAAATGTTGTTAGGCACGTTGTATCATATTTTTCTGTTCGGGATGTGATAATAATAATGATGATCATATTATTTATTTTCTTAAAATAATTTCTCATATTTTAGGAAATCTAGTAAAATTCTTTGATTTTAATCTCTACTACAGATATTTTCGGGTAATATTTCGATAGATACTTCTTGAAAACTTGAGAAGGAATCTTTGGTAATCAACAATATCCAACAATATTTCTTAGGCAATTTCATTGCACAGATGACTAGAAAATTTTAGGAATATCAGTTTAGTAAATTATCTTAAATGTATATTCTAAAGGTTTTGCCGGTCTAAGCGAAATTATAAAATGAAGCCCTACATCTAGAGCAGCCTAATCACTCCTGAAGAAACTCGAGATGGAAAAATTTGAATATAAGTAAGGGAACGTCCATAAATTACGTCACGCATTGAGGGGGGAGGGGCTTTCAACAAAGCGTGACGACCCGTACACAAAATTTAGAGGTCTCATACAAAAATTGTGACATATAGGGGGAGGGGGGTTGAAAACAGGCAATTTTTGCGTGACGTAATTTATGGACGTTCCCTAACTCTTGGAAAAGAAAGATAACGGAATTATTTGCGAAATACGAACATATACCTTATATTCAAATAAAAAAAAAAAAAAAAACAAAAAAAAAACATTAGCTAACAATCAAATGAGTATGTTAGGTACAATAAAACCAGTAAAGTCCCTATGTATTGTTTTGGTGCAGTTGAAAAATCTGCCCACGTGGACATTCCAAAATCCCAAACACCCCCCACTTAACTCCCCATCTCACGTCGGTTTATCTAAAACTCTCTCTTCCCGTGTCCACGTGGTACATGGACGGCCTATTGGTGCATTTCGGATATTTTTCAGTGGCCAGCGTCCCATCAAAACCCCCACACTATTCTTTATTAATATTTAAAAACATAATCTTGTGTTCTCGACGATTTTTTCGCCTTTGTTTCAGTGGAGTAACCTGTGCGAGATTTTCGCATCGCCTCCGAAGTGTATTGTGACCGAGCAATCTAGTAATCGAAATAGTTCTACCTGCACAAATGAACAGCTATCTCACGTTGTTCTTGGACGGTGGGTGGTAACCAGCTAGGATTACATTTTTGTAGCCCCGTACCAGTTTGGAACAATGCTTTAGAAGTGTTTTAGCATGTCCAGGCTCTTCTCCGGCTTATTTCCAGTAGTGATCGGGTCGCAAGCAGAAAGATTTCCATCATCTCCGGATCCGGAACCCTTTCGATGATCTGGAAGGTGCTGAGGGCAGCTTTTGTCAAAATGTAGGTACTGTGCGAGCGAATCAGTTTTTCTACCTCGCCGGCCTAATCATGGATATCTATGGCAATGCAACGACTTCCAGGTTAGGTACTTAGTGCCAGAAACAACATGAATGGGGTCAAACTGTGCAGGCCCTATTGATTGAGGAAAGAAGTTTATTAGTAAAACTAACAATAATACATATGAACGAAAGTTACTTGCTTAAGACCGGACGGGACGGTGGTAGAATCGTCCGCCATTGCTCTGTTGCTAGTAAGATGCAAATCTCAACTTCTACTTCATATTATTGACTAGAAATTTGATCGTTCATTTGCTCACTTGTGGTGCACAATCGACTAAAGTTTCAGCTACGTCAATGCAGTGGAAATTGATATTTGCTTCTTCAAAATCGCGAGGCAAATTGTTAGAAAGAGTGGGAAGATAGGAAAAATTACACGTCGTCCCGTGCGGCCTTAACCGATGAAATTGAACTTCTCTTTGAACCTGGGCTGGTCAAAGTGCTATCTGTGGCCGAACAGCAATTTGACTGCTTCACACCGTCACCCTTTCGGAACTTTCGGAATGCGTCATCACATTTTCTGTTCTCGACAGCACGGTTCTGTCGGATGGCGCAGGCAATGCATCAAAATCGCCGTTCCAACTGGAGCTGCTCTTCTAGTTGAAGACGGCGATGAGGAAGAGTCGCTGCCATTTGATGCCGGATCGATAGAAGCGGAATCTGTAGAAACAAACAGGGTAGGATGTTTACATAATGCGATAGGAGAATTATAACTGTTTGAAACTTACTTGAAATCGAGGCGAGATAATACAAAGTTTATCGTGGTGCAGTCGACGATGGCTCCGAGGAAATTCTTTCCGGATTCTTTAAATCCAGCTTGCGGAATTCCTCTAGAAGTAGCACCAAGGAACTTCCATTTCTACAGTGAGCAGACTTGAGTTTAATTATTACTGTTGATGGAGCCGCTTTTCGAGCAGGAAATACCACTGCTGGCTTGACTGCTGGTAACCGACTTCAGTACCGATATGCTGAGTACCAGAATAGAGCTTGCTGACGTTTATCCACCTTTCTCTTTCAAACATGCAGGCGAAATAGGATTTGTTGTCATCAGGAAAGGTTTCCCGATGAAAACAAATCTTATTCCGCTTGCATGCTTGAAAGAGAGAGGTGAATAAACGTCAGCAAGCTCTATGGTGTTAGGAATGTGTCTCGACCGCAATTTCGACGATGCATGCAATGATGCTTGAGACTGCTCGGAGAACAAAGAGAAAAGTGTTTGTCGTAAACACTTTTGATTTCTGTTTACATGAATTTGTTACTTGAGTCGTTTTGACAGCGCAGTTACGTCAGTTCTGAGTTATGTGCGTTACATAAGTCGTTGTACCGACAAAGCGGCACATGTGAAAAGAGCTCAATTTGTTACTTAAGTCAGTTTGATTTTTTTTTTAATTTTTAAAGTTTTAACTATTTTTGACTTATGGTATCGCTACACAGTATTAAGCAGTGTATTAGGTATTAGAATATGCAAAAAACTCATTTTTGTTTATTTTGTTACTTAGGACGTATTGAAAATTTGCTCTTGATTTCATTGTTCTTATTTAGAGTTTATCGATCAAAACAACCAATTCCCATCATTCCATATAACGTTAAAATCTGCATTTGTTTCAACAAAATGGGGACCATAAACATGGCCCGGAAGCACTCACACATCTTCAAAATTCTTACCCCAACATCGCCACACCGAAGAAAGTGTAGCAAATCTATCACTCCAACTTCCAAGCAGGGTCGCCAGTAGGGTTACCAGACGTACTCTTTTTAGAGTACATGTACTCTTTTTCAGCAAAAAATTGGGCGTACTATTCTTTTTGGTAAAATGGGCCCAATTGTACTCTTTTTTTTTTCAAAATTACATTTTTCTGATAATATATGTATATATGTATAATAAAAATAACCTTTCAAGTAGTAAAAAAATCAGTGTGCTACAAATTAGAATCACTTAACGATAGGTCTTATCTGCTGAAGAAAGGCCATCTTTGTTTTCTCTTTCATCCATCGAAATCACACTAATTCATTCAGATTATGATTTGCTCCTTGCTGAAAAATGTTGTTAAAACTGTCGTTTATTAATTTGTTTTGCAAAACTGGCTTCACTTTGACGTGCAATAATCGGAAGCTTAGGAATCCGTTTTTGAGTTATTCCTCCAAAGACTGAACGCTATACCTCCCAACATAATACTCGGCGGATGGGTAAGAAATAACGAAAGCACTTCGTTTCTGTAATATGTTAGCTTTTGAAAGCAGGCTCAATTTTTTAAACTGTCTTGAACGAAGCAGTGAGTTACATTTTCCATTGAGTTAACGAGGTTTTTGCCCTTCCGAAAAAAGAACTCACATTTTGCGAGTTTGTCGGGATTGGGATTCGATCCTAGGTCCTCGGCGTAAGCGTCACGTGTTTTAACAATCACACTAGGTTCATTTCACAAAAAAAAATAAAAAAGATCTTACGAAACCCATTGCATGAAATCCATCTACTAGAGAACCAAAAAAATCGACAGTAGTTCTCGGCCATTTTTAACGAAAGGAATTTGAAAACAAATCACTAACACACAAGTATTTGGGTTGGTCAATAGTTGGCATGAATACTGAAAAAATGTGAGATTAGAAACTGCTGTAATAACTATCCAGTGATGTATTAAGTAGCACAACTTTAGTTTTTCCCTTCGTTAAAAAATTTATCGTCTACCCTTGTTGGTTTGACCGCATATCCAGCTTTTTACGCTGGCTATAAAACGGCAAGGGGTGAATCGATTTTGACATTTCTTGCCGACAATTTTTATAGCAAGATCAGAGTAGGCTGAAAATATAGCTTGTTGATTCAACTGTCAAATATTTTCACCATTTTCTGCGGTCGAGCATTTTGCATTGTGTTTCTCCCACATTTTGTATTTGTAATCTTCTTGTTTATATAATTTTAGGCATTAAATTGAAAGGATCAACATTTAATTGACAGCCGAGATATCTCTGAACATATAAGACATGCTTATGACTTGCTTTATGTATAACCCGGAGAATTTATTAGATTCAAGGCTGATTTGCTGCTGCTGTGAGTGGTACGAAAATCAAGTCCGATCCTACTCCTGCGTAGAAGTTCCGTCTTGTCCCACACGTCGGCGTCGAACGTTGACAGTGTCGAAAGTTCGTTGCTGGAATATTCCGTCACCTTCGACATCGCTCCCGAATTCCCTATCAGTTTATATCACCGTCACATTCCTAGATCTCAGTAAATCGACAGACAATCTGGTCTTGGTCAAGTTGATCTAGTGTACGTCCTTTTGTTGGGTTATGGAGGGTCACCCCAGAGCCGTCTCTTACAAACCGGACAGGAATGGACTATATTTGAATTTTCATCCAATAAATCTGAGACTTGTAAGCTAGTAGGAACTCCTCCATGACAAGAGTTTAGTGCGTATGCACTTCCAAATGTCTTAATAACACTATGTCTGAGACCCAGTCGGTCCTCTACCCGTTCCCGACCAGTCAAGCGTGGAAACGAACATTGAAAAATAAAATTTTTGATCATCCATGATAAAGTTTTGGGGATGAGTTATACCTAAGGATCGACTACTCACCCTGAATCAATTCCTCTGCGAGAGCTATGAAATTACTCAAATTTTGTGGGAAATCACCCTGTAACTACATCAACAGAATACAAAAATAGGTAGTCCACATCCAACATACATAAGTTTTCCTGTTGCCTATTTCGGCTTTGGTATAAAGTAATGTGAAATATACATCGTGAACCCGCGAGGGCTTCTGGTGATACTATTATTACAGAGTCAGGGGTGATTCAAAATTTATGGAAAGTTAGCGTAAAAAGCTGGATAATCTGAACACTTTATAATTTGAACCCCGCTAATCTGCACATCGTTCAAATTAAAAATGGTTCAAACGTCATTCTGCCCATGGAACGGGGTGAAACGGAATGCATAATCAAAACAAAACAGCAAATAAGGTAACCAGCATTGTGTTTTTTTGATGCTCACAGAGTTACCAGAAGTTATTAAAAATTAAATAAAAATTAAAAATGAACCCCGTTGGTTTGCATAGGTTTGCATGAGGTGTCGTTCAAATCAACGGGGACGGTACCTACATTTAGGTGTCAAGTATGGTTTACAGAATTCAAATATCAAAAACTTCAAGAGTGTTAAACAGTATTTAATCGAAAAAAAAAATAACAATATTTATTCGATTACTGTACTCTTTTGTACTCTTTTATCAGAATTCTTGAATGTACTCTTTTCATGTGTGAACAATATGGTAACCCTGGTCGCCAGGTCATTTTTTGAGAAATCTGGATGATTTAGGAAGTTTTGTCTGGAAAAGTCTGGATCGTGTAAAAAAACCCTACAAATTCCGGGAAAAACCTTACAAATTCCGAGAAAAACCTTACAAATCCCGAAAACAAATGTCTGGATCTTCCAGATTTTTGCAAAATGAGACCTCAAAAATCTGGATAAATCCAGATAAATCTGGAAGGTTGGCAACGCTGCTTCCAAGTGCAGTTTTGGCCGTGATGGATAACGCGCAGGTACTCAAGACTGCATCCAAAAAAAGTTGTTCGGTTTCGATTTTTTGCCTTTTTTATTCGTTCTCGCTTCCATCCGCTTGTCGAGTGTCTAAAAATAGATTTCCGAGCTGCCGCAGGAGCTGCCGTCACCAACACAATCACTTCCCGGCTTTGTTAGTGGCAAAAGTGCAGTCGTTTAAATCAATCTGTTATTTTATGTTGAAACTACCAAATCTCTGCTTGTTCTAAGGCCAGTAGTACACAGGGTCAAATATTTGACAAGGAAAGAACTCAAGAAACAACATCAGTTTGACACTAATGAAAATTCGATCGAGTCAAACAAGATGTTTGAGCATTGGTTTCTTTTTGGACAAATATTTGACCCTGTGTACTAGCAGCTTAACAAACTGTGAAAAATTTCAGCAAATGAAAATATTTGTATTATCGAACAATGGAACAGTTCAGTTTAAACTAGAAATTAGTTTGTCGCTATAACAAACTGAAAAATTGGTTGATTTGAACTAGAATTTAATTGTGTTTACAAATTATTTTTCTGCGTGCGTGATTGCGTCAAAAGAACTCAATTTTGGGTAGTTTGGCGGTTCCGTGTATATTCTGACGGGAGCAGGTACGTAATTTATGAACGACTCCTTTGACATTCCTTCCATTTTTCAAATACCTTGAATCACTTTGACAGCAGTCAACGTTGCTACCAACTTTCCAAAACTGAACAACCAGCTTTCTTTTTCGTCCAAATTTTGTGAAGCAACGTCATGGCTCCAGTGGTGTGTTTCTAATTTTTACAATTTTCTGCCGTAGAATCAGAACATTTTGCTTCGTTTTCATGTTGGTGGGCTGCGCGAAATGGCTTCAATTCGAAATTGTGTAATTGCAAGGTGCTATGGATGTGACAACAGTGTCAAAATTGTGAATTTTATTTCGCATCGTTCCCCCACGTGTGGCGAGCCAATGTTCTGGGATGACAACCGGTTGCTTGGGAATAACAGTTTTGTTCCGTGGTTTTAGGTGAAAGCCGTCGCGTCGGTAAAGACGAAACCCGGCAAGGATGCCAAGGGTGGCAAGCAGACCAAGAAGCAGGTTCTGCGAGGCAAGAACGCCCAGAAGAAAAAGAAGGAGCACTTGCGCTTCGGAGTCGACTGCACCAACATCGCCGAGGATAACATTATGGACGTCGCTGATTTTGTAAGTAAAACATAAATTATGTCCTCGGGAATTGTTCAGTGCCATGCAAATGAGGGCCGGAAGGATTCTATTCTAGTGATAAATTTTAAACTTTAAATCTGCAGCTTGTAGTTGCACTTCACCAAAACATAACCTCACTTATCACATCTGAATTTGTTTACTAACATTGGTTCCATATCCGGTTCCCAGCGAGAGTGATTCAGGCCTTTAAAGAATTTCGCGGGGTTCTTCAGAGTATAGTTGTTTATTCAGGCTGCATTTTACGAAACACTTATCTTGATGGCGAAAACTGATTGACTGAAAGGGTTTGTTGATCGGTTGAATGGAGTAATCAAAATTCACCTTCCGAAGCAAGGTTTGAGGCCCTACTGTGTGAACTTGGTGCGCTCATCTAGATCAAATGGTGCAATCATTTCTGGGGCAGGAATTGCCGGCAGAGCAGAAACTCACACTTCTCTACGGTTTTATATAGGGTGACGAAGGGTATTATCGGCAGGTTTGTTCTATTCGTCATGAGGGGTTTTTGTTCGCCAAATTACTTGAAACGGTTGTCCGACATTTCGCGGTAAACCATTTCGCGGTCAACCAATTCGCGGTGGACCATTTCGCGGTTTGAACCATTTCGCGGTTTTCTGTTTCGCGGTCTATACATTTTCGCGGTTTACCATTTGGCGGTATACCGTTTCGCGGTATTAATCGGTTCCTAATTTTAGTACATCTCTTATACTTATGACACACATGTGATACAAGAATCACTGTACACTTGCGCTTGAAATGAGTGCCTTACTGAAAATTCTCTCATTTCAAGTCAGTCTTGTTAAAATTTTCTTGACACTGCGTACCGTTGTACAGGAATCACACTCGTATCACATGTCTGTCCGGGGTATTAAGCACATTCACACATTGTGAGCAAGTCTTTCAAGATACGCACGCACGCCAACGCGCACACATGCGTACATACAATTATGAAATATTTCATTGTTTTGCTAGTTCCATGAACTGTTCTTTCTAGTACTACATACATAAACAGACGCTCATACATATGTATACTTACAGGGTTGTACGCCATTTCCCAGAAAATCAATTCCCGGAAACCTATTTACCAAAAAAACGTTTCCCGGAAAATAGTGCCATACTATTTTTTTAATCTACCGTATGTGTTGTACATAAAATGGTAGATTACTGTATTTAAATAATATAAATATGGCTGCATTGATATTCAAAGAATATTCTTTGATTGGAAAAAAATGCTTAATCATTTGTTGTATAATAGGGTTTGGGACCATTTGGTTAAGGGGGCCTTTTTTGGGCACTTGCTGCTATAATTCAGTCAATGTTGAACCAATTGACTTGAATTTTCGAAATCAAGTCAATTGGTTTCAAATTGACTGAGTTATAACATCAAGTTCCCAAAATAGCCCCCTGCCCAAATGGTCCCGGCCCTACATAGGCGGGTCGCAATTTTTGCATTGAAGCAAATGTTCACAAATAGTAAATTCCTCCTTCTTTTTACATAGGCTGTTCTTTCGAGTTATCTTTTAAAATAGTTTTCGGCATCAACCTGCCAATGTTTTCATCTAATAATTGCCCTTCTTTTAAACATAGGCTGTTCTTTCTAGTTACACTGTAAGGATAGTTGTTGGCATTCAACTAGTAATATCATCATAGGATATGTTCCCTTCTTTTATTAATATGTCGTTCTTTTGAGTTTATTGTTAAGCTGCTAACTTTTTCATCGAATACACGAATACGAGACAAGACAAGATAATTTGCATTACGAAAAGATCCTGGGCCGACCGGGAATCGAACCCAGTACCCTCAGTATGGTCTTGTTGAATACCCGCGCCTTAGTGACTTCGGCTATATGGGCCAGCACAGGCATAGACGCACGCACAAATGTACTTACCATTAACTAATAGTTCACTCTTCTTAGTATCATGAACTGTTCTTTACAAACTCACACACAATCTTCTAATAGTTCACCCTTCTTATTTTCATGAACTGTTCTTTCGAGTTAGAGTTCGAGGAAGGCCGAAACACGTGTGGCTGAAATCACAAATGTTTGGATACATAAGGCTGAATCTCGAACATATCAAAAGCCTGTAGTTGAAAATTGAAATAGTGATACGGCTAGTTTTCAATTGGTGTCGTTAATACAAAAGCAGTCGCTTACAAAACCGCTCTTGCAGTACTACGCTCATAAGCATAATATCATTCGATTTTTATACGTAGTATACACTGCAGTGAATCGCATATCTGTCCCATTTGCATAGGAAATCCAGCAAAGATGGGACTGATATGCGATTCACGGCAGTACAGTGGTTCCCACCCAGGTGACACATAGTCGTGATAGTATGTCTCAAAAGAATAGACTGCTAAAAAGAATGAAAACTCTCTTATGAGAATATTTCCAACGACGTATGCATTCTAGAATGTTCATCATTTTCTATCTTCAGCCTTTTCTTATTTCAACCTTAGGTAATGCATTCAGCACTTCGAGAGTCAGCCTTAAGCTTTCAGTACACACTTTGCCAAGTGTGCTGATTTTTCCACACGCATAAAGCAGCACTCAAATATCCACTTTATATTTTAGGTGTTAAGTCGATGTTGAAACTGATGTTTGCCTGTTGGTTAATGTTTCCGTTCTTTCGCTTACATGCACAGATGCAAAAACAAATTCGGGTCGCTCATAAACCACTTAGACATTTTGGAAGAGGGAGGTCTGGTCAAAATCCACGCTCCATACAATTCTCGAAATTTTGTATGGTCAAAAGATTACAAGAGAGAGAAGGGGGATCTGAGTTGTTCAAAATTTGGTTTTCGTGGTTTATAAACGACCCCTTACACACAATGATCTAATAGTTCATTCTTCTAAGTTTCATGAGCAGTTTTTTCGAATTGGTACAAATCGCGAAATGGCTGACCGCGAAACGGTGCAGACCGCAAAGTAGTCCACCGCGAAGCGGTATAGACCGCGAAACGGCATACCGCGAAATGGCATCATCCGCGAAATGTCATACCGCGAAATGGCACACCGCGAAATAGGTTACCGCGAAGTGGTTTACCGCGAAATGTTATACAATCATAGAATCTTGGAACTCCTGGGATTCATCTATTATTATTCTCCTGACCCCCCTAAGATGTTTTTTTTTTTTGCACCACGATGGCGTAGTGTACGTCTAGCGTTCCTGTCTGGGTAATATTGACCCAAATATCCTTCTAGGGTTGATTATCTCTTGGAATTAAATGATATTTTTTTCGAAAAAAGAGTTTCGATCCTTCCGGAGTTTTTTCAATGATCAAGATTAACCCAGATGTCACTTTTCAATTAAGTTTGTACGGTTATCCCTTCAGGAGGATCAGAAACAATTAGAATTCATCGAGAAACTTATTCTGGGTTTTAACTAAGTGATCCTCTTGAAATTGAGTTGGTTTTAAAGTTCACCCTGATATTACATCTGAAAATTTTCCAGGTGGTCCACTGAGGTTTTTTTTGGAAGTTCCTACGGGACTTCTGAAATCTCTGCTGACATTCTTTCAGGAGTTTGTTCTTGGGTTACCCCAAAAAATTTTCCTGGGATTCCTTCAATAATGTTTGTTGGATTTCATCAGGAGTTCCTTCTGGGATTCAAAAATTTGTTTTTGGCTAGTTTCGGGAACCTAGTGACTATTCCAAAAATTTCTTAATGAGTTCCTCGAAGATTCCTGCAAAAGCTTTTGTTGGTATTCCTGGAGAAGTTTCTCCTGGAAAAGCGATATTGCAAATCTTACATTTCCTAAACGTTTTTACTGGATTCCCTATAGAATCGTGTTTGTGATTTCTCCACGAGTTCTTACTGCGCTTCCTTCCTTAGAGAAGATAATCTTTCAGGAATAGGACAGATCGGTGAAGTACTAAATTTGTAGTAATGAGCTCAATTTCAGTATGGTGAGAAGGTCAATTCTCCGTTTCTGCAATGAAATGGTGCAAAAAGCGTGGGTACCTATGAAATGGGTAAGTATCATACGCGCCAACTTGTGACGTAGTTGGGGGGGCGAGGCCTCTCAAAATCAACCAAATTCGTAAAATTTCGACGCAGTTCATCTAGTTTAGGCATATTTACGTGAAAACTAGCGCATTGAGCTGAAAAAAGTTGAATTTTGTCCAATTTTGGAGAGCTTCGCCCCCCCAACTACGTCACAAGTTGGCGCCTATGGTAAGTATGAATGATTCATTGCCTAATTTGATGCTGTTTGAGCAAAACTTTGGGCAATGGTGTTGTTTTCTCCATTTCTTGCAACATAAACATCTGTATATCGTGTGGCAGGCACGAAGATACTCTATGCCCAAGGAAGTCAAGGAAATTTCCTTTACGAAAAGATCTTGGACCGACCAGGAATCGAACCCGTCACCCTCAGCATGGTCATGCTGAATACCCGTGCGTTTACCGCCTCGGCTATATGGGCCCCGCCCTACCCTACTCCAAGAGCTCGTTCTGATAATCTTCCTGGGAATCCTTCGGGAGTTATTTTTGCATATCCTTCAGATTTTTTTTTCTAAAAATCCTCAAAGAAATTCCTTTCGAGAGCCCTCCTGAATCAGAAGTCCTGATGCTCATTGTTTGAATCTTTCAGAAGTTATTTATTGGAATTCTCCGGAAGTTCCTTCTCCAGGAGTTTCTTGTGGGACTCCTCCGTTCAGAACTTCATTTTGAGAATCCATCCGGATTTTTTGTTGGGATTCTTTCAGGAGTTTTTGTTTCCTGAGAATCTTCCTTCTGGGAATCCTTCATGAGTTGGTGAAAAAAATCCTAGATCTAATTTCAGGATCCCAAGCTGGCAATAATGTCTTAATAAAAGAAGACGCCGAGGCGATCGATGAAAGTCTAGCCGGGATAAGCAATGAAAATATGCATCAACAGAGGAATTTCAAACAGCTGATGAAAACTTATATGTATTAATTATAATTCTAGTACATGTAAAAAATGACGTTTAAAAGTTGAAGCAGAATCAAATTGCATTACATGTGGAACAAAAGGAGATGTGGTTGTTTGGCGTATAACTGAGCAGGTCATGACGTTGGTTAAAATCATTAGTCCTGTTCAATGAAGTAGGTTTAACATTGTTAAAGTAGCTGCATCCTAGTTGTTGCGGGAGGTGCCATCGTTATACCGACTTTTACAGCAGAACACAATATTTTGTGTATGATCAGCTAAAAAGCTAAATATATGTTTATTATTTCATGTGGTTTAAGGTACTTATGATCTACTTACAAATTCGGTGATAGCCTACGGGGAAGAAAATCGCTTCCGCTCGGAGTAACAGTCACCTCCGTACTGGATTATTAATCCTATTGTATATATGTACATTGTTCTGATTAAGCCTATGGAATAATTTATTAGGGGTACTCAAGTAAAAACAGGAGCAAAATTTAAAATACGCCGTTGTGCGTAACACTAGTCTTACCCATTTGTTGATGAATAGGGCTCTGCACGGAATTCTCTCGCTCTCTTTCGCTCTTATTGGGATTTTGTAAACAGCAAGGCCAGGAAATGTCAAAATCCCATACAAAATCAAAACAGTGCAGTACCCTATAGGTAAGAGCAGGGTGCAGCAGCTTCAACAATGTTCAACCTACTTCATTGAACAGGACTATTATTAGTCGATCTGTCAAACTGGAGAGCACCACAATCCCTAAAAAGAGCTTCTGAAATATTTCCTGGAGAAAATCCCCACAAACATACAAAGGTTTCTGGATGAATCCAAAGAAGGCACCCAAGATTCCTGGAGGAATAGGGTATCGGGATGCTTTGTTGGCATGGTCCCCTCGTTCGGCCTATCTTAACGTAAACCAAAAACTCAAACAAACACGTATAACTGGGTATCGGAAAAGCTATGCGCCAAACAACTGCAACATTTCGTTTCAATTTCAGCACTTTGGAGCATTAAAATTGAATAAAAATGGCACTTTGTTTAGCTTTTTTAGACGCCATGATTCTTCGGCTTAGTGGATAGTCTATACACATAATCATAAATGGCATGATTCTGGAACATTTCGAGTTGACTATTCAATAACTGAACATTTAATGCGACGGTCAAAGATGCTATTTTGAACTTGCATATTTGTTTTCAACGAATAATAATTATTTTACAAATTAAATGTGGGCCGCATATTGAGGACATTTTTTTCACTATGTACCCAAATCTTGGCCCATCAGTAAAGTGACGTCAAAAACACCGATAAAGTGACGTCAACAACATTGCTTACGTAAGAACCAGAAAGAACAAACAGGAAGAAAAAGTTTTTGTGTGTTGACTGTAAAAATATAACACAATAATAGGGTTGCGTTGTTTTCGTTACTAAATTAAGAAAGAACTTTAGTATAAGTGATTTATTTTTAGTTTTTTGAAAATTTGGCTCCAAAAATGTAATTTGAAATTACGATTGGTGAACAAACAGTGATAATACTCCATTAGAAATATTAAAAAATGAGATAATAAGTGGTTTTAGCGCTTGGAAAGCAATAGGCCAACGTTGTATCCACTAATAGGCCAATTTGTGTACCATAGACCAACGTTGCATACCATCACATCGAATCTTTTCAACGAAATTAAGTAAATTCTTGAATATTTACGTTAGTTTACTTCCAATTGGTGAAACATGCATTGCCTAGAGTGCACAATAGGAAGCAATCAGTGAAGTACTAGATTGAAAGTAGTGAGCTGGATTTTTGTATGGTGAGATGATCAGTTCTCCATTTCTGTAATGAAACGGTACAAACAGTGTGGGTTATATGATTCCTTGACTAATTTGATGCTATTTGAGCAAAAGTTTGAGTAACTGTGTTGTTGTAATATTTATTTCTTGAAACTTCAACAACACAGTTTCTCAAACTTTTGCTCAAACAACATTAAATTAGGCAAGAAACCATATAACCCACGCTGTTTGCACCATTTCATTGCAGAAATGGAGAACTGATCATCTCACCATACAAAAATCCAGCTCACTACTTTCAATCTAGTACTTCACTGATTGCTTCCTATAGGGTCAACATTTTATTTCTAGTGCTATTAATTCATGAGTTATGGTCAAAATTGTCAAGGCGGCTTGCAAATTAGGCCAAGGAATGGTACATATACCCTAGGATATTTCTGGAGTAATCGAGATAAAATTTCTTTTAATGGGGCACGTTCGGTGTAGTACTAGATTTGTAGTAATGAGCTGAATTTTTGTATGGTGAGAAGGTCAATTCTCCGTTTCTGCAAAGAAATGGTGCAAAAAGCGTGGGTATTATGATTCCTTGCCAAATTTGATGCTATTTGAGCAAAACTTTGGATAACTATGTTGTTTATGTTGCAAGAAATGGAGAATACAACAACACTGTTGTCCAAAGTTTTGCTCAAACAGAATCAAATTAGGCAAGGAATCATAATACCCACGCTTTTTGCACCATTTCATTGCAAAAACGGAGAATTGATCTTCTCACCATACTAAAATTCAGCTCATTACTACAAATCTAGTACTGCAAACATTGTAAATTATTGCCCACCTACTCTATTTCTTCTACATTGGAATGGGGCACGTTCGGTGTAGTACTAGATTTGTAGTAATGAGCTGCATTTTAGTATGGTGAGAAGGTTAATTCTCCGTTTCTGCAATGAAATGGTGCAAAAAGTGTGGGTATTATGATTCCTTGCCTAATTTGATGCTGTTTGAGAAAAACTTTGGACAACAGTGTTGTTGTTTTCTCTATTTCTTGCAACATAAAAAACATAGTTATCCAAAGTTTTGCTCAAACAGTATCAAATTAGGCAAGGAATCATAATACCCACGCTTTTTGCCCCATTTCATTGCAGAAACGGAGGATTGACCTTCTCACCATACTAAAATTCAGCTCATTGCTACAAATCTAGTACTACACCGAACGTGCCCCATTCTCCGTTTCTGCAATGAAATGGTGCAAAAAGCGTGGGTATTATGATTCCTTGCCTAATTTGATGCTGTTTGAGCAAAACTTTGAATAACTATGTTGTTTATGTTGCAAGAATTGGAGAAAACAACAACTCTCTTGCCCGAAGTTTTGCTCAAACAGCATCAAATTAGGCAAGAAATCATAATACCCACGCTTTTTGCACCATTTCATTGCAGAAACGAAGAATTGACCTTCTCACCATACAAAAATTCAGCTCATTACTACAAATCTAGTACTGCACCGATCTGTCCTATTACACGTTCAAGAGCACGAATTCCCGAGAGACGAAATCTTTAAAAGACTCCCTATCGGAACTTAACCCTTTATAAAGCAGTGGCAACTATATTGCCACCTTATACACATATTTTTTTTTTTTTCGTTTAGAAAATTTTTACAACTTCTGTTTTAACTGATGGACACATTAGCCCTTTGTGAGCACTCATGATTTTTTTGAGCCATAATAAATATGAATGGTCTTTTTTAAAACAAAATGTCTCTCCAAAAACTACCGTTTTTGAGTGCACAAAGGTTTATAAGCTCGAACTTCTGTTGTGGTGAGCGAATTGAAAATCGAATGATGGGGAATGGAAGGCCTATGTATTGTTCCTACTTGTGAACAAAATTTCAACTTGATTGCTTCATTACTTTTAGAAAACCAGCCTTTTGAAAAAATGTACTACCGTCTACCCCCGTTGGTTTGACCTCATCTAATCTGAACACTTTTTAATTTGACCCCCTCTAATCTGCACATCGTTCAAACTAAAAATGGTTCAAACGTCATTCTGCTTATGGAACGGGGTGAAACGGAACGCAGAATCAAAACAACAAAAACGGTTACCATCAGTGTGTTTTTCGATGCCCACAGGGTTACTAGAAGTTCAAATTAGAAAATGAATCCCGTTGGTTTGCATGAGGTGTCGTTCAAACCATCGGGGGTAGACGGTATAATAAATGGGCATGTACTAAAATTGCCATATCGTCCAAAATAAGTAACCAATCGAGTTCAAATCCACACTAGTAACTCATGAATATTAGGGCAATAACTTGTCCAAAACAAACAGGATGATTGATAAACGCATCACAAAATAACAACATTTTAAACTTTGTGAGCATGAGCATGAGATGACCGTACAATTCGTAGTTGCTACTCCGTTACTGACCAGAACAGTCAACATTGCACAGGGAACCAAAAGGATGGGGCCTGGGTGTAGATTCCCATCCTCAATGTGCAATTTTGAAGGTTCAAAACTTTATATTGTCAGTACCGGCGCCGGCCACGTCCTTACGGTCATCGGGGAAGGGAAGGAATGTTGGTGTGACATCCGTTGCTACTAGAGACCGTGTGTACCTCCGCATCCCCACGGTTGTCACAGGAAGGAAGTTTGTTAGTGGGAAGGGAAGGGATAGAAAGTTACATAGATCTGGATTCACATTGGTATGTGATATGAACTATGCAACCCTTGATATGATTTAGTCTTCCGCCAGCCGGCTGTCGAAAGAATACAATAATTTTATTGTATGTTTGTGTATTAAATTTAATTATATACTGGGTATGCATAATTTTTAAACCACGCTTATGTCGGATCAACTCGTAATAACGCACGTTTTAAGCTTATCGTTTCTCAGTCAGAAAATAAACTGTATGCAATTCCGTTTAGTGTTACTGCCAATGCTGAAAAACCGAAACCCGCGCCGTAGCTTTACGAGAAAACTGGACAACTAAACAACTAAAATCGTTGCTTTTGAGTTTCACCTATGTTCTTGTATTACTTTTTTTTGCGTTCCCGTGTTAATAAGATTGCTTATAATAAAACCGTTGTACATATTTATTATCCGCGAAAGTTCGCAACGCGTAATATAAGTTGAAGATGTGATGAAAAACAAAAATACGTTATCGTAAGTGTTCGAAAAAGAAACCATAATTATGGAACTCGGCACAAATAAATCGACGCTGTCTACTTGTCACTGTATCGTACGGTAATCTTGACCTTTCTAAAGAAAGCGAAAATTCGTCGCTTTGATCGCTGATTGCCTGCTTGTAAATCTGAAATAGAAAATAGTATTACATTGTGATACGTTTTCCACTGTTATATTTTTGTAAATGGTTATTTATATATAGGGTAAATTTACCTGCATCCCTCTGAAACAAACGGTATATTAGCAGTGAAAAATAAATAGAGTAAAAAAGTACACCAAATTTTGATCCTGGAATGTTCCTGCATTTAAATAAACCCGGCCGGAAAATAGCAAGATCAAAACTTGATATGGTAGATCTTACACCGTAACGCACCATTCCAAGGTGATCTACCCACGTTACGGGTTATAACAACATTTTACATTTTAACATTTTAAACTTTGTTGACAAAAAGTTGAAATTTAGACTTTTTTTTTCATACAAAATCGACCATCGAATTTTTTGAAAATAAAAACGTTTTTGTTCATTACACCACATATACTTAATATTCCAATCTAGAACGAATGGGTTCCGTGCCTGGTTCTCTCGGCCTTATAAAGGGTTAATTTGTGAATTAGCTGAACGATTTGGAGAGCTTACGCTAAGCAACGGAGTATTGTATACAATTGTAATTGATCGTTTGTCTTTCTTTCATTTAACAGGAGAAATACCTGAAGGAACGCTTCAAGGTCAACGGCAAGACCGGCAACCTTGGCAACAATGTGAACTTCGAGCGCCAGAAGATGAAGGTCTACGTCAACTCTGATGTGCAGTTCTCTAAGCGCTACCTGAAATACTTGACCAAGAAGTATTTGAAGAAGAACAGCCTGCGTGATTGGATCCGTGTCGTATCCAACGATAAGGACCTGTATGAACTGCGCTACTTCAGAATCAGTTCCAACGATGATGAAGAGGAGGATAACGAGTAAGCATTCGGAATACATGTTAAGGGCTTCGCTTTAGGAAGCCCAAACTAATTGAGCCCCGGCTGGTTTGTCGTCGTTATTTATGAGATCCGAAATCCAACTGTTTGTGAGTTTTCCGCCTTGGCAATAGCGTTCAGCAAAAGTTTAGGTAACTGCGTGGTTGAAGTTGCAAGAAATAAATAATACAACAACACAGCTACCCAAACTCATTGATCATCTCACCATACAAAAAGGTGTCCAGTTGGTCTAATGGATAAGGCTATGGATTGGCAACCCAGAGACGGCGGGTTCGATTCCCGTTCCGGTCGGGAAATTGGGCATAGTGTAATAATTGTACTTGCCTCACAATATTGACCCTCAGAATAGTAATTTTAACGGTTGATTCAAATATTCGGTAGTTTGTCAATTGACCAGTCGCGGCGCTGGCATCGTTTTTGCTCCTGGTTGACGTTCGCTCACTACCGCCATCTAGTGGTGGCTTGCCCAAGCACGGCAGGTTTAGCATTAGGCAATTACGATTTCGTGGCAATGGTTTTTAATATAATTCGTTCTAAGTGTTACGTCTGTTTCTCTGTGGGGAAACTGTATTGTTGTTTTCTCTATTTCTTGCCTCTTCAACAACGCTTCAACGCTTAGGAAAGGCAGCGAGAGTTAATGAAATTTCTTCCGACACCAATGGGTACGATCGGTGAAGTAATACATTCCAGGCCAAACATATCTAAAGGTCCTATCTGCAGAAGAGAGGCTCTCATTGGTTTCCCTCTCTTTCGTTAATATCTCAGCTGTTTATTTGAATTATGATTGTCTCCTTGCATAGAACGATGGTCGAAACAATCGTCTTTTGATTTGTACTGCAAAAGTAGTTGAGTAGTAGTAGTAGCACAAACCCAAATGGGTTTATGGTAGTAGTGTACCATTCCATTGCAATAATAGGACAGATCGGCGAAGTACTAGATTTGTAGTAATGAGCTGAATTTTAGTATGGTGAGAAGGTCAATAGGAAAGATCGGTAAAGTACTAGATTTGTAGTAATGTAATGAGCTGAATTTTAGTATAGTTAGAAGGTCAATAGGAAGCAATCAGTGAAGGTGGGGCTGGCTCACCGACACTTCCGGTCCGCTTTAGTGCTTTATGCATCATTGTGGCCAGGTGTTGCTCTAGTTTTTCCAACTGTATTGTAAAGCATGAGCGGTGATCCTTGGCATTCTTGTGTAAATTGGGGTAGGTACTCGAAATGTTGATCGATCACCGATTATTGCTGGCAGATGCAGTGGAAAGTTTGTCTTAATACGTATCAATCGTCTCTGACAAACGAGAAAAACTGACTTCACTGATTACCTGTCTCTGAGCCAAATTTGGTATAGAGTCTTCAGTCTCCAATTTATCGCTTCATGTTTGATGGAGGTTTTTAATCCAATGGGTTACATAGCCGCTATCCGAATGAAGAGAGTAATGTTCCGCGTAATATATCACAAATCGAAAGAGGTACGGTACATTACGTGGAGCGGATATACTGAATTGGGTACCAGACCAAGTCCCTGCTGGGTGGCGCTAAATAGGTGAACCATAGACAATAGAATCGTCAATGTCGTAGGGCATAGTATGTGACTATTGTCGAAACAACATATTTGGTCATTGTCCAACTAAGCGCATAACTATGTTAGGGTCAAGATTAGGATGAAATCATTGGTAAAATATAATAACACTTTTTAGTTTGTGTAGTTAGATATTCGCATGGTTAATTATGTTATGAACAATAATTTTATTGACGAATCCGATTTAAAATAATTGAATAGTTATTTTGTTAAGCCATATTAAAAATAATCACTATCATTATCAATAAATGCTATCCGCTCAAGATCTTCGCTACATTGAATTTTGAATTATTGGAGGCTTCACTTATCAACAAATTTACAACAAACACGCTATAACAGTATCTAGAGAATCGTGGAGGGTGAGAAATCTGAACTAGTAGCAGTATTCATATAGATTAACAATTATACTCTACTATTTCCAATCATTGCAACATTATACTAATATGTGCGGGCCGCCCATTTGCGGAGTTGTGCGGCCAATTATTCTCTTTCCATTCCAGAAACGACCGTTTTGAAGCAAGAAGTGTCCCAATGGCCAACACAAACGGGACTTGTCCGAAACACACAAGATAAGTACAACAATTTTATAATCAGGCGCCCAACTCTTTCTACGACTTTGCTATTTAATAGATAATGCAATTCGCTTTAAAGTATCTAACACTGCTTTTACAATTGTGTATGCAAACTTGTATCTTAAATATGGTCATTACTAATAGTAGTCTGATAATTCAAGTCTAGTGATTTTTTTTTCCCAAGGAATAGAAAGAGTTGGTGCCATAATCAATACAATACTTGAAACTGGAAACTCCTTATTTCCCCCTATGGGTTATAGGGAGGGGCGGGACATTCGAGCCTACTCATCAGTGGAAAGGACTTGATATGCTAATCGGTTTAGCATAGGGCAGATACAAGTCTACTGGTAGACGTATCGCCCTGCGAAACAACGCAGATTGGCCATGGCCCGGGGGTGCGTTGATTATAACATATAACAGAAGGTCAATAGGAAGCAATCAGTGAAGTACTAGATTGAAAGTAGTGAGCTGGATTTTTGTATGGTGAGATGATCAGTTCTCCGTTTCTGCAAAGAAATGCTGCAAACAGCGTGGGTTAGGGTAAACAGGTATAATATGCCCCCCCTAAGAAGAAATGGCAATATATCTGAAACTGGCGCCTTATTCCATCTATTGTTCACTGCAAATCCTTGTTACTAAAGTTAGTGAAGTGTTGCATGCGAACTTTGCCTTTGAAGAGGTGGCTATGGAAGCTTTGAAATGTTTTTCGAAAACGTTCTAAAATTTACCTTTTCAAAACAAACGGGGCAATACGCCCCATCAAAAGAAAAACGTCCAGCCCCGTGATAAAACTGTCCCAGGGGATAGTTCCACCACATGCTTATCCTAGGAGGGTCTTTCAACAAGTGTTTAACTGCATAAAAGTTGCAAAGTAACACAAGCGAACAGAACTAGCTTCGTTTACAATGAAGTCAGCTCACAAGAGGTAAAATATTACGCCAAAAGCCTCGATTTCAGACTTTTTGATATTTTTATTGCTTTTCTGTACCAATCCACTAACGGACCAGCTTGATGACAATAATTATTCAATATTTGAGATTTCTAATCGATCATGCATGCGAAAAGCGCTTGAATCGCTAGAAAATGAAGAGGGGCGTTTTGCCCCGGTGGGGCGCATTATACCCTTTTACCCTATATGATTTCTTGCCTAATTTGATGCTGTTTGAGCAAAACTTTGGGTAACTGTGTTGTTGAAGTTGCAAGAAATAAATAATACAACAACACAGTTACCCAAACTTTTGCTCAAACAGCATCAAATTAGGCAAGAAATCATATAACCCACGCTGTTTGCAGCATTTATTTCTTTGCAGAAACGGAGAATTGATCATCTCACCATACAAAAATCCAGCTCACTACTTTCAATCTAGTACTTCACTGATTGCTTCCTATTCTCCGTTTCTGCAATGAAAGAAGCTATTTTACGAGACGTTCTACCGGTGGGCCGCTCATTGTTATTGTTTACATTTGATGTTTTTGTTTTCGCGAAAAGTGGCATAACATGTGGTGAGCGCTGATCAGATTTTTGCTGGCAAGGATGTTTCGGTTTCTAATGCGACATGTATCAATCCCCCGAGCTGTATGATGTCACTAGCAGATGAAAAAAACATCCCCACAGTCTACGGATATTAATTATAGCGGGCGGATTGACGCATTTTTGCAGATAAATGAACCCCGTTTATTAAATGGGCCCGTATCACATGTTATGCTAGCGAAAATGTAAATAAATGGGCCCACCGGTTGGACATCAAAACTGGTAAACATTCAAAAAACAGCTGATTTGAAACGTCTCATAAAATGCCTTATGGTGCAAAAAGTGTGGGTATTATGATTCCTTGCCTAATTTGATGCTGTTTGAGCAAAACTTTGGGCAACAGTGTTGTTGTTTTCTCAATTTCTTGCAACATAAACAACATAGTTATTCAAAGTTTTGCTCAAACAGCAACAAATTAGGCAAGGAATCATAATACCCACGGTTTTTGCGCCATTTCATTGCAGAAACGGAGAATTGACCTTCTCACCATACTAAAATTCAGCTCATTACTACAAATCTAGTACTACACCGAACGTGCCCCATTCATAGTTGCTACTCCGTGATTGACCAGAGCAATCGAAATTGCACAAGGAACCAATGAATAGGGCTTGGGACTAGCTTACTATTCTCAATGTACACAGGTCGAGAGCTCTCAACTTTAATAAGGTCAATAACGGCGCCGGCCACGTCCTTACGGTCATCGAGGATGGAGGGGAATGTTAGTAAGACAAACGTTGTTAAAAAGACCGCGAATCGCTGCATCTCCACGTTTGTCTCAGGAAGGAATTTTTTGTTAGTAGGGTAAGGTACATTGTCAGTCCGGGAGTCACCTATGGTTGGTGATATGATTTGACAATGGATCAATATACACAAACCGCCGTTAACAACCGACCACTTTTCGACGCAAGAACTAGCCAAAAAGAAAATTCTATCGCGCGTCTCCACTCCACTAGGGAGCAGAAACCTTTAGTCTATTCAACACAGAAATACACTGAACGCGACTCACTTGTCGGCGCCCGGATTTTTTCTCGACCGGCGAACCCGAACTAACATTTTTCACTCTTTTGTGTAAATGCAAAAAATGAAAGAAAATATTTATTATCAATATAAAAGTGTATTGGAAGCTAGCGCCGAAGGGAAGCGAAAAATTCGGAACCGACTCAACCAAGGCGCGCGCACACTCGTCCCGTCGTCGGAGCCCCGCAGAGAGAAGCGAAAAAAAAATCGCAAAAATCTAGCAAAGCGAGCGCGCGAAGCTTTGCTGCTGCCGAACTACCGCACACTACTCTCTCCGTTTCTGCAATGAAATGGGGCACGTGCGGTGTAGTACTAGATTTGTAGTAATGAGCTGAATTTTAGTATGGTGAGAAGGTCAATTCTCCGTTTCTGCAATGAAATGGTGCAAAAAGCGTGGGTATTATGATTCCTTGCCTAATTTGATGCTGTTTGAGCAAAACTTTGGATAACTATATTGTTTATGTTGCCAGAAATGGAAAGAACAACAACACTGTTGCCCAAAGTTTTACTCAAACAGCATCAAATTAGGCAAGGAATCATAATACCCACGCTTTTTGCACCATTTCACTGCAGAAACGGAGAATTGGCTTTCTCACCATACTAAAATCCAGCTCATTACTACAAATTTAGTACTTCACCGATCTGTCCTATTGGGCAAAAAGCGTGGGTATTATCTATTAGTCTATGTTGATAATACACACGCTTTTGCACCATTTCATTACAGAAACGGAGAATGGGGCACGTTCGGTGTAGTACTAGAATTGTAGTAATGAGCTGAATTTTAGTATGGTGAGAAGGTCATTTCTCCGTTTCTGCAATGAAATGGTGCAAAAAGCGTGGGTATTATGATTCCTTGCCTAATTTGATACTATTTGAGCAAAACTTTGGATAATTATGTTGTTTATGTTGCAAGAAATGGCGAAAACAACAACACTGTTACCCAAAGTTTTGCTCAAACAGCATCAAATTAGGCAAGGAATCATAATACCCACGCTTTTTGCACCATTTCATTGCAGAAACGGAGAATTGACCTTCTCACCATACTAAAATTCAGCTCATTACTACAAATCTAGTACTTCACCGATCTATCCTATAGGAAGCAATCAGTGAAGTACTAGATTGAAAGTAGTGAGCTGGATTTTTGTATGGTGAGATGATCAGTTCTCCGTTTTTGCAATGGAATGGTGCAAACAGCGTGGGTTATATGATTTCTTGCCTCATTTGATGCTGTTTGAACAAAACTTTGGGTAACTGTGTTGTTGAAGTTGCAAGAAATAAATAATACAACAACACAGTTAGGGTTTGGCGGGGCAAGATGAGCACCCTAAGGATCACGTTGAGTTTATTGAAAGTTAACACAATTTTTCAAAGTACCTCTGTGTAGTTCTTTTCTATATCTTGTTTTCTATCACCCATAAACATGGGAGGGTTCAAAATTCACAATAAGGATGATTTATTTGACTAAACAAAAAAGATGTTTTATGGTCAGTTCGAACATGCTACGGGGCAAGAAGAGCACTTCATTAAAATCCCAATATTTCAACAATAAATTGGTCATACACTGATTGATATAGTGAACCTTGTGTATAGCTATGGTATCACGTTCTAAAATTATCATTTTTTTCGATTATTGAAAAAAAATGCGGTTTTATAATACTTTATACAAAATGACCCGAAAAACAATAAACGGTTATTAGGTTGCTTATTTTTGGAAATTTACTCAACCAAATAGTTGCAGAGGTAACGGAAACCAATGTTCGGCACTATTGAGTGGATTACAATAATTTCAAAATATTTTCTATATTACCATCAGGGGTGCTCATCTTGCCCCACTATAGGTAAATAACTAAAATTGAATAAATTTTAATGTTTGTTTTTAGAAAATATTTTCTAATGTAAATTAAAATGCTTTGCAGTAAGCTAGTAATGTTGGCTGATAACTAAAATTATGGTAAAAATTTGAATCTGACATAAAAACCTTATTTTATTCTGATGATTTCTTATAAGAAAATGCTAAAAATCCACGCTATCGACTTATTTGACGATATTTTTTAATTCGTTCATTATGAAGTACCTTTTATCAGGTTTACAAACAGGATGAACATTATTCTAACGGATTATGATGTTGTTTGGGCAAAATTCATCATAAAAGTAGTAAAACGGTGGGGTGCTCATCTTGCCCCGTCCTACCCTACCCAAACTTTTGCTCAAACAGCATCAACTTAGGCAAGAAATCAAATAACCCAAGCTGTTTGCACCATTTTATTGCAGAAACGGAGAATTGATCATCTCACCATACAACAATCCAGCTCACTACTTTCAATCTAGTACTTCACTGATTGCTTCCTACAGGACAGATCGGTGAAGTACTAGATTTGTAGTAATGAGCTGAATTTTAGTATGGTGAGAAGGTCAATCCTCCGTTTCTGCAATGAAATGGTGCAAAAAGCGTGGGTATTATGATTCCTTGCCTAATTTGATGCTGTTTGAGCAAAACTTTGGGTAACAGTGTTGTTGTTTTCGCCATTTCTTGCAACATAAACAACATAGTTATCCAAAGTTTTGCTCAAACAGTATAAAATTAGACAAGGAATCATAATACCCACGCTTTTTGCACCATTTCTTTGCAGAAACGGAGAATTGACCTTCTCACCATACTAAAATTCAGCTCATTACTACAAATCTAGTACTACATCGAAAGTGCCCCATTGACCTTCTCACCATACTAAAATTTAGCTCATTACTACAATCTGGCACAGAGGTTCCCAACCTTTTTGAGATGGCGACCCCCTTTAAGAATATGACGCAAACAGTGAAGTACTAGATTGAAAGTAGTGAGCTGGATTTTTGAGATAATCAGTTCTCCATTTCTGCAATGAAATGGTCCAAACAGCGTGGGTTATATGATTTCTTGACTAATTTCATGCTGTTTGAGCGAAAGTTTGAGTAGCTATGTTGTTGTATTATTTTATTTCTTGCATTGCAACAACACAGTTTCCCAAACTTTTGCTCAAACAGCATAAAATTAGTCAAGACATCATATAACCCACGCTGTTTGCACCATTTTATTGCAGAAATGTAGAACTGATCATCTCACCATACAAAAATCCAGCTCACTACTTTCAATCCAGTACTTCACTGATTGCGTCCTATAGGACAGATCGGTGAAGTACTAGATTTGTAGTAATGAGCTGGATTTTAGTATGGTGAGAAAGCCAATTCTCCGTTTCTGCAATGAAATGGTGCAAAAGGCGTGGGTATTATGATTCCTTGCCTAATTTGATGCTGTTTGAGCAAAACTTTGGGTAACTGTGTTGTTGTTTTCTCCATTTATTGCAACATAAACAACATAGTTATCCAAAGTTTTGCTCAAACAGCATTAATAGGAGGCAATCAGTGAAGTACTAGATTGAAAGTAGTGAGCTGGATTTTTGTATGGTGAGATGTTCAATTCTCCATTTTTGCAATGAATTGGTGCAAACAGCGTGGGTTATTTGATTTCTAGGCTAATTTGATGCTGTTTGAGCCAAGGATGGAAGAAAATCGCTTCTAACGATAAATGATACAGGATACGAATAATCTAAGAAAGCCTTGTTCTTGCAGTAGCATGATGCCGACGCCTCACACCGTGCTCGTATCACAGAGACAATCAAAGTATCTGATGCACGCTTTATCGCGTGATGATCCGTAATCGGATCATGTTACAAGTCGTGATAAATTTTATTCATCCCGATTTATGCCACTTATGCTCCCGGAACCCGAATTCATCATTAAGAATAATACATTCTTATGCATATCATGAAGCTTCAGCAATAAGAATGCACAAAAGTGACCGAAAATCGAAATTTATCATTTCGACTTCATGATAACGATCGCATCGCGGCCGCACATGCCGAGCGATTCATTATTCGCGGAGCATGGTTTGTTATGAATGCTTGACGACAAAATTCCATCGTTGTTGCTATGATCGCGCGATGCCCTAACATCGCGACACATTCAAAATCTTATCATGATCACTAGATTTCCATCCTTGGTTTGAGCAAAAGTTTGGTGGGTAACTTTGTTGTTGTATTATTTATTTCATGCAACTTCAACAACACAGTTACTCCAAGTTTTGCTCAAACAGCATCAAATTAGTCAAGAAATCATAATACCCACGCTGTTTGAACCATTTCATTGCAGAAACGGAGAATTGAACATCTCACCATACAAAAATCCAGCTCACTACTTTCAATCTAGTACTTCACTGATTGCCTCCTATTTAGGCAAGGAATCATAATACCCACACTTTTTCCACCATTTCATTGCAGAAACGGAGAATTGACCTTCTCACCATACAAAAATTCAGCTTATTACTACAAATCTAGTACTACACCGAACGTGCCCCATTGTCAAAACATCTGGGGCCCAATGGAAATTTTTAGAAAAAAAATTTGAATTGGGTTCTTTAGTGAATAAAATATTGCTATTTTGTATAGCCTAATCGAAAGAGCTAATTTTTCTGAGTATAACGTGATTTTATTGGATTCCGATAGCTTTGTATTGATGGTTAAATTAACAAAACAGTTTTCATTTTTGTGGATAGAATGACAGTTCAATCGATAAAGTGACAGTTCGACCCGAACAAAAAAAAAATCCCCATACAAACTTTAAATGCATTTTAAAAATAGTTCCCGGACTCCGAAAATTATGAAATTTTGACTAATTGTTGGGCGGAGAATCCGATTATGAAATAATCCGGATACCCCTAAAGAACCCAATTAAACGAACGAAACCGAGTTTTTTTGGGTTCAGAAATTTACTGTAGGAGGGATTTTCGACGATCTATGATACGTTTTCATCTTATCCGACACTCACATTTCGTAAACAATTATGTCATGTACATGTAATTTGTAGTTATCTTGAGTAAACAATAGTAATCGTGGTAATCAATAAGTAATCAGAGTAATTCTTCCAGTAGTGATAGGCAGGGTTCGTATTATTAATAGAGCTTGCTGACGTTTATTCACCTTTCTCTTTCAAACATGTAGGCGGAATAGGATTTGTTGTCATCAGGAAAGGTTTCCCGATGAAAACAAATCCTATCCCGCCTGCATGTTTGAAAGAGAGAGGTGAATAAACGTCAGCAAGCTCTATAGGCTCAGTCAGACCCCTGAATGGGCAATGTAGGTTAGTGTATGGGAATGCCATTGAAGGTTTGTAATATTCTCCGAGGCTTTCGAAATCCAACAGGGCGCGTCCCCGGGTTGCGGATAGGGGGAAAAGGGAGATTTTTCGCATTTGTACTGTAATCAGCCAATGTGATATTATCTCCTAGGGAACGTCCATAAATTACGTCACACAAAAATCGAACATTTTCAACCCCCCTCCCCCCTATGTCACACTTTTTGTATTGGACCTCTGAAATTTTTGTATGGGTCGTCACACTTTGCTGAACCCCCCCCCTCCCCCCTCAAAGCGTGACGTAATTTATGGACGTTCCCCTATGGTGTTTTAGTGCGAATGAATGATCTCATTCTATGAGAATTCGAACCATGTAATGTATTGTTTATTAACTTCAATTTTCTAAGCTTGACAAGGTTTTGAATCTAAACATGAGATGAGAGAATTGCCTAATAGGAAAGTCACATCAGCAAAGCTTATACATATGCAAATACTATCCATGGGGTCATGTCTAGCATTTAATATGCATGTCAATGACTCATTCTTACCTAGTAGGGGTACTACAAGACCACGCGGACAATTCGATTAAAGGCTCAATTGGGAATAATATATTTTCCAGAACTCAAGCGACATTTTTTCCGGGGTGACTGGCGAGTCGGAGAGAGCAGAAGCTTCCGTTTGTTATAGTTGACAAAAACAATCGGGCTTTTTTTTTCTCTGACTTGCTTGGCATTTTGTGGATTTTTGTTTTTTTTTTGGTTTTGGAAGGTATGCGATTCACTTTTGAGCCTTAAAATTATTTTGCATCTGAATAGCATTGATATTGTCAAGTCTGTACCAACACCAAAATACCCTTTTTCTATCCCATGGCGTTTATGTGGTCAGCAAAGACTATTTACCCTTCCTTATCATCGGCTTTGGACTGACTTGCGTTCTCATTTGCCCCACCAAATGCCGCAAAATGAAATTACCTACCACAAAAAACAACACAATCGAACAAAAATAGGAAAGAGCAACCCAGCAAAACCAGTATGTTCAAAACGCTTACCCCATACAAGCGACCCAAAGGTAAATTACGTTGACCATTTAACTAACAACACATTCTCTTACAGCTCAATACACCACATCGATTTCCCACCTTTTTCAATCCTTTAAGGACAGACTTGTTGTAATCCCAAAATGGCCGCCATAATGGCCGACTTTGGCACCTACTCACGGTTTCGAGTTCATAAATCTCTTTGTAAACAAAACCAGCGCACCTGATCTTTTTATTTTAAGCTTATGACAGGTGAGCAAGAACAGAATAATAAAATGCATTGTTGTTTGAAACTTGTTTCTTGAGATTTGTGCGTCTGAAGTTGTGATGCACTGCTGAAGCGGGATTTCAAGACGTTTGTTCTTAAGGCTACGCAAAACTTAAAATCCGCAGGGCTAAAGAGGTTGCTATGCCTACTCCCAAATAGTCTATTTTACGAAACGACAACAATATTGATATTAATTATTAACACTCACGTGCTTGGGCGCAACCTCCTGTCAAATTTTCATTCATGAAATGAGCGATCAGCTGATCCGAAACGTCTCGTAAAATGGCTCATTCAAAGGTGTATTATGGACAATGCGAGCTCTCGGACTTGCATTGGAGACTTGGCCCTATGACCATAGATTTAATACTATGCTATGACCCCCTTGTGCATCAATAAAAAAAATAAAAAAAAGCGTGGGTATGAGCCATTTTACGAGACGTTTCGGATCAGCTGATCGCTCATTTCATGAATGAAAATTTGACAAGAGGTTGCGCCTAAGCCCGTGAGTGTTAATATCAATATCAACACTGTTGTCGTTTCGTAAAATAGACTATTATGATTCCTTGGAGGCCGTTCATAAACCACGTAGACTTTTTGGGGGGAGGTGGGTGGTTTCTGGCCAAAGTCTACGCTTCATACAATTTTCAAAATTTTTGTCGACGAGGGGGGAGGGGGGGGGGTCTGAGGTGGCCAAATTTTACGTAAAGTGGGTACCGAGGATTGTTCACAATCTGCGATCTTGATTGCGGAAAAAATTGCGACCTTGACGCCGCTTTATGAACAGACCCTCATTACCACAAGCCGTCTTTCAGTAAGTGTATGGTCCACTGCACGAATATATGCTGGCCTGCTTACTCTCACAGAAAGTCTGATGTTTGATCGGTGCCAACACCTCTCAAACGTTAAATTTCGTGTGAAACAGGCCAGTATAAATTTGTGCAGTAATCCATGCCCGACGTACGTTCGAATCGAAAAATCGATTTTCGCTTGTCAAAAATTCCGATTTTCAACTGCACGGAACAATATGGGAGCACCATGTTGAACAGATGGAACAGCTTCATAATCAATCATCGCACATTTTTACCAGTCCTTTACTTTTTTTGACCATTGTGCTCAATGTATGATTTTCCTCTCTAAACCATTTTCTGGCTCTTTTTTATTACGCGTGCACCCGTTGACGTTTCTTCGTTCAAAAAGGACACGCCTTTTCGGTTTGTCGTGCTGAACTTCACAAAAAGAAGACTCGCGTGAAAAAGTCAAGAGTGGAATGATCGACGGTGGCGTGATGTTTAGTGAGTTATTTTAGGAAAAATATTGCATTGGTATTCGGAAAAAGTGCGCTGCTGTGGATTTTTTCGTCTATCATTCGGAATATTGGCCAAAGTCGAAAAATGTAAGTATGAAAGACGGTTCAAAACACAAACCAAATGCACCAGACTTGCTGACGACACCCTCGTCGTCTACGGCACAGTGCACTGCATTGTCATTGGCAATCGATTTTTCATTGACTCCTCTCGATTTGAAGGAAACAGGAAATTTCATTGCGGAGCGGATTGTATGATGGCTAGCGATTTACTATGAGATGGCTAGACAGATATTATCGATCGGCTGCCTGAATTACTGGATTCAGTATATTACATTGTTCTGTTACATAAATTACGTAGCTCCAGGCAGACTTATTGCCTCTGTTAATGATCTTAAAATTGTCTCTTCAATAACTACCATTAGTTGTATGGAAGTCGTATTTTTGTAGTAAACCTTATATGTTAACTCCTTCAGTTGTATTTATTATAAAATAATGATACTTCATTAGTACTCAATTAGCATGATTGGGGTATCCTCTCCATGAATGATAGTATTCGTTCTGTTTTCCTCGTGTTCTGATTATTCCATCGCACTGTATGTATGCACAACAGGCTTATACATACATCAGTGTGCGTCAAAATTCTAATCGAACAAAGTACGCATGGTAAACAAAGAGCTTATCAGCTGATGCACGCTGACTGAATGGCTTGGATTCGTTCGGTTTGGCATAATGCAATTTGATATAGGATGACTTTGGGGGCAGGTTGAAATTAGGGTTTTTTATGGACCAAATTGCCTGAAACTTGTCGTATAATTTATCTTGGTTGAAAAAAACCGATTTAATCCACATATGGTGAACAGAACCTTTCTTACACTTATTAAAATTAGTGTTGTATTATTTGTATTTAACATATTTATTTTGTGTGATTGACCCAAGTTCTAGAAAATATTGTGGATTTGGCATCTAGTGGATTGGTTTCCAAAATAGCATCATGGACCATAGACTAAACTACCAGAAATGCCAGACTCTTCTTAGAATCTTGTATGGAATATTTAAAAAATAGCTTATATATTCTGGAATAGTGTATCTTTTGTTAGCTGCCAAAAGATCTTGAATCGATTAACAAATGGATAAGAAAATCAGCGAGATACACTTTGTCTAATATCTCTTAATCAGTCGAATAAATTAGCTCCGAAGTATTTGGTATTCATGTCTCAGGTATTCATAGTTATGGTGTAAAAAGGACAAAAATGATATATCTAGATACTATGTTAATCAGTTTTGGCATTAGCTAGTTATTTTGGCTGTCCGGTTCTTGCATTTTTCCCACAATATATAAATTCAAAGCTTTCATTCAACATGTTGTTAGTTTTCATAGAATTCCTGTTTATTCGTAATTTGTTATTCATAATTTTGTTGAAAACAATAACCTGCTAGTATACATTTTATATGAGGTCAGCATTATTTATTGAAAAATAATTTCCCATAGACTGATCAAAAGCTCATGCAAGATAACAAGCGAATATAATAATAAAAACCCGATTAAATCCACCTATGGTGAACAGAACCCTTATTACACTTATTAAAATTATTGTTGTATTATTTGTATTTAACATATATATTGTGGATTTGACATCTAGTGGATTGGTTTCCAAAATAGCATCATGGACAGGGTACGAAAAACGGATCACGCCGAAAAACAAAAGCTTTGTCCTAAGCGGTGCATGTTGGTAACAAAGGCGCTCCGCAACAAACGCATGTCATTCGATGAGAGCAATAAAACAAACATCGCTTGTTGATCATTCATTCATTTATTTAGTTAGCATTAGCATTAGCATTAAGCAAGTCGCACAAATTCGTAGGTGGTACAGCCCTGGATCGCTGTTATGAGGGTTGCATCTTTCCTGTCCGTTATCAAAGCACAAAGATTTGGGACTAATCTCTGACTCTTAGACAAGATTGACTCAATCCTCCAACGGTCGAGTGCTGTCCTGGCCACGTCCTTGCGACAGCTGAGGGATGGGAAAGGAAGATTAGTTGGACACCTATGAAAGTACATAGAGACCTCTACATTCTTTCAGGCCTAGGCGTCACGGGAATTTGGATGTTAGTGGAAGGGTAAGTTCAAAGGAAACGTTTGGTCAACGTTCAGGTGCACGCAATATTTTTGGTTGATGCCTGGTTCCTTTCCTAATTCCTTGTTGGGTGTTCGATTCCAAATCTGAAATAAAAAGTAAAATTATAGATTTTTAAATGGTGATAGGCTCACAACAGTTACATAATTACAAATTACCTGAATCCTCCTGAAAGAAATGGTTTATTAACAATAAAAAACATAACATGTAAAAGAAAAAAAAAGTAGAGCAAATTGTGATCTTGGAATTTTTCTGCATTTAAATTAACAAAGCGAAAAAAATACAAGATCAAAATTTGTTATGGTAGATCTTACGCCGTAACGCACCATTATAAGGTGATCTACCCACGTTACGGGAATCATTCATTCATTTATTTAGTTAACATCAAATTCATGATAATACTGAATCAACAATTTGCCGCCATAATACTCGATTTGCAGCTGCAGCTCTCCAACGTCGGTCACGCCCAACACTCGCCAGATCACGCTCCACCTGATCTGCACATCGTGCTCTCTGCACTCCACGCCTTCTTGTACCAACCGGATGGTTAGCAAACACCAACTTTGAAGGGTTGTTGTCCGGCATTCTTGCAACATGCCCTGCCCATCGTATCCTTCCGGCTTTGGCCACTTTCTGGATGCTGCGTGCGCCGTAAAGTGCAGTGAGCTCGTGGTTCATCCTACTCCGCCACACACCGTTCTCCTGCACGCCGCCGAAGATCGTCCTTAGCACCCGTCTCTCGAAAACTCCGAGTGCTTGCAGGTCCTCCTCGAGCATCGTCTATGTCTCGTGTCCGTAGAGAACCACCGGTCTTTTTAACGTCTTGTACATGCTACATTTGGTGCGGGGGTGAATCTTTTTTGACCGCAGTTTCTTCTGGAGCCCATAGTAGGCACGACTTCCACTGATGATTCGCTTGCTGTGCGTGTGCTGATATTCCGGCTTTTCCGCTGAAATTTTCGACCCACATTGTCGAATTCATAAGCATTTAGACGAAATAAGACTCTTGCAAACCTCAGAGTCGAGTTTGAGTTGTAAAACAATGGGAATAGTACGTGAATAGAACGAGACAAATATTCCTACCGTTTTTGTTGTGAACAAACTCCGGAGCGATTTTGTCATTAACAAAGCGTTGTTGCCGTGCCTTCTTTTTTGCCTATTTTTCGCTTGCGGTGGCATGTTCTGCGTGCACTGATCATCGACCATGGACTGAACTACCAGAAATGCCAAACACCTCCTAGAATCTTGTATGGAATGTTTAAAATATAGCTTATATATTCTGGAATATTGTACTTTTGTTAACTGCCAATAGATCTTGAATTGATTAACTAATAACTAATGGATAAGAAAATCAGCGAGACACACTTTTGGTCTAATATCTCTTAATAAGTCGAATAAATTAGCTCCGAAGTACTTGGTATTCATGGTTATGGTGTAAAAAGGACAAAAATTATATATCTTATCCTCGGTACCCACTTACGTAATTTATGTTTAGTCCCTTACTGTCAGATCGGTGTAACACACTAAATGTAATTTACACAAAAGGCAATTTACACGGAGAAAAAATCACGGTAATGAATATTTATTGGGTACCGGACTGGACATAGAAAATTTAATGGTTTTCTTTGGTACATCGAGGTCTTGAAATTAGTCTATGTATCTACTATGTTAATCAGTTTTGGCATTAGCATGTTATTTTGGCTGTCCGGTTCTTGTATTTTTCCCATAATATATAAATTTAACATATTGTTAGTTTTCATGGAATTCCTGTTTATTTGCAATTTGTTATTTATAATTTTGACGAAAACAATAACCTGCTAGTATGTATACACTTTGAGGTCAGCATTATTTATTGAAAAATAATTTCTTATAGACTGATCAAAAGCTCATGCAAGATAACAAGCGAATAATAAAAAAGGAATTTATTGTAACCTTCGAAAGATATCTCAGTAACCAAATGTCGAATCGAAATAAAATGTCAAGGCCTTTTACAAGGATATTGTAGCTTTCATTTGGTGCTAAGAGAACCCAAACCGGTTGACAGACGGCTGAGATATTTATTATGATACACTTGGTCCAAAATCTCTCAAAAAGTTAACTTCTACTAGAATGTTAAGGGTTAAGGATTCTACTAGAATGTTGTAGCTTTCATTTGGTGCCAGGAGAATCTAAATCGGTTGACAAAATCTTTTCAAATTTACCATGGCAAAGCGTTATCATCGACCCACAAACGCTTCTTCTGTGCGTTTTGTTTCCTCATCATGGAATCGATGGTAAAATTGAAAACATTAATCTGTTGAATAATGTTTAAAAACAGGGCCCATATAGCCGAGGCGGTAAACGCACGGGTACTCAACATGACCATGCTGAGGGTGACGGGTTCGATTCCCGTCGGTCCAGGATCTTTTCGTGAAGGAAATTTCCTTGACTTCCTTGGGCATAGAGTATCTTCGTGCCTGCCACACGATATACACATGTAAAATGGTCATTGGCAGAGGAAGCTCTCAGTTAATAACTGTGGAAGTGCTCATAGAACACTGAAGCAGGCTGAAGCTGAGAAGCAGGCTGAAGCTGAGAAGCAGGCTTTGTCCCAGTGAGGATGTTACGCCAAGAAGAGGAGGAAGAGGAGGAATCTGTTGAATAGGACACGATCGGCGAAGTACTAGATTTGTATGTAGTAATGAGCTGAATTTTTGTACGGTGAGAAGGCAAATGCTCTGTTTCTGCAATAAATGATGCAAACAGCTTGGGTATTATGATTCCTTGCCTAATTTGATGCATCAAATCAAATCAAGAAAACAACACAATAACCTAAAGTTTTGCTGAAACAGCATCAAATTAGGCAAGAAATCATAATACCCACGCTTTTTGCACCATTTCATAGCAGAAACTGAGAATTTACCTTTTCACCATACAAAAATTCAGCTCATTACTACAAATCTAGTACTACACCGAACGTGCCCCATTGAAACAAAACTCTGTCTGCACAAATTTAGTTGCGTTGTGTATATAAATTGATCCTCAGAATAGTATTTTCAACCGAAAGCTCCTTTATAGCAAGCTTTTCAGTCATAGCTCCAATTTTCAGCATTTCAGCATTCGAGCATAAATCTAGAGAACCGTCAAACGTATCTCGCTGAAAATGTAACTTGATGTCTGCTCCACCCAGTGTTGGTAAAAACTCAAATTCTCAAATCTCATGCTTGAGTTGTTTCACGCGCAATTCTTGACTCGCCAAACTCACCACCGAAAAAATCATGCATGAGTTGAATCGCGATTTCACTCATTGCGTTATTTCTTGGTGTTCTTAGTATTTACATCGAACTTTTTAGGATTATATGATAGAACAAAAGCAAACCTATCATACAACAACAGTGGATGTCGTTCAAATTGATTTGGATTCGTTTTACAAGCGAACGAGATTTCGACGCTTGACTCGTCAGAGCGAGATTTTGCATGAAAATCTCGCACGTGAGAAAATGATTCAGAATCGCGCGCGAGTTTGCTCACGTAGGACCGGTTCATGAGTGTGATTTTACCAACACTGCTTCCATCCAGTAAACATTGAGTTGAAATTTGAAATGTGTACTCCAAATTCCTTGTCCTTGAAGAATAGCTTAGAATATGCCAAAAATCTTTGTCGAAGACCGAAAATTGATCCGAGGCTTTGTTCCGGGGTTGATGCGATCAAATTTCAATTTTCCCATACAACGTTGACACACTCTGAACCGGATGTGGCATAAGCTTTTAAAGTTGGCCCCCAGCAATAAAAGTCGTGATAAAAATGAAAATCTGTAGGTAAATGTTGTGTAAAATCGTAATGCATTATTGTGGAATGCAGTAAATGTATAGAATATATTAGCATACATCACTTCTCCAAGGTGATAAATAATTGTTATTTTTTATTGTACAGTAAAAACTCTTAAACAGTACAGTCTAGTTTGCTTATGGTTTAATATTCTGCTACATTTGCCTTTCCGAATAAAAATTGTAAATTATCATCCTCATTCTTGTTCACGGATGTATCCACTTTCGAAAGTATTTGATTTGTTCGAATCCAAAGCTAATATGATTATGCTGGCGGAAACGGGAATGCGAACGATTTACGTTTGAAACTGGATTCGATCGAATACAAGAATAAGGGTGTACGTACATTTTATCGATTCTATATTATTTTGTTATGTGAATATAATTTCAAAAAAAGTTCCCCTCAATGGTATTATTTTCATGCTTTGTCGTTCTAGCGCTAACCGTTGATCATGCCTGCTGGCAAGAAAAACGTCCAGGGATCTAACAACTCCACAACATTTGCAAAACAGGCAGCTCTTCAAACTAACAAGACGGAAAATAATCTTACTCATAAATCAACCCCGCGTAACGATGTATTGTTGGAAAGTTTAACCAAAGAACAGTTGAAGGCCGAGTGTCGAAAGCGTGGACGGAAGACCAGTGGAAATAAGGCGGATTTGGTATTTATGCTTATGTATTTAATTCGCTTGTGTTGCTTCACTGAGCTCGATTTTGCTTGTGCATTCTGTTTGATAAAGTAGTTAGAATATTATTTTAAGTTTGCGTTCATTACGTAGACATGTTTTATCATATCGTTTAAATATGTTTGACCTTCCTGAAGCTTCACTTTAAACTAATTTACTAAACCTTTTCAGGACTTATTTTTTTCCAAACTCGCTGTTTTAGAACAGTTTAGTGAGCTGCTTGAAGTTGAAACTGCCCAACTTGAAGGGGTTGATGATATGATCACATTTACTTAATTTTGATTTATTCAAAATCTAGTGTTGGGAAGCTACCATAAAATTTGCACAACTGTTATCGGTGTACACTGAAACCTCCATTTAAGTCGATGCATGGCTGATCGAAAATAATTTTTACCGTGCAGGCAATGATTAAACTATACAGTTTTATATTTTTTGACTAATCTTCTTTGTCATTAGAAGTGTTAAAAAATATAAAAGTTTATAGTTTTGTCATTGCCTGCACAGTAAAAATTATTTTCGATCAGCCATGCATCGACTTAAATGGAGGTTTCAGTGTAGTTGTAAATAGGAATTGTTGACACGTGAAAAGCAATGTTTCTCTTAAACCACGTATCGGACGTACGTCGGGCAAAGTGCACTGGATAGAGTACCAGATCCGCTATCCAGCGCACTACCAAATATACTATATTAACAATATAGGTCACTCTAACGATTTTTTGGCGACTCCTTTTTAGTGAATGTGTCGCCACCAAGCGGCAGAAGAGGTACTACTACACACTCAATGCATGCGCCATCCAAAATGACGTTTATTCTAGAATGTAGCTGTCAAACTGTCATTGCATGGTGGGGATGCTCATTTATTCCTAAATAATCGATTAAACAATAATCGATTTTTTTTTCAACTACTCAAATTAGAAAAATACAATATTTATTAGCTTAACATTTTCTGGCGTGCTAAACCAACTTTATCTGAATCTGAACCTCCTCTTACTTTTCTTTTCGCATATCCACATGTATTTTTAGAGCACTCTCTACTGAATTTATAATTAACTAACTGTCCCCGGCAAACTTTGTCTTGCACACTGTGTTTTTTTTGTTCTTGAATTTGCGGAGAAATTAGAATCAGAATCAAATTGAAAATGGACGGAAACGACAATTCTCGTCATTTTCTACCAATTACAAGCAAATTTGATAAGACAAATCAAGAATTTTGGCTTGTTGAACAGGTAGATTTAAGGTTAAGAATCGCCACTGAATAAACGGATGCTGCCTTTATAGCTTAAAGTGCCCAACATAGGACCCTCTACCTAATTGGTCTCACACCCCAACTTTAACTTATTAAAGCCGAATACTTGAAGTACGACTTGACATGAACTGAAGCACATTGTAAAATGAAAAGAAAACACGAATGAACTAATCCCAGAATCACTTTCTTGAATTTTGCCGTTCTTATTATCGTGTTTTATATTATATTATATTATATAGGGTGCGGGCACCGGTTTTGGCCAGTCTAAGGGAAATCATTTTTATAAAAATAACCAATAATCCAACGAAAACTACCAATGTGTCAAATGAAAGGTTTCGATCTATACTTTATTACAAAAATGCAGAAATCATACTAATACTTAATTTTTGTATTAAAAGTGGCACTGGCCAAAATAGAAGCATTGCCGCAGTTTTGGCCATATTCTTAGTTTTGGTTTCTATTTTGGCCAATCACGTGCATTTCTTATGGGAGTGGCCAAATTAGAAGTACCCTGGCCAAAATAGATATACGAGAGCTGATTTTTTAAGGAAATTATTTATTCTTCCAGTTTTTAATCAAAATGTATGGTTTTCACAGCTGTAATCATCATATTATATTAGAATCTGCTAGTAAAAAATAAATTTATGCCGATTTAGATCGTAACAGGCTGAATACCGCACTATGGCCAAAACTGAAGCTTCTACCCTACGTTTCTTTACAAAGATACGTCCAGAAACGACGAGAAAATGCTTTGTCAACGAAAACATGTTCACTTTTTTATTGCCTCTTGCTTTGCTTCATAGATTACCGTGCAAATGTTCAATCGTCTAAAATATTTGTTCACACGTCAAACACCAAAGAAAGCAGCAAGTAAACAAACCGATTATTCCATGCACCACCCAAAAGTGTAACCGTATAATATAGTATATTTGGCACTACGTCCGGCGTTAGGTTTCCGCATGAATTCGGAGAAACCTCGATAGTTGGGTGTGGGAAAACTTCGGGTTTCAATCGCTACGGCAATATCTACTACTAGGTATATGTATTAGCGTGGTTCAAAAAATTGTTTTTGCTCCACACCGCTTATTCGATTCGTAACCAGATTATATGCCTTCTCCCAAAATTTGAGCTCATTTGGTTAAAAATTGAGACTGCACAAGCACTTCAAAGTTTGTATGGGAATTACTATGGGAAAACGATGTTTTTCATACAATCGACCGTAGTATTTCCCCAAGTGCCCCAGAGCGTTAGTTGATCATTGGTACTCCTAGGCTGCTCTATCAGCTACAACTTTGCCGAAGACTGCATTCGAATCGAATGCATCATTAATTAGTTACCGATTTTTATCCGCAATCGAAATCTTCACTCATGATGGCAAAACTAATCAATGGGCATCACTGCATTTTGCAGTGAAACATAGTAGCCATGATTTCAGTGTGCTATCTTTGGCGCCACATGCAACAATGTTGCCTGCTGGGAAGCTGGATGATCATTGTTAAAGATTGTCTAGTTGGATACAAATCGATAATTAATTAATGAGGCGTCCGATTTGAATGCGGTCTTTGGCAAAGTTGTGGCCGATAGAGTAGCCTAGGAGTACCAAGGGTCAACTAACGTTCTAGGGCACTTGGGGAAATACTACGGTGGATTGAATGAAAAACATCGTTTTCCCATAGTAATTCCCATACAAACTTTGAAAGGCTTGTGCAGTCTCAATTTTCAACCAAAGGAGCTCAAATTTTGGGAGAAGGCATGAAATCTGGTTACGAATCAAATAAGCGATGTGGAGCAAAAACGATTTTTTGAACCACGCTAATATGTATGTAGTTTAAAATGTTGTACGATAGAGCTATGGTGAATGTTATGTCTGTTATGTCGTATAGTTGGCTGTGGTAGCACTACTCAACATTGCACCATGTACTACTTAAATCAAAACTTGTTAGTATAGCCCATTTTTCAAATAATTGTGATTCGTCATAGAAAAATGAAATCAATCGGTTGAGAATTAACAAAGGTGATAATCTAAAGTTTGTCTGGGAAAACGCCTTTTAATTATCTGATACTGTAACTATATCGCACTCGCACTCTAAAAACACAACGAATGTTCCCATCTTTGATACAGATTATAAGAAACCTACTAGGCCAAGTACCAAGCTTGATATTTTTGACTTTTCATCATTTGATATGCTATGGCTCTTGAAGGAAATACGGGAGATTGTTTCTACTATGTCGAAGAGTTGTAGAGTTAAAGTGCACATGAATAAACAGACATGCGACAGGGTCCATCCATATGAGTAAACAGCAGATCCATCGTATTATCTGTCAGCTCATGTACTTGTGTATCAGCATCAGATACAATCTTTGTCACGAAGTCAATAGTACTGCCGCGAATCGCTAAACAGTCCCATCTGCGGCGTGATTCGAATGAGTTGTACAAAATCTTCATCGCGCAGTTTTGGGCCTTTTGAACACCGTTCATCGTTGCTTTGATTATTATGGTAACCTCTCTAGGAAAGTCGTTTTCGTCCATAGTATTCCATAGTTAAATTTACGTAAGAATAGTAGCAACATTCACAATACGAACTCAAACTCGTCTAAGGCGTGAAAAAACATTGCACTTAAACGCTTGGGGGTCGATGTTCATCAGAAACACACGAAGACCGTTGATGAATTAAGACGACCCTCCCATCGTATCGTGTCTTTTCAATCTGGTAGACACGAAATCTCAGTAGCATCTCTTCTCTTCGGACGTGTACGAATGTCGTACGAAAACTAAACGCAATCAGTCGGACATCCCATCCTAACGAGTTCAACTACGATACCATCCTTGTTACATCCTTGTTGTTTTTATGTAAAAAGTCATGTTATGATACGTATTTTTGAAATATTTTGTTAACATATGAATTTATACCTATACATTTCAATTGTTGAATTACGTTGAAGTCAATCAAATGCGATAACGGTACTACGGCAGAAGTTTATATTGAAACTTCAAATGTGGTTTTCCCGTGTTTTCTATTGTAACATGTGACATTTATGCGTCCGAGGGCAGTCAGGTGGTCCACACTGTGTCGTTGACAGCTCACGTTCGCCCTTGCGACGCGTATGTAATGGCGTTGTCCGCTAGTTTCAATCACATAGTGTCCAGATCTTACTAGAGTCAATCTATTCAATCACTCTAGAATATTATTCGGTACACAGAGCCACAACGTCAAAACCCGAGAGTATTGTTGCTCCTGGCCGAGAAGATCTAGCTCAGGGGTGAAAATCTCGTTAAAGAAGATAAAAATAAGTTTGATGATTGATTAACCCTTCAGCGCGCGCGCTGTTGTAAAAAGTACAACACTAGCAAAAAAAAACTCGCTTTTCGTATACAGCGCGAGCGCGGTGCAGTTTCGGTTGCTTGATGGCGCGCGTACTGGAAGGTTAAAGGCGATTTTAGAAATTTAAACTATCAAAAGATCACATAGAAATACTTTTCCAACACTTATAAATAATAAAGATTCTTTAAACGTATTGTAGAATTTGTAGTACATAGTAGTAGTTTGTTTTTGCATTACTGTTATCAACTAAATTTATTGCAAAAATGTTACATATATTTCAGTGCAGCAAAGATAATATAAATTTGTAATTAAATAAGAAATCAGTAAACTCATATACAACATTTTACTTCTGAAAAACATGTAATACCTACTTACAATTCCCTTTCAACAGTTACAGAGACTGGGATACAACAAAATGCAACGCACTAACACCGAACAACTGCATAGGACGGAAACAGAGCCTAATGGTGCAACATTTAAAACCCCTCCAAAGACAAACGCAAATCAAGCAAAAACAAATAGTTTAGTAATTTGGAAATCTCCTATTCTCACTACAAAATATGCCATCTTGGAGATCATTTCCTTGCTACAATGTTACGGAAAACGGTATGTAGGGAACTATTCTGAATTTGCTACTTTCTAAACTAAATCATTTTTCCTACTACAGGTTAATCCAGCAACGGAAGCTGATGGTAGCGTTAGCCACGTTAATAATAGTTGTTACGACGCTTTGTCTCGTTCCTGGTAGTCACCAACAAATTATCAAACTAGTGAAATCAAAGGGAATTTTCATCATCTACTGGACTGGCCTGGGCGTGCTATCATCAGTGGGCCTCGGCACGGGATTACATACATTCTTACTGTATTTAGGACCGCATATTGCTAGCGTCACCTTAGCCGCTTACGAATGCAATTCTCTCGATTTTCCAGAACCTCCTTATCCAAACGAGTAAGTACTTTCTATTGAATCTTGTCTATAGTAATCCCTGATGCAAAACGCGCTTCAGAAGTTACTGAACAGCAAAAAAATTGTAGTCTGTGATGTATCATGCTAAATGTATATTAGGCTGCGGCTTATTTTTCAAAAGTTGTTGAAACCTGGAATTCGTAAGCTCTTTTCGATTCAAATGACACAAAAAGAGAAACCTCTGAGTTAAAGCCAAAAATATTGAGATTTAGAGGTCGCGCAATCGCTTCAAAGTTGAATTTTCGAGTAATAAAAAGGTGTTTTCACTTCGAGTGCCATAACTTTCTCAATTTTTAACCGATTTTCAATCTTTTTTTATGAATTTCTCACAAATTAAATTTTGAATAAACTCGTAGAACATCATTTTTTCCAAAGTCACGCAAAATATGAGTTTTTGAAGATTTAATTTATTTTTTTCTTTTTTTTACAAAAATTTTTAACTTCAGAGTACTATAACTTTTTAACCGTTTGACCAATTTTAAATTTTTTAGCTTGCTTTTGTAGATATTTTTGTTGCCTATCTTTTTCATAAACAAACTTTTCATCAAAGTAGTCATTTTCATGATACTTTTCACCAAAAACTGCCAAAACATCCCTTAAAACTTGATTTTTTCATGGAAAATTGGAGTTTTTGACAATTATTTGCAATTTTTTACTCCAAACCAGATACTTAGCATCATATTTAGGGATATGGAACACATTTTAGATTTTTTTCCTTGCATTTCGAACATGAAAATATTTTTTGATTCAGAACACTCCAAACACTGAAGTTTAAGGCTTCCATATGATTATTGAGAATAAATTTTTCACTTTGAGCCCGAAACTAAGCATGAAAACAATTAAAATTTTGCCAAAATTCTGGTTTTTCCAATAAAATACGTGTTTTTGAACGATTTTTGGTATTTATCTATTTTGAAATGATTTTTAAAGGTACAGTTTATTCACAGCAATCTTAGGCAACAAAAATATCTACAAAAGCAAGCTAAAAAAAATAAAATTGGTCAAACGGTTAAGAAGTTATAGGACTCTGAAGTTGAAATTGTTTGTAAAAAGAAGAAAAAATAAATTAAATCTTCAAAAACTCATATTTTGCGTAACTTTGGAAAAAAATGATGTTCTACGAGTTTATTCGAAATTTAATTTGTGAGAAATTAATTAAAAAAAGATTGAAAATCGGTTGAAAATTGAAAAAGTTATGGCACTTGAAGTGAAAACACATTTTTATTACTCGAAAATTCAACTTTGAAGCGATTGCTCGACCTCTAAATCTCAATATTTTTGGCATTTGACATTTGGATATGTTTCCTTGTTATTCATTGAAGTAGAGTAGTTTACTGCCTGAGTTGCTTTCAAACGATTCATATTCTCGAAATGTTTACATTGGAGGTACCGAGACAAAGAGGTGATATTTTTGTTTGTTTGTTTATGGAAATGGTAAAGAAAGGCTTCACAACTACTATCGTGCTTGATGATTGTTTGGAATAAGAATCAAATAAGAAGAGTAAAATTTGAGCTGACACGCTAAGGGGCCTTAAACTCAGAGGTTTCTCTTTTTGTGTCATTTGAATCGAAAAGAGCTTACGAATTCCAGGTTTCAACAACTTTTGAAAAATAAGCCGCAGCCTAATGTATATGTGAAGTATGCATTTAACAGCATCTGATGTGGAAAGGAAATTATCGCCAATAATGTGTCGTTGACAATATGTGCAAGCATTGATGCCAGATAATTTTTTGAAAAATCTGTATCACTATTTTCAAAAATCTGTATCCCATACGAAATTTGGGTGAAAAATCTATATCCCATACAAAATTGAAATAATCCGTCTAGCTCAGAAATCTGTATTTCATATAAAACGAAATCTGTACGGGTGCTCAAAAATCTGTATAATACAGATAAATCTGTATATGGCATCCCTGTAGAGCAAGGTTCTGGAAAGCTACTTCCATAAACTCGTGGTCTACAAGACTAATAGAGGTTAAAAACTATAGAGGGAGAATGTCGCTGGCGTCGCCGCCGCAACATCTCTTGCTGGCGAAGATAGGGAGAGATATAAGTGTCGAAGCAAAAAAGTATGCAGTTTGACAGATAGATACCCGGGATGTTTGCGAACGAGAACAAAGGGAACAGCAGCGACATACTTCCTCTGTAGTTTATTAACTCTATTACAAGACTAGCCTGCACTCAAAATAATCCAACCGTCAATGCTACGTGAAAAATCACGTAAGCTGCCGTTTTCGTCACTCAACTCAGATTTACTGGACCCACATGGCACTCACTGATGTTTGTAGTAAGAGCTACGTGATTTTTCACGTAGCATATTTTTCCGCCTACTTTTCACGTCAATGCTACGCGGTTGTTGGGTGGAAATGAGTGCTCCACTGCCACTCAGGAATGTAAACAATAATTTCTAACCTAACATTTTAGTTAGCAAGCAGCAGCAGCAATCATCACTTTGTCTTCTCGAGTATCTACAGGTTTTTCTATAACTATTCAATTGTTTTGTGGCTCATTGAAAAGATTATGTCGAATTTCAGGTACGGATAGCACCGACTAGAAGCACCGAGCCATGGAGGCCAGCGCATGCGGTGCGAAGTTGAAGTCGATTAAAGACCATTCCCATTCGTCCTTTCAATGTTTCCGAGTAAAAAAAAATTGTGTTATTGAAAAAATTGTAATAAATATTCATGTATTATGAAACATGTGAACAAATTATATAAAACGTTTAGCATTCAGCTTTTATGTAGGTACCGTAACATCAACTAATTCCTATCATTTTTCGGTTCTCAATTCCGTTCACACCATGTAAAACAAATGGGGTGAACGGAATCAGGAACAGAAAAAAGTGATAGGAATTAGGTTATGTCCCGGTATAACTTTGGAAATGAAAAATAAACTAAATAGATACCAGGCAATTACCATTAAAGGCATCCAGTAAAACTTATCTAAACTTCCACGTAGCTGTTACGTGAAATACCAGTGACCTTGAGATACGAGGAATTGAGTTCCGTCACTCACAATCCACGTAGCTGTTACGTGGAAAGTGCGATGGAAAAATTTTACGTATGTTTTCACGTAACAACGACGTGAAGAATTTTCAGAGTGTGCGGTAGACTTCTGTTTGAATCAACGAGACAGCATCAAAAGCTCCATTCTCGGCTTTTTCATCTTTTACAATTATTCCTTACGTAGGAGTAAAGGTTTTAATGGCAAAGATAATCGATATAGGTACCTACCTACAATGCATACATTCTTGTAGAAGAAATTATTATGGTGTTGTATCTTTCAGTCGTTTAACTTTCAGTGAGGTTACGAGACGCCACTGCTTTTTACCTGTTCAACGACCCTAAAACTTGTATTTGTGGAGGATTCAGGATCAGAATCAAATTGCAAATGGACGAAAATGGCTATTCTCGTCATTATCTACAAACTACAAATCAATTTGTTAAGAAAATTTAAGTATTTACATTTGTTGAACAGGTAGATTTGAGGTTAGGGAATCGCCACTGCGTTTAAGTATGGATGATATCGAGCATCTTTGTTGTTATCGCCGTTATCCTTATTCCTTCCGGAATTTAAACAAATAATTACAATGGAGCACGTTCGGTGTAGTACTAGATTTGTAGTAATGAGCTGAATTTTTGTATGGTGAGAAGGTCAATTCTTCGTTTCTGCAATAAAATGGTGCAAAAAGTTAAGGTATTATGATTTCTTGCCAAATTTGATGCTGTTTGAGCAAAACTTTGGATAACTATGTTGTTTAGGTTGCAAGAAATGGAGAAAACAATAATACTTTTGCCCAAAGTTTTGCTCAAACAGCATCAAATTAGGCAAGGAATCATAATACCCACGGGTTTTGCACCATTACTACAAATCTCATTACTACAAATCTAGTACTTCACCGATCTGTCATATTGAAAAGTTTCTGAAAGCTTGAAATCTGAAGAATTTTATGATATGCTCAGCTCAAGATCAACAAAATGGTCACTTACACCCCTTTGATTCTGAGCCCCTCAATTAGAAAGTGAAAAAGTCGAAGATGGAGCTCTCGTCTCATCAAGTACTAGATTAACAGCAGCTTTCCTCGGGGAATAGGACAGATCGGTGAAGTACTAGATTTGTAGTAATGAGCTGAATTTTTGTATGGTGAGAAGGTCAATTCTTCGTTTCTGCAATAAAATGGTGCAAAAAGCGTGGTTATTATGATTCCTTGCCTAATTTGATGCTGTTTGAGCAAAACTTTGTGCAACAGTGTTGTTGTTTTCTCCATTTCTTGCAACATAAACAACATAGTTATCCAAAGTTTTGCTCAAACAGCATCAAATTAGGCAAGAATTCATAATACCCACGCTTTTTGCACCATTTCATTGCAGAAACGAAGAATTTACCTTCTCACCATACTAAAATTCAGCTCATTACTACAAATCTAGTACTACACCGAACGTGCCCCATTAACTAACTTTCGATGGACAGTGTAGTTTCATGACTTCCTAAATTCATAAATCCCAAAATTGTAGCGCTGTATTACGCACCTCTCTATCTTACAGAATTGTATGCCCAGAAGAAGAGGTCATATCTACTGCGTATCCATCCATGTGGGCAATCATGTCCAAAGTTCGATTCGAGGCGTTCCTCTGGGGTGCTGGTACTGCTCTCGGGGAACTGCCTCCCTATTTCATGGCCAAGGCTTCCCGGCTTTCGGGAGCCGAGCATGAAGATTTTGACGACATCAAAGAGTTAGAGGACCGGAAAAAGCACGGCGACAAGTTGAATCTGTTTGAGCGCGGCAAATTAGCGATGGAAAAGTTTGTCGAGAAAGTTGGATTTCTCGGAATTCTTCTGTGTGCAAGCGTAAGTATCAACGCCAAATCAGCAACATAAGCAACATAACTTGACCGTACCTTTTACAGATTCCAAACCCACTGTTCGATCTCGCTGGGATCACCTGTGGTCACTTCCTGGTGCCATTCTGGACGTTTTTCGGGGCGACATTGATCGGGAAGGCCATTGTCAAGATGCACATACAGAAAATATTCGTCATCATCGCTTTCAACGAAATTCTCGTGGAAAAAGCCGTTGACTTCATGGCTCTAGTGCCCGTAATAGGAAAGAAACTGCAAATGCCATTCAAAGCATTCCTCCAAAACCAAAAGGATAGATTACATAGAGGAACATCCAAAGTAGCGCATAGTTCACCTAACATTATTCAAAATTTGTTTGAATACTTTGTTATATTTATGGTTCTATTCTTCGTTTCCTCCATCTTTAATTCTCTTGCTCAAAGCTATCAGAAAAAGTTGAATAGTCAAAAGAAAAACAAAAGGTCATAAGTAAGTAAAAAAATTCTAGGGCATAATTTATGTAGATAATGTAAATACGCGGGAATGAAATCCAAATAAACGTTACTTTGGTTTTACGAAAAGTACCTATATTTGATTCTTTTTCGATTATGTCCTAGAAAAGGTTTTTCTACATCGATTGCAGACGACAACAATGATTGTTGCGGTAGGGTAAGTTTACCAATTATTATTCATAGCCATTTTTCGCCAAGGGCACAGGCATATAAGAAAGAAATCATTTCACTTCACATTCGTTCGGGTATTGACTGCCAGTGCCTTGGTAGGTATATATTGCCCGTTGTGAAGATTTATAGATTCCGACGCAAATAAATGATTAGGCTCATTTTCAGCGTAGGTTCGTTATAAATGTTTATTTGCAATGCAAAACTATCACCAAATGTGTACCTAACAATGCAACGTAAATCATTTACAAGGACGCGGTCTGGTTTTATATCTGTGGGCCCACGCAAGAAAAATCCACGCAACTAATTTTCGCGCAGAAGTCTAAACAAGTGGAATCTCCGCAATATTTTTCTGAAAATATGCACTACGAAAAAGGCGCTATTCATAAACTACGTAGACTCATTTTTGGTCATCTTAGAACCACCACTAATTTCCGTTGCGTAATGATCCATTACAGCACTGTTTTCAGTTTTGATCAACTTCTTCATGCTTTCTGGACCAGGGATGGAAAAAGTCACGGAATTTCATGGATAAAATATGACATTTTTCTATTTACACCACTTTCGGTGTAAATTTCTGTTCGAACGCATCACCAGTCCATAACGCTGAATAGTAATGGAAAATCAAAGATGTCGCCGATTAAGATTTCCGACTAAATACAGTGAAATTAGCAAACGGCGAAATGACATTTGTATGACATTTCCCAACCCTGTTCTGGACGCAGTTTTGAAAAGTTTTGACAACTGCACAGTATAACTTGCTAGGATCAGACTTTCTTAAACATGGCTATGATAATCAGTGTACAGTATGATGAAAAAGTTTTGTTGAAAACTATTCTCAAGCGGTGTCAATATCCCAATAGCTCCACGTGTTTTTCTTCGGCTAGAAACCATTCAACAAATGCTTTGGTCTTAACGGATTCAAGTCAGCATTGTAGCCAATTGGTTACCCATGCTGACTTCCATTATGACCATCTTCCTGTAACATTTCAAATTTCCCATGAAGCGATATTTAGTCCCATCAGCTTTACTTTCAATTATCACAGAGCTGATTAGGATACATATAATAAACCCATCAACATATGGGCCGGGACCTACGGCTTTACTTCCTATCCGAGGGAAGACGTGATCACGGATTTCATATCTCAGAAAATCCCATCGGCGTCGACGGGAATTGAACCCCGATCGACTGTGGTGAGAGGCAACCAGGCTTACCACTACACCACCGATGCCGACTAATAGCCATTTAGATATTAATGTTTCATTGGAAACACATTTTGATATTGACAATGCACTTGATATTATAGAGAGAGGCGTCAATGCCAAAGTGTGAAGTCAAATTCGACTCAGTTAATAACTGTTAACAATATTGTTAACGAAGATCTGGAACTTCTGATCCGTCTTTAAAACGTGAGAAGAAGACAATACCAACGAACTACTCGAGATCCTGCGTTGAAAGTTTTTTTTATTCAGAAGGAAATTTAAAAAACGTTTCACAGAATTGAGAAACAATATTTTTGCAAATAAAGTTTCTCAATTAAACCCCGGTTTTAAGCCTTTTTAAAAATTTACAAAAATTTTGAAAAAGCCACGGAAGCCTTTTTTTTGGGCTGAAATAGGATAACAAAATATTATTAATTACAGGTATATTCCGTTTTTATCAACACGGTCCGCAATTTTCAGTTGACAAAAACGGAATAGTGATAAAAACGGAATAATTTTCTTTGACAAAATATTTTGCAACATTTTAATATGAATTGGAAGTTTTACTGAAGAACACATTCCAAAAGTAAAAATATGCTGTTTACTATGAAATTTAATTGTTAAAGAACATTAAATTTAGCACATCTGTAACCAGTCCAAATCACAGTTTTCTGAATGTAACGCCGACCAGAGGTTTTCACCACATTTGTGACCACATTTTGTGAAATTTATTTTCGTTGAACGCAAGAATTACACATATTACAGTTCCAGTACCTGGATCGACGTTTTAAAATATGACATATTTCCAGGAATTATTAATCTCCAGGAACATAATTTCGATATCCTTACAAAAAAGGATATGTTTACTTCCTTCCGGAAGGCATTTCTCCACGAGTATCATCTTCACAGATTCCTATAAAAGTTTCGTCTAGGATACTTTTAGGAAATCTCCAGGAGTTTTGTAACTTCTCCAGAATACCTATTGGATTCTCCAAGAAGTTCCTCCAGAATTTTTCTAGGTTACCTTACGATTAGAATTTTTAGTTAGAGAAAAGAAGTTTTGTCCCTTATGATTTCTTCAGATATTCCTTGTCAGATCAACCTAGATGTCTGTTTTGAAATTTCTCCTGGAATTTCTTTGGGGATCCCTTCAAATATTCCAGTAGGAAATGGAATTTATTAATCTTCCTTATGCATTATGATGGGAACAGCTCGCTGACGTAGTGTACAGTTTGGGTCTAGAATGGCCCTAATGCACAAGGTGGGCTAAGAAAATCATTTTGGGATTAAACCTAGACATCGCATCCTGTTGAAATTAATCCAACTCGAGTTGCTTTGGAGATTCACCAAGATTTTACTTTTTAAATATAGGAGTATCTTCGTTTCTTCAGAATTTCCTGCGGAAATTCTTCCAAGATTACTTTTTGAAATCCCTCCAGAACATTTTTCTGATATTTCTCCAGGGGTTCATTCTGGGGTTCCTCCAAAATTTATTCCTGGGATTCCTTCAACATTTTTCTAGAATTTCATCAGAAGTTCTTTCTTGGATTATTTAAAGAGTTTCTTACAATATTTTTCTCTGGAATGTCCTTCATCCAAAAAATGTTTATAAGGATTCCTACAGCAATTTGTTTTGGTATTTATGCGCAGTAGAAACACCTACACCTACTGGAACTTTCATTATGAATATTGCCATGAGGATTCTATCTTTCATCTTTGTTATTTCCCCATGATTAGTAGATGAACCAGCCTTGGGCTGACAATCTCGTTAGAAAAGATAATATAATAATAATTCTCCCCGACTTCTTACTGCGTTTCCTGGGAATATCCCAGTAGTTTAGTCTAGTAATCTTCCAGGAATTCTTTCCTCAAACCCTCCAGAAATTTCTTCAGGGAGTCCTCCTGATGTTCTGTGTAGAAATCTCCGGGGAGTTATTCCTGAGAATCCTCCATAATTTCCTAGTGGGAAACCTTGAGAAATTCCTCCTAGGAATCCTGTATAAGTTCAGAATTGATGGGATTTCTTTAGGATTTTTTTGGGAATCCTTAGATTCTTCTGGGAACCCTTCAGTAGTTGCTGGAGAATTCCCCAGATCGTTTGTCAAGTTCCTAGACTCCTCTAGAGAAACTTATTTCTGGAAGACTTAACTCCTAATTCACCTCAGGAAACTTCTGAATTATTTCCTAACGATATCTCAGAAGAAATCCATTAAGGTGAAACATCAACAAATCCCATTGCAAATTTGCATACAAACTTTAGAGGCACAAATCTGACGAACGAGGCCTCGAACCAAGCCGCACTTGTTTATCCTGGCTTTGCTCACTTGCAAAAAGAGGCAGCTTTTCCAAATCGAGCGCATTTGTTTACGAATTTTCAAGATTGGTGCTCTTGAAAGCGTGAGTAGGGTCCAACCCGGCCATTATTGGGGCAGCCATATTGGTATTCTCTGAAGTTTCTCCTTAAATAATCTGGAGGAATACAAGGATACCAAGATTGCATTTTTAGAGCAATCGAAAGATGAAATCCCGGATAAAATTCTATAGGAATCTCCAGTTTACCTAGTGAATAGAGCAGTTTCAGACGGGAAAATTTGGGCAGGGTATCAAGAATGACAAGAGAGATCTCTGGTTGAAATTTGAGCCCCGTTGAAAAAAAAAGAAATAGCGACCAGAAGAGAAGAATTAAGCACATCGCGTATTTTCAAGAAAATAGTGTAAAAAACCACGTTGAATTTATTGCACTTAATAAAAGTATTGTAAAAAAGATTTTAGTGTAAAATTTCAGGCAATGACGGGCAAAACCCCGAACTATTTAAGCTCTCGAAGAACACTTGAAGAGGCAGGCCAAGTTCCAGTTGGTACGTAGAGCTAAAGAAATTTAGGACTATTGGTTTAATTTTTCGCATGTTCAAATAAGAAGTAAAACTATGCGTGAGAGAAAGCATGAATTAACATTATCTACAGCTGAATTTGGTGTTCAAAGCTATTGTAGCGTATACGTCTTCTATGTCATCATTGGTGGTTGCTTCAAATTCACTCATGAATGCATTGCCTCAAGATTAATGTTAAACTATAAATAACTCGTGTTTGAGGCAACAAATTTGACAAAAACTTTAGTGTTGACGAAATCGGATAGTGACAAAAACGGAACATAACTGTAATTCTGAAAAGCTCAAAAACTTGCCAAACATTTTGAAAGGGCGCATAATTTCAGTATAGATCTCACTAGTCCAACTGAATATCAGGTTGCCCGCGAATTCGAAAACATTCTCAACCATGAGAAGATTTTCGACAATTTGGACACTGATTTGGATGAAGTGAGATCTATTATTAGGAAGTTTAAAGATGTCATAAAGACTGTTTGCATGATGGCAACCTTTATTGATTCCTAAAAAACCAACAATATTCGAAAAGTTTAAATTATTTTTATATGACCATAAAATCTAGCTGCAATCTCTATTTGTGAGGAACAGTGGAAAATCATTCGGGAAGAATGGATCATTAAAATAACTAAAACGGCCGTTATGAAATGTACAGTGAGCCGTCCCTTATTTTGCAAAAATTGGAAATGTTAAAAGTTCGTTAGTGGAAAACGATCGTTTTAGCTAAGAAATGATCGTGTCAAAATTTGAAGTCCGTATCTCAAGGCTAAGTGGTCCTTCAAGGGGCCTAAAGTTGTCAAAAACTGTATGGGACCAAAAAAACATGATTTTTTTTTCGCCAAAAAAAAATACGCTATTCCACTAAAGCCGGTGATTTTATGACCCTAAAGGGCCAAAAATGTGCTTAGATTTGCGATATCTCTACTCGTTTCCAAGATATTTACAAAAAACAACTGAAAAATCAGCATTTTTGACCATTTTTTTAGATTCCGAAGGAAACTTATCCTATTTTGTTCAATAACTCAAAAACGAGTAGAGATATCACAAATCTAAGCACATTTTTGGCCCTTTAGGGTCCTAAAATCACCGGGTTTAGTGGAATAGCGTATTTTTTTGGCGAAAAAAAAATCATGTTTTTTTGGTCCCATACAATTTTTGACAACTTTAGGCCCCTTGAGGGACCAATTAGCCTTGAGATACGGACTTCAAATTTTGACACGATCATTTCTTAGCTAAAACGATCGTTTTCCACTAACGAACTTTTGACATTTCCAATTTTTGCAAAATAAGGGACGGCCTAATGTACAGCCTTGTGTGTTTGACATAACTCGACTGTTGTCACAATGTCAAAGGCACTATACGGTGGCTCCTTTGTTTTGATGTGGCAACCTCTAGAAAAGTTGGTTTCACTGATCCATTTCTGAATTTAGCAGACAGAGTTCTTGGAGAGAAGAAACGTATATGTCAAACTATGCAAGTTTGCAAAAAGTCCAATATAAAGTTTTTTCTTTAATCTTTGCAGATAAATAATTGGCTTCTTTAACGGTGTTGGGATAATTCAATACTCTGAATCTGTATTTCAAACTTTATGAAAATTTTCATTTAAAATTTTCATGAATTTTGGTGCCCGGGAACCTATTTAAAAATCAATTTAAAGTTTGTATGCGAGCGATTTGTCGAATCACCCCTCCGTCGTCACATTTTGTACTGGGCGGATTTGTCAAACAGTTGCCAAGCTGTCAAAAGGTGATATCAAAAAATCGCTTTGAAATTGATTTTAGGTACCAAAATAAAGTTCTAATAATCATAAAAAAATCGTAGTGGCTAAGAAAAAAGTGCTTTTTCAAATAAAATTTAAAAAAAATCAATACATTTTTCAAAATTAAAAAACCCAATTCGAGTGCCAAAAAGTTTATCTCACAGAATTTGAATTCTGGATATTTTAATTTTTGGAATTTGGTAAACATCGAAATATTTGAAGCAGTTATAAAAACATCCAGAGTAAAATCGGATACTTGGGAAGGATTTTGGAAAAAATGACAGATATTTCGCGTTTTGAGTTATAAGAGTATGTTTTTTTTTGTTCTGACTCTAGGCGCACATAAGAAACGTTCAGGGCGCCACAGTTTGGGAAGTACTCATTTGAGAGAGAGAATATTCGTGTCTTTTTAGGTGCTGGAGTTCGGCGGTGATTAAATGAACGCTTATTTAAAAACTGTTATATACAACAATGAGCATCACTGGTGAGTTTATTTTACAACAATTGATTATTAGTAATACATTATTCGAAACAAAATTTATGAACAACGATAAACAAGCCCGTCATAGCGTCTATGTACACGAGTTTGATTTTATCTTCCAGTTGTTTTATGTACATTTTTAAGGCAAGAGCATATCAAAATTCTACTACACTAGTTTTGCGAAAATGGTTTTATCATCACATTGAATTTTATGTACACATTTTTTGAAAACTGTAAACACGTCACGTATATGCGTTATGGTATTAATATTTCTTTTTCATTTTCGTTTCGATGAAAAAAAGGAAGAACTTTTTTTTTTGTTTTAATTTAACATCATTGCATTCATAATTGCGCTATCTTTCCGTTTTTCTCGATGTTTTCACAGTGTGATATGTAGTAGTAGTTTTACTATGAATGTCGCGCACTAAATAAAATCAGAGTAAAAATTGATATTACACAGCACATGCTAAAAACGATGATTGATTACGCTGCTCGGTTCGGTTACTCGTTCGGTACGTGCACTTCCTTGGGCTTTTCATCGTCGGAATCCAGCGATAAACAGCCTTTCAGGAAATCCTCCATGGTGCGATAGACGTGCTCAAGCACACCGTGTAATTCGTGTCCTTCGTCGGCGTAGCTCTGCAATGAATATAATAAAAGTAACTTAAATGCACCATATATTCTAATTTGACCCGTTCTGGGTATAAGAATCTCATTATTACTTAGGCGCTAAACAGTATGGAACAGAATGATATGTTGAAATTTTACGAATAACTATCTATAGGGTGCGGAGAAAAACAGCACGGCATCTCGTCATGTGCAGAAACTGAGAATAAAACTATGTTAGCTGCCAAGTATATACCGTGACCGGCCCTAATTCTGCGCACTTTCTCGAATATACTACAAAATCATGAACGCTAGTTCAATATTAGCTTCAAATATATTTTTTGAATATTGTTTCTGTACTAATGAAAATATTCATGAATAAAAATGTTTCAAATAAACGAACATAATATTATAAAAAAATAGAATAAAATGGTGTTGCAAGTACTGGAAATTGCCTGAAATCTGTGTCCGTTAGCGAAACTACTAAAAAGTTGCCTCATCAGCTGAAGCATTTTGCGACATATATAATGAAGATAATGTCTGCTTTTCAATGCGCATCCTGTACTGCCTTCTTCGAGGAATCAGAATCGGCAAATTGCAATTGAGTTTTCTTCTTTTTTTCGTGTTCATGTTCTTCTTAGGTGCGCATAATTAGGAACCAGTATTAAGGACAGACTTGTTAGAATCCCAAAATGGCCGTCACAATGGCCGACTTTGGCACCTACTCACGATTTCGAGGGCACAAATCTCTTCGTAAACAAAAGCAGCGCACCTGATCTTCTTATTTAAAGCTTATTACAAGTGAGCATGAACATAATAATAAAATGCTATGTCGTTTGAAGCTTGCTTCTTGAGATTTGTGCGTCTGAAGTTCTGATGCACTGCTGAAGCGGGATTTTAAGACGTTTGTCCTTAAATGGTGGTCCTAATTCTGCGTAGACATTTCAACACTAACTTTTGAACATATAATAGATAAACAAACATCATATAAATGCCATCATAGTAATAACTATGATAATTTATGCAGTGGCGTCTCCTAACCTCACTTTTTACCTGTTCAACGAACCTAAAACTTGCATTTGCCGAGAATTCATGATCAAAATCATATTGAAAAGGAACGAAAACAACTATTTTCATAATTTTCTACAAGTTACAAGCCAATTTGATAGGAAAATTCAAAAATTTACGTTTGTTGAACAGGTAGATTTGAGGTTAGGGAATCGCCACTGAATTTATGTTTCTAGCAATCCAGTAAATGTAATAACGTTTCAACAAGTTAGTTTAGAAACTTAACCACTTTTTTAAACACATACCATCAGCCCCGGGGGAAATTTTATGTATTCATGAAAGTATTCGTCAAATGCGACATATGATGTGAGTTTACATGGAATTTTCTTAAACAGAGGAAACCCTGGAGTTTGACAAGAACGAAGTCTTAGTTTGCAAACAAAGATTGTGCCAATTTTTCATGACGAAAAAGTTTATATAGCTATTAGAAATGAAAGTAAATTTTACTAAAATTTAATAAGTGTACATATTATGCGGACAACTAAAAAGCTTTACGTAGAATTAATCGATAATGCTACCAAATCCCCCAGTCATCCAGTGATCGTATAAGATGTTGAATAAGATGTTAAAGTGATGAATAAAATTCACTTCGCTTAGTAGGTAATCAAAGTGAGTAGTATCAATGTTGGGGACATGCAAAGTTCCAATACGGTCGTAATGTCACATGAAAGTTGAAAATGAAGAATTCAATTGAATTTGATTTATGAATCATGCTTTCATTACAATATGTTATCTCTTTAGAGTTTGTTCCATGTGCGCAGAATAAGGAGCATTCCAAAAATGGGTGCGCAGAATTAGGAACATAGACACTAGCGTGGTTCAAAAAAATCGTTTTTGCTCCACACCGCTTATTCGATTCGTAACCAGATTCTAAGCCTCCTCCCAAAAAATGAGCTGATTTGGTTGAAAATTGAACGTGCACAAGCCCTTCAAAGTTTGTATGGGAATTACTATGGGAAAAGGATGTTTTCCATTTAATTGGCCGTAGCATTACCCCAAGTGCCCTAGAGTGTTAGTTGACCCTTGGTACTCCTAGGCTACTCTATCAGATACAGCTTTGCCGAAGACCACATTCAAATCGGACGCGTTATTAATTTGTTATCGATTTTTATCCAACTGCAGAAACTTTAACAGTGATCGCTCAGCTTCTCAGCAGGCAACATTGCTGCACATGGCGTGTAATATGAACACGAACAACATGAATGTGTAATCATCATGATAAATGATTTTCATTCTGGATAAAAATCGATAACTAATGAGGCGCCCGATTTGAATGTGGTCTTCGGCAAAGTTGTAGCTGATAGAGTAGCCTAGGAGTACTAAAGGTCAACTAACACTCTAGGACACTTTTTTTTTCCTTCTAAACCATAGGGGGATAATCTACTCAACAGACACCCTAACAGGAAGGTTAGGCTAGTGTGGGGCTGAGGCCGTCTTCTACAACAAAAGTAAAAGCCAGGACTACTCTCTCCTCGTACCCACTAAACACATTCCTATGGTCGCCAAACCCTACGTCTCTCCGGAACCACCAAGAAGGTATTGCTTCAGAGAGGGGCTCGTGCACATCGCACCCTCAAGGTTAGCTGCGTAGCCTAGCAGCAACGAACATCGATGACTCGCTCTGGAGAGTCCATCACAGTAACATGCTGGCGCTTAGCCAGTTTCCTGAGTGGTCCTCGCCACTCCCTTTGTCCTCGGAAGGCGGGCAGGGTCAACCCCGCCCGCGCCCAACTGCTTTGCAGACATCAAGAACTGATGCCCACGTGCAACCCGATCTAACCTGCTGAAGGCAAGGCTATCACTACCCTTCAGGCCCTATCAGCTGCACTAGAAGGTTGCTGACAGCAGGGTCTTGTAACATGTGCATGTCCCATAAAATAAAAAATAAATATATAAATTATGTATATTGTTTTGTGTTAGGAGTTAGGTTTAAAATTGTTAAATTTTCCTTTAAAAACGCCCAATTTGCGCACCGTCGTTGCATCATTCCCCCCACACGCGCCCATAGAGTGCAATAAAAATTCAATTAGACGAGGAAAAGAGGGATAAAATTAGACGAGTTGGAGCGAGCCCCATCCGGGACGGATCCCCGAGCGAAAAACCCGCTCTCTTTGGTTTGAGCTTGGGATGTGAACAGGTGTGTGCTCGAGTGCTCCTGAAGTTAATACCGTTAACCGAAAAAAAGAGTCTTTGATTTCGGATGTGCTACAGATCGGCCGTCGTGGCCTTGTGAACCCGCGATCCTCTGCAATAAGTGGCCGCGGTAATTGCCGTGGTAAAAAAAGGTGAAAGTGAGCCGTGAGATCGAAGTGATCCCTAGTCCCGACTCCGGCAATCCCACGTGGGTGTGTTCAGGCCAGGATTGTGGTTAGGCCTAGAGAGCGAAGAAGGCCAACAATCGATAGATCGTGGAATGAGCCTGTGGTAGAGATCTCGGAAGAAACGTTTTACCGCTAGTTTTACCGTCTATCCGTCGCGAGTGCGCGAAAAAAAACCAAATCAAACGCCTATCCGAACCTCCGAAGAGAAAAAATGATCCCCCGTCTCCAACCGGACAGATACGTCCGTGCGCGTAGTGGGTGCGATCCGGCCAGCGAAGCGACGACCAACGACCAACGACGGTGTGGGCCATCGTAGCTCCCCAAACTCACTCTCATCAGGCTAGGTGCCCCTGGGATGAGACTCAGGTAAGTCACATGCTCCATATCACCTATTAAAGGGAAATAGCCTACTTACAGTCTCCACCTGCCCCGACCCTTGCCGGGGACCCCTTTCCAACCGCGGGCTCGGATCCAACCCAGTAGACCGACGCCACGACAGCACCGCTACCGTGACTTCCTCTCCGCGGCTACTTAATCGCTGTAAGGGTCGATATCGACCGCAGGACACCGGTATTACCTACGAAGCCGACTCCGAACCCCTGGACCACCTCTTGTACTGCATCCTGACTAGCCATTCTCCGAGTCCACGCGCCACCTCCTCTGTAGCTCCCAGACGATATGGGTGATAGCCGTTGAAACGGCGTTCCAGCCAAACTTATCCCTACACATCCTCTGGACCAAGTTGTCCGGAGTTGTGTCTTCTCCGCATGTGGCAAGCCTGCGGTCACGCATTGTGCGAAAACGCGGGCACACGAACAAAACGTGTTCCGCCGTTTCCTCTAAACCATTGCACTTTGTGCATTCAGGAGAATCCGCATGCCCGAAACGGTGTAGATACTGTCGGAAGCAACCATGACCTGTAAGGACCTGTGTCAGGTGGAATGTAACTTCCCCATGGCGTCTATTAATCCAACTATCTACCCTCGGTATCAACCTATGGGTCCACCTTCCTTTGGTGGAACTGTCCCACGCGCGCTGCCATTTGGCCATAGAGGCCATTCTGGCAGTCCTGCGTATGCCTCTTGTGCCGCGCATTTCGAAGCACTCCATGTCCTCACTGATAAGAATGCTGATAGGCACCATACCAGTAATGACGCAGAGAGCGTCGTGGGACACGGTACGCTCGCAACCCTCAGGCACATAAGCCTGTATGTACTTTCCAGCTTCCGTCGGTAGCATTTAGTACTTAGCGCGGTGCCCCACGCCGGGCCGCCATACCTAAGTATGGACGTAGCAACACTAGCCAGAAGCTTGCGCTTACTGGCGTACACCGCAGAGCTATTGGACATCATCCGGGACAGTGCCGCAATAGCTGTGGAGGCTTTTTTACAGGCATAATCGACGTGGCTACCGAAGGTAAGCTTATCGTCGATCATCACGCCCAAGTGTTTGACGGAGCGCTTTGACAGGATAGTGCACTCTTCTACATTGATCTCCGTCTGCTGCTCCGACTTCAGGTTGTTAACAACCGTCACCTCTGTCTTGTGGTGAGCCAGCTCCAGTTTCCTGGACTCTAGGGCACTTGGGAAAATGCTACGGTCAATTCAATGAAGAACGTCCTTTTCCCATAGTAAATCCCATACAAACTTTGAAGGATTTGTGCACTTTCAATTTTCAACCAAATGAGCTTATTTTTTGGGACAAGGCTTAGAATCTGGTAACGTATCGAATAAGCGGTGTGGAGCAAAAACGATTTTTTTTAATCAAGCTAATAGACACATTTTAGAATTTTCATGATTTTACGTAAAAATTGAGTGTTTTGTATACTGCCCCCATTCGCACAACAGTGTCATGTGAATAGGAAACCTAGCAAACATGGGACTGTTATGCGAATAGGGGCTGTATAAGAATTATATTTTTCCCTTATTTACAAAAGTAACAACTATGAGCGGTCGAAAATTCAGCCAAATCGGTTCGATTTTGAATTTATTACAGCTAATTGAAATTGACAAAGTCTTAGGTACGCATTATATGGGCTCTCCACGGTATTTGCCGTTTTATATTTTAACCTTTCACTGATTGTCTTAGCAGTGTGCATGGCTTTCAGACCATTCAGACGAAATCGTTAAGACTGATATAAAAAAGAAACCGCGATCCGATTAGAAAATCTGGTTTCTCATATAAATCCAAAGATTTTAATCAGAGTTTATGCGGAGATTTCAAATTAGAGTTCAACTATGAAGAGGCGTGGCTGCCAGGAACGTAGATAAGCTTTATCCTTTTTTTATCAAATATAATCCTGATCTAACCCAATGATTTATATCACAAACGACACAAGGACCGATAAAATATAATAACTTGGGAAAATTACCGCATCGCCAGTTTCTTAATCTATTTAATTAGCATCAGAGGAGGGAAATGAATGACTAGACTAACAAAGCCGTAATTTTCCTAATCTCGGTAATACCAATATGTAGATACTTACTTGATATCGGAAAATGGTTCCCGATTCAGTCAGTGCTCTTGCCAGCTGTATTCCATGTTGAAACGGTGCTGAAACGTCCGCTAAGCCATGCATCAGGAGATAAGAGTTGGAAGGAATCTGTTTTCCCCGTTGTGTGGCGTCTGCTTCTACGTATGCTTTGTAGTTCTCGGCTGGTGCGCCCAGTATTCGCTCCGTAAACACCGAATCTGGTAAGGATGGACAAGATTATTAATGTGTAATGTGTGTAACCGAAAGCTTTACCAAAGACTTGCATAGGGCAATGTGAGGGTAAAGATCTAGAAATTTCACCACCTTTGCTGTACTAACTGAACTCCCTTCTAAGAAAACATTATAATAAAAAATATGGATTATATTTAAAATCAAAGGTTTTGTGTTTGGAAATGAGGGTTTCAAATGCATACTACCACTATTGTTGAAACGGGATGGCTCAACTGGAATGTGTGCGATTCGATTGTGGTTCGGATGTAAATTGAATCTTTGCCGACGTTTCGGTTCAAATAGTGGACCTTCATCAGGGCTCGATTTTCAATAAACAGGTTAAAATTTGTCTTTGATCCTTTGAAAATGTCGGATTTGAATTGCTTAATCTTCGTCCATCGATATGAGATGATGATAAGATTTTAAGATTACCGAAATCCGAGTCACAATCTAACCTAATCTAACTATTGATGAAATATTGTTTGCAAATGTTAAACATGTTGTAGATTTAGGAGTCATTCGAATATGACGTCCATCATTTAGAGGGGAAGGGATTTGAGAAAGTGTTACACTCCATGTATTAAGTACCTATACGAAAATGCATGACAGAGAGGGAGGGAGCCTAAAATTCCCGAAAAATGATGGACGTCATATTTGGATCGCTCGTTAGTACTTGTTTTGTGTCGAGCAACTAGTGTGGCGTTATACATTGCTGGTACTAAAGTCTATTATTCAAAACCTAATATTTCAAAATGTTTGAATTTATGAAATCAGTTTAAACATAAATCTATTGTTGATTCCTATCTACTTTGAAGGAATAATATTTTCCGGAAACATGCTTTTCGTAATGGCATTACCTGAACGCAATTATTGCATTTAACTGAAAGAAAAAAATCCCCATATTTCATGAAAAAAAAAATCGTTGGGAAATGACTTTTTAAAAAAGTATGCTTTCCCTAATGGTGTTTCGACTGTAGTATTATTTTAGCTCAATTAGAAACTTGTTTTCTATGGTTTGTCTGTGTATGTATTTAACTAACTGCAAACGATTTTTAGGGAATTGCATGGGACATTATATTGGAAATGAAATGCTTAAACATAAACGTAAAATTTCTAGAAAGAAAAAGTTGCTCAATTATTTCGATTAGTGATTCTATGCAGGTTTCTAATGTTCAAACATCACAACATGCGTAAGTGCACAGTTGAGCCAAATAAAACTTGGAACAAATATCAATTGGAGTTTTATGTTAATTATCGTACTTGTAGGCTAGTGAATTGGTTCACAACCTTTTTATAAGTGAAGGCTCCTTTTTTGTTATGAAGATGTAGAAGGTTATTTGTCTTTCAATGTTTTGCCTATCTAGAAAGGTAATGAATATTATTTCACGGTTTGGTAATGTGGTGAATATATCTCAATAATATAACTGTTGTTCTAAATGAGTAAATAAATGTGTAAAAAACAAAATTCACTGCTCAGAAAAAGAAAGACGTAGCACTTAAAACAATTTTCTTATGTCGTTTTCGTTTTTGCGGTGGAGCTACACCGGTGTAGCACTTTTGCACCGAAAACGTTCGTTTTTGATTTTCGTGCTACACCGGTGCTACACTTTTTCTGCACCGCGCATGATAGTGTAGCACTCAAAAAATCGGGAGTGTAGCTGGTGCACACCGTGTCCACCAATCAGCGTTTGCAAAGTTGTCAATATTTTGGTGTTTATACACGCACACCAATGCAACTGCACCGAAAATGTTCGTTTATTCAGCGAAAAGTGTAGCACGAAGCGGTGTAGCACCGCCGCAAAAACGAAAACGACATTAATGAATTCAAAATGTTCGTTGCTAGCACTGTCGATGGAAATTTCATCAGTGTTACTTCTGTTGGTCTGTGATCAAATCATTACACACTTGTATAAAGTTTGTAAACTCTTTGGTAAAACCAGATCAGTAGTAGGTATCAACACAATCAATTTATAAACAACATGGTTCTCTAATCAGTGTTTTGCTAAATATGACATAAAGCTACATATTAGACCTGTTCACTTTTTTTGACCAACCCGTGTCACATCAAATTATCAATCCACATGCAAAAACAAGTCTTCAGTCCGAAAATGAGTCAAATTGATAGAGGTTTAGAGGTGTATCAAATCGATTTTGTGTTTTTTCGATCATTTTCACGAAAATGTACTCCAATATCCAGAAAAATGCACCGAAAAGGTACCGAAAATACCGTCAAAATATAGTTAGAACAATACTCTACAAGTTTGCCGAAAACAGTACGGAGTTTAAATTGCGTATTTTAAAGTTATTCATCAGTTTTCGTTAAAAAATCACGAAAAAATACAATATTTTTATGATTTTTCATGTAAAAGTCATGTAATTATACATTGTTTTACGTGACTAATTTAATGAGTTATTGCTCCTATGTGTTACGAACATTTCGTCCATACATCATTTTAGTGTAGGAATTCGTTTTCATTGACTAATTATCAAAAGTTTGCCACGTTGATACTAAAAATTGTACAGAGTTGCCAGCACAAAATAAAACAAAGTTACCCATGATTAAAATGTCAATACACTTCTTTGTCTCATCTGCATCAGTTTCAAATTGGTGCAGATGGTTGAGCATGAGCTTGTCGATTCGAAGATTCAAGGTTCGAGTCCTGGAATAGGATTTTTTTGCGTCTCGATCCAGCTATAAGTTAATGAAACTACTCACTGCATCTCATTGCAATTTGGCATCATAGCCTTGTTTCTAAACCGTAGAGTACATAGTAAGAATGAAGTTTCCCTTCATCATTTAGTTGTGGTGATTTGTGGGTAGATAGATAACAAGTAAGCTCCACCCACAGTTGTCTGAAAAATGTTGCATCCAGAAGCAGTTCCATCATCGTATTGAATTGTTTTAGCTAAAGTGATCGTTATCAAACAGATGCTCAATATTTCGCCCAGCTGATCTCGTCGACACGATTTTTTGTCAAGAAGTAAACGAAATCTAGCTTGTCCTAGAATGGGCTTAATTGGCAGGTCCCGATCATTATTATTTGGGAGATTGCATGTAAGTCATGGCAGATTCATCATCCTAACTTCTACAAAGAAAGAAAAAAAAGTTTATCATGTATTTGAGCTTGAACCTGGGACCTTCTGATCCGCAGGCTCGAGCCTTATCATCTGCACCATTTCTGATACTTAAATCGGAAGACATTAGAATACGATGACATGACGTCTTAATCATGGGTAACTTTGTTTTAATTCGTGCTGGTAACTCTGTGCGATTTTTAGTATTAACGTGACATACTTTTGATAATTAGTCAATGAAAACAAATTCCTACACAAAAACTATGTATGAACGAAATGTTCGTTACACAAAGGAGTAATAGCTAATTAAGTTAGTCACGTAAAATAATGTAAAATTATATGACTTTTATATGTAAAATCGTAAAAATATCGTGTTTTTTCGTGATTTTTTAACGAAAATTTTTGAATAACTTCGAAATACGCAATTTGAACACCGTAGTGTCTTCGGCAAAGTTGTAGAGTATTGTTCTAACTATCTCCTAACGGTATCTCCGACACCTTTTCGGAGCAATTTTGTGAATTTCTGAGTAAATTTCCGTGAAAACGGCTAAAAAAACACAAAATCGATTTGATACACCTTTAAATCTTTATCAATTTGGCTCAATTTTGGACTGAATACTTGTTTTTGCATGTGGATTGATAATTTGATGTGTCACGGAGAATCGGAGAAAAAAAGTTTCAAAGTGAACAGGTCTACTACATATATATTCTCCAAGGCCGTTACAAATATTTATTTCACTTTTTGTCCCACCACTCTTTGGCTGGTCGAGGGGGAGGGGTAAAAATAATAAAGCATTTAATTTGAAAAATATTAAAAACTCATCGGATTTGTTAAAGAATTTTTAGCAAAACCCGATATTTTGCTAAACATTTTTTTGCCTGCCCCCTCAAAATGCAAAATCCAGCCAAAAATTGTCGAAGGAGGGAGGGGAGACAAAAAGTCAAAATTAAATTTGTATCAGCCATATTCCTTAAGAAATTTTATCAATATATTATGATCCATCATAATCAATTTATTACACTGTACAGCATTTCTGACGTCATGAGAAGTATACTCAAATTCGACCTCAATTTTTGAAAGTATATTTAAAAACTTACAAAACAATGTTGGAGCTTTGCTAATTTACTTCGATATTTTGTTTTATGTCACTATCGTCTATAAAGCTGAAATTTAGACATTTTGTCAAACCAACTTTAATACGTGATTAGTCAAAATTTCAGCTTCTTACATCATTTCGTTCGCGAGATATTATTTTGAGAAGCGCCAGAACCCGACTCCGGATAATCGAGTCACACCTGTATGTGATTATATTTTGCAAATTATTTGGAATTTCTTAATGCTTGCTTCAAACAAAATGTTCGTGACACAAAAACACAACGTTTGTGATGACTTGTTCATAAAAGTTATGTTTTTTGTGTTACTGTGAAACAGATTTTTAATTTTATATAATGTTGTTGATGCAGAAAGCTAAAAAATGATATTTTCAGTAGTTTTGATCGTAGTCCTCGTGGGTCGAGTGCATGTTTAGCATGTTTATTTTGACACGAATTTTCAGTGCTTCTGCACAAGTAACTTTGCTGAACATTGCAACATTGTACAATTAATTTTTATGGTCTCACATTCCGGTTTTAAGAGGTTTCCTAGAAATAGAATAATTAATTTCAAGAAATTGGATTTTTACTTTTAAAATATCCTGGAATTATACTGTTCATACGAAAATTTTAAAATCCTATCAACTATTATGAAGACGGAGAGTTGTCGAATGATGGATCAAGTTTTATATGTTACAAGTTTCTTTGTAATGGACAGCGATTTTCTCCTACTATGTGCTTATTGAATTGAAAAAAAAACTCCAAACTTCTGTGTCCGTTGCTATATCACAACATGAAACAAGTCTTCGAATGAATATATTGGCTATTCAAATATAGACTGTTTCAGAAATTATAAATACACTAACCATTAACTGCCATTTCAATTTGAGCACAAGATCCAAAAAAGTTTCTTCTAGCTCTTATAGTAAACATGCCAACGAAGCAAATAATACCAATTTTGTTGATGTTTGTGGTAAAAGTTAAAAAATAGGGCTCTGTAAAGTAGATGATTAAAATTTGAAGTTGCACAAAGTGGTCAAAAAATGAAGCATAGTAGAAAAGAAAAAAATCTCACAGATAAAATATTTATTTTCCAAATACAATAAAAATTGCTGTATCAATAATAAAAGATATGTCTCGATTGGTAAGAGTAATTTCTACTGGAATATTTGATCGAGAACCACCATCACGGGCCTTCTCAATACTAAACTTTTTGTTTCAAATTTCTTAACAACACCAGTAGCAACTAACGTTAAGCAAACGAATGTCTTAATTACTGCTAACTGCATTCGTTTTTATGGTATGATAAGCTTTGCCATCTGAAGGATCAAATGAGCTGAAAAAATCAGTTCGTTTAGATTGAATGCGTTTAAGAAAGTTAAGAAACTGTGTGGTAGTTCTTATGTTCCATAGAAAACCTTAAAAAAACGTGAAAATTGATCTCAGAAAAAATGATGTGGAAATGCCTTTATCGATTTTTCCCAAATTTTGATCAAGGTATTCCTTGAACAACTTGTTGAGAAAGCGAATGAGCTAAAACTTAGATAATTTTAGGTATTTAGTGATAAATAATGTTGAAATCATTAGAAAACACCTTTGTGCAAATGCGAATTTGAAAAATTATGTTTTTTGTTAGAGAACTCGACTCTTCTTTAAAATATCAAGACAATTGAAAGGAAATATGAAAATATGGAGTACAATATGCTATACTCTGAAAGAAGTTGGTAAAAATCATTAGAACAGTTCATTTAATTTAATAAACAAAGTGTATTTATAATTTCTGAAACAGTCTATAATTGATTTCGCCATCAAAATTTTTATAACTATTCATACTCATGAATATTATTGGATTTTTTGGATGAAATAACTAATTTTCTAAGATGCATACTTTCAGTCGTTTTTGTGGGTTTTCTTGAACATCAAGCATAAGCAATTACCACAGAGAAACAGGCGTAACTCTTGAAAAAAAATTCAGTTACAGTCATGAAAATGTAACCACCCAATGATCATCATGCTGTTCTTATCCAAACAACCACTTCATGGTGGTAGTGAACAAACGTGAAACAGGACCAAAAACATCTTGTTCGACTCGATCGAAATTTCGTTAGTGGAAAACATACTGTCAAAAAAAAACGCAAACTTCGACGGAAGGGACGCCATGTGTTCCAGGCTTAAAAATGGTCATAGTCAAAAGTTGAATACCGTAAAACAGGGTAATTTTACCTAACGACATTCATTGATGCCTTCAAACAATCAGCTCTACAGCAACGCTTTAACTATTACTTCAATGGCTACTTATTTTCGGTAAATCGATCATATGAAATTCTGAATCTGGCCTTGCATCTCTTAACGAAGCATGTTTTTTTCCGATTTGGAATCAATGTTGTAAAATGGGACAGAAATCTCGCGTTTAGTATCATACAGGCGTATCTACAATGATCGATTTCTCTTTGACGATTTTCTCTTCGGATCATTCCGGAAAATACGACCAATATTCGGATGATCTCTCGGTGTATTTCGGTGCAGGACGACTAGGACTAACATCTAAAACAACAAAAACAACAAAAAATGATTTACAGGCCAAGTTATTAGCCGAAGAGAAACCCGATGAAGAGAAATCGATCATTGTAGATACGCCCGTATGATACTGAGCGCGAGAAATATCCATACACCGATGAACGCCTAAAGGTTATGTTCTTGTAATTTTATGTAGTTAGAACTGATGTGTTCAAAATTTGTTTATAAAAAAAATCAAAACCAACTTAAATAAAGAGAAATCGCTATGCTTAGCATATAGATATATGTTAATGTACAATAAAAAATATATTTTATATAGATCATGGTTTTTGATAGCAAAGGGGCCGTCCATATACCACGTGGACAGCTTGGAGGGGGGAGGGGGTTAGCGAAAAGTCCACGCATGTCCACGGAGAGGGGGTGGGGGTTCGTCAAATGTCCACGTGGACAACATTGACATATAAATAAGGAAACAAGAATCAAGATTCACAGACTAATTTACAATTTTATCAGAATTTCTAATAACTTTGTTTTCTTCAACGAGGAATATACTGGAGATTTAAAATGGAGTATAGACCATGCAAATGTTGGTGTTGCAGTCAGAAAATTTTCGTTGAAGTTCTGTTTGAAGTTTTCTAGGACTTCAAAGTTTCAAAATACATGTAGGGATTTGCAGGCTTACCTCAAAAACTTGTTTTTGTAGGTTCCTTTAAAATTTAAGATGTTTCTAATGGATTTTAAAGTCTAAGCCTCACCAATACAATTTAGTTGCTGTAAATCTTGGTTTTTGTAAGAATCTAAGAAATATAATCTTATCTCAACAAGAATCTAAGATTTAAAATTACCTTATCTCAACAAAACAATCAGACAATCATAGATTGAATAAATATTCTAAAAAACACCTTCTTCAACCAGAGGCTGTACAGACTAAACATTAACCTTCCAGGACGCGCGCCATCAAGCTGCACCGCGCTCGCGCTGTATACGAAGAGCGAGGTTTTTTGGTAGTGTTGTACTTTTTACAACAGCGCGCGCGCTGAAGGGTTAAACAATCACTAACATTAGGTGATAGACATTACACGGAAAACATCCAATGAAAAATTTCCGTTTTACGAAAATTTTCCACCAACTGGAGCAAGAATCGAACCCACGCTCACACAAACATTAAGCTGAATTAAAAACAATGTTGAAAACTTGTGCTACTTGTTTGTATTCTATGTAAAGCTATAGAATATTTGTATTTTATAGTTTTCAATTATATTTAAGACATGGTTTACGAAAAAAAAAACAATATTAAAAAAAGCTTTTCCAAATTACTTTTTCTATTTTTTTTTATAAACATGAAAAAAAAACTTTTTTTTCTGATGTCCACGTGGACAATGTGGGAGGGGGGTAGGGGTCAATGAAAAGTCCACGCTTGTCCACGGGAAGGGGGGAGGGGGTCAAAAACCATGAATTTTCTGTCCACGTGGTATATGGACGGCCCCTAAGTGGTCCCCAAGGGGCCTAAAGTTGTCAAAAATTGTATGGGACCAAAAAAACATGAATTTTTTTTTTCGACAAAAAAATGCACTATTCTACTAAAACCGGTGATTTTAATACCCTTAAGGGCCAAAAATGCGCTTAGATTTGCGTTATCTCTACTCGTTTTTGAATTATTGAACAAAATAGGGTAAGTTTCCTTCGGAATCTAAAAAAAGGACAAAAATGCTGATTTTTCAGTTGTTTTTTGTCAATATCTTGGAAACGAGTAGAGATATCGCAAATCTAAGCACATTTTTGGCCCTTAAGGGTCCTAAAATCACCGGTTTTAGTAGAATAGTGTATTTTTTTGTCGTAAAAAATTTCATGTTTTTTGGTCACATACAATTTTTGACAACTTTAGGCCCCTTGAGGGACCACTAAGCCTTAAGATACGGACTTCAAATTTTGACACGATCATTTTTTGGCTAAAACGACCATTTTCCACTAACGAGCTTATAACATTTCTAAATTTTGCAAAATAAGGGACGGCCTACTAGACAGCGAAATAGCACCTCTTTCCGAAAGTAGCGGTTAATTGTGTGGGGGCAGAGATATACTATCCACAACTGTAAAAAAGAGCATATTTCAAAATGCAGTAACGCCCTTTTTAAATGCTGGTACCGATATGAAAAAATCATGGACCACCCAAAAAAAAAATAATCCTATCTTCCAAATGCAACTGAGACCCCAGTACTTGTTTTAACCCTCTAATACCCAAATTTTTGATTTTGATCTAAATATCATTTTTCGTCATCTAAAATCGATTTAAACATGTTTTGGAAGATGATTCTTTTTAATTCTCGATTTCGTGAATTTCAGTTTTTGATTTTTCTAATTTTTATTTTTGAACATAATATTTTTCCTGGAAGCCAATTTGGGGAACGGATTTTTTGAGACAAAAACATTTTGAGATTTTATGATTATTGTTGAAATATTATTATTTTAAATTTTTTTCACAGAAAATTTTATTTTCCGTGTAATTTTAAGAAAAATAATTTTAGAGTGTATTCGATTCCCTTATACTATTGAACAAGGATAGAATGATTTGAGAAAAATTTAAAATATGTTAGTTGTAGCGATTCAATACAAAATAAACAATGACTTCTAAAAGGTGACTAAAACATCAATTTTTCAAAGATTTTTAAAAAATGTAAATACGCTTCAAAATACACCAAAAACCATTTTGAGATATACAGAACAGTCCTAAATATCAGCCAAAAATATAAAAAAATTAATTTCTCACGAAACAAAAATTACAAAAATGCTCAAACTATACCCCGTCTAAAGGCGGGATTGGGTATTAGAGGGTTAACAATTCAAAACTATAAAAAATACTGTAACATGAAAATATTTAGCAAGTTTGCTGAAAAAACTATCAAAGTTACCCCGTATTACGGTACACCCGATTCTTTTTTTTTGCACGGGTCTGGTTTTTGGTATAACCCAGGTCAATTTTTAACCGATTATTACGAAATTTTGTACACTGATAAGTACTAATCGTGCCTACATGTGTACACAATTTCATGAGAATCGGTTGAAAATTGACAGAGTTATAGCAAAAACCAGACCCGTGCAAAAAAAGAATCGGGTGTACAGTTTGCTTCCATTAATGTAAATTTTAGACTATAGAGAAACTTAAATTGCAATGTTTGACTCTATGTCATTGTAGACCTCATTTGGAAATAACCGAATGACAAGTTTTTATATCCGACATTTCATCAATCAATTGAAGTTGAATTTGATGGGCGGGTGGGCCAAAATAAAGTCAGGTGGTCCAAAATAGAAGCCCGAGATCCTTCAGGAGTTTTGATGTTTCTTGTATTTACTACAACAATTTCGATTTCTGTTTGGCCTTTTTCGACAGAAAACACGTAATGCCTACTAAAATTATCCATATTTAGAAGTGGGGACCTTCTTTTTTCGCCGAATTGTTCATCCACTTCCTAAAGCGGTCCAAGATACCTCCCTTACACTATCTATTGTCGTTTTTGCACAACTTTGCGTGATATATTTTTTTTTGTAATGCATAATAAAGTCGTCCGTTTTATAAATTGAACAGTACGAGAAAAGTTATTTGCTTCGGAATATTTTGAACAAATTGGAATAAAATATAGCATGAGACATTTTAGGATTCTAGCAAATGAATAACAAATTCTTGCAGCAAATTATAAAACTAAGGACAAACGTCTTGAAATCCCGCTTTAACAGTGCATCAGAACTTCAGACGCACAAATCTCAAGAAGCAAGCTTCAAACAACAGCGCATTTTATTATTCTGTTCTTGCTCACTTGTAATAAGCTTAAAATAAGAAGATCATGTGCGCTGGTTTTGTTTACGAAGAGATGTGTGCGCTTGAAATCGTGAGTAGGTACCAAAGTCGGCCATTGTGGCGGCCATTTTCAGATTCTAACAAGGGAGATAAGGGAAGACAATTACATACTAATATAAAATGGTCTTTGACAGATAGTTCTCAGTTAATAAATATAGAAGTACACATAGAACGCTGAGAAGCAAGTTTTGTCCCAGTTAGGTTAAATTAGTCCCGAAGAAGGACGAAACTTCGTGAAGAAATCTGCCAAATCATGTTCGAATTCCTGGTGAATATTTGCGAAGGCTTGTGTGGAGGAATTTCTGAATCAAATTCTTGAAAATAATCCTCAAACAAAATCTTGAAAATGAAGTTAGCAAAAGTTTTAGCTGAAATTGCTGTAACAAAGCAAATTCTTGGCATTATGGTTGGTATAACCTGAATAATGTGTACCATTATTGTTACTACGCGAACCTGAAAGAATAAAATGGATCCCATTAAAGACCTGTTACCTAGCCACTCATATCCCTACTCCTACGAGGAACCGGCTGGGGTACAATCGTACAAACAACCTAAGAGAAGATCGAGTCACCAACCCTGGTAAAAACTTTCGTCGTAGGCTAAATGGGAAAGGGTGATCAGCTGATCCGAGTCAGCTCGAAAAATGGACTATAGCGACAATGATTTTTCATAAGGGCCTAACTGACTTGATGGATTTCTCTTCGTCGACTCTCTCTTTGGCTAATAACTTGATCAAAACAAACAAAATCATTATTCTTTTTGTTTCTATAGCAACATGTAGTCGTCTTCTTCGCATTTCAACCAAAAAATCTTTGGAAAACTCAATACACATTGTGAGATAGCACAAAGAAAAGATCGATGAAGAGAACTCGAAAATGTCAGTTAGGCCCAAATGAAAAATCAGTGTCGATAGTAAAAATCATTACACCAGATTCTCTTTCTACACGGATTTTTTTTTACGCGGACGCAAACACGGTCATATAAAAAAGATTCATCAAAGTTGTATTTTTGCATGATTCGTTGAGCATGATTTTTCGAGTTTTGAATCATTTTTTTTGCGATGCATATTATCCATGCAAAAGAAATCGGGTGTTTAAATATACTAGACACAAAAAATGTTATACTTACTGTAATATAACCAGTCTGTAATTGGCGACACCGATATACCACACTTGAAGACGTGCTGTTGCGATCCTAATATCATTGCCGTTACGTATCCACCGTAGCCCCAACCCCATACACCTACCCTGTTCTCATCTAAAAAATTGAGGGTCTCTAAGAGATACCTGAAAGTAATGAAAATATACATAACATGTTAAACCATATTGCACATTAGTTAATTCAGAACTAGGATTCTTGCAAACTAAGGTTCTATCAAAGAATAAAAAAGAAAGAATGCCCTCTCTTGCATATTTCTACGTAAACGTCAAGCGACAAGACAAGTGGCGCTCTCTAAGCGTATCAAGGTGGAAGCTCTCTGTAACAGTGTTCGTGATTTGTCATAAGAGAAGGTGGTGTGCGTATGTTTTATTATTCGCATACAATCAGTAACGCACACTACCGCATGAAGGTTGAACTTTCATCCGCAGATAGCGCTGCGGTAGTGTCCCCCTGAGCATCGGCGGAGTGGGCATTCTTGATATTCTTATTCTTTGGCTCTATTCAAGTCCATTTTGAAAACTGATCAAAAATGTTTTGTGCCATTTTTTGTACTAATTTGAGATCCTATGTAGTAATCTGTGAAATTTACTAACTGGTTGTAGAAACGTGGATTTTGAAGTGCTTGATGTAATTGAGCCCACTTAAAAATGGTTTTACTTACCTCAACGCTGCTATTTGATCTTGAACTTCTACTCCTCCAATGTGGCGGTACAAAGCCTTCTTGCCTTGCCCTCTGGCACCACGCACATCAAGTCGAATATAGACTACATCGTTATGGCTAGACATATAAGTTCCCCAATCGATTTTGAACTGCTCAGAAACTGACGTCGATCCTGGTCTGCCGTTGCTGTGAAAAAAATAACAGTTTAGAATTGAGCGATCAACACCCTATTGTTATGATCTACAAAATACTAACACTTCAACAAGCACGGGAAAAGCCGCATCCCGAAGCTCTTCTCTCCAACTGGGTGGAAGCAATAGTTGCACCGCTGCACGTGTTCCGTGCGGCAACGGAATCTCGAAGGACCGCTGTGTTGGAAGCGCAAGTTCTTGTAGTTTTCTCGTGAAAGCGGGCCTCGTGTCGTACAAAACTCGTACGAGTCGATGGTTTAGCGCAGTGTGCACAACTGAATCAGGAAAGGTCATAACACGATTCGTTTAACAGTTTTCTTAGAATATTGTGCAGAAAGTCGTGTAGAAATTGTTGAACAAAGGCTACGAAACAAGTACTTTTTGGATAACAAAATGCACAAATTAGGACGAAACAAACATACGTTAAAATAAACTTATTCGAGATTAGCCTGGGCCACGTGCCTGACGAAAAATTGTCATTTTTAGTCTACGTTTATTTGTAACATACGTTAGCAATATGTAGTTTTGTTTTTTTATTTTTATTTTTCACAACATATTATGGCAAGAAAATGTTAGTTGCATTTGTTAGTATGCAGGAAAATAATATCACTTGAAGGTGATGCGGTACGAGGAACAAGTATACCGCGTGACCATGCTGAGGGTGACGGGCTCGATTCCAGGTCGGTCGAGATACTTTTTGTAAAGGAAATCCCATTGACTTTCTTGGACATAGAGTATCTTGTCGTGCCTGCCACACGGATATACACATGCAAAATGGCTATTAGTAGAGGAAGCTCTCAGTTATTAATGGAAGCGCTCATAGTACACCAAGCTGAGAAGCAGGCTTTGTTCCAGTTTCCCAGTTGGGACGTTACGCCAAGAAGAGGAGTAATATCTCTTAAATTAGGCATGCTGATTTCTCTTCCATTTAACCGGCGACAGTTCAAGACCAACAATTGAAAAGGCCACATTCATTTTATTTATTTAGTATTACATCAAATTCAAGATAAAACTGAATTAACAATATTTCTCCATAATACACGGTTCGTGGCTGCCGCTCTCCATCCTCGGTCGCGCCCGATGCTCGCCAAGTCACGCTCCACCTGGTCCGCCCATCGTGCTCTCTGCGCTCCACGCCTTCTTGTGCCAACCGGATCAGTTGCAAACACCAGCTTTGCAGGGTTGTTGTCCGGCATTCTTGCAACATGCCCTGCCCAAGTAACCAACCTTAAGTTTGCATGTAAAGTAATGATTGCACTAAATACACCGTATATCTGCATGCAATAAGGCTTCAGCACTGTGGTTACTTGGGTGCCCACCGTATCCTTCCGGCTTTCGCCACCTTCTGGATGCTGGGTTCGACGTAAAGTGCAGCGAGCTCGTGGTTCATTCTTCTCCGCCACACACCGTTCTCCTGCACACCGCCGAAGAACGTTCTTAGCACGCGTCGCTCGAAAACTCCGAGTGCTTGTAGGTCCTCCTCGAGCATGGTCCATGTCTCGTGCCCGTAGAGAATCACCGGTCTTATTAGCGTTTTGTACATGGTGCATTTGGTACGTGGGTGAATCTTTTTCGACCGCAGTTTCTTCTGGAGCCCGTAGTAGGCCCGACTTCCGCTGATGATGCGCCTCCGAATTTCACGGCTCACGTTGTTGTCAGCCGTCAGCAAGGATCCGAGGTAGACGAATTCCTCCACCACCTCGAAAGTATCCCCGTCTATCGTAACATTACTACCCAGACGGATCCAGTCGTTTTCGGTTCCGCCTACCAGCATGTACTTTGTTTTTGAGGCATTCACCACCAGTCCGACCTTTGCTGCTTCGCGTTTCAGGCGGGTGTACAGCTCTGCCACCGTTCCAAATGTTCTGGCAATAATGTCCATGTCGTCCGCAAAGCACACAAATTGTCCGGATTTTGTGAAAATCGTTCCCCGGCTGTTGAGCCCGGCTTGTCGCATCACACCTTCCAGAGCGATGTTGAAGAGTAGGCATGAGAGTCGATCACCTTGTCGCAGTGCCCGGCGAGATTCGAATGAACTAGATAGTTCACCCGAAACCCTTACGCAGTTTTGCACACCGTCCATCGTTGCTTTAATCAGTCTAGTCAGCTTCCCAGGAAAGCCGTTTTCGTCCATGATTCTCCATAGCTCTGCGCGGTCGATACTGTCGTATGCCGCTTTGAAGTCGATGAACAGGTGATGCGTTGGGACCTGGTATTCACGGCATTTCTGGAGGATTTGCCGTACGGTAAAGATCTGATCCGTTGTCGATCGGCCGTCGATGAAGCCGGCTTGATAACTTCCCACGAACTCATTTGTTTTAGGTGACAGATGATGGAAGATGATCTGGGATAGCACTTTGTAGGCAGCATTCAAAATAGTGATCGCCCTGAAGTTCTCACATTCCAAATGGTCGCCTTTCTTGTGAATGGGGCAGATTACCCCTTCCTTCCACTCCTCCGGTAGCTGTTCGGTTTCCCAGATCCTGATTATCAGCCGATGCAGACAGGTGGCCAACTTTTCTGGGCCCATCTTGATGAGTTCAGCTGCGATACCATCCTTACCAGCCACATCAACATTATGTAAACAAACACGTTTCTGTCGACTTGAGACCTTCTGGGATCCATCCACGCATCTCACCACCATTAACAGAAAGCTTGAAAGCTTGATGTTTGCGCTTTCTGTTAGTGGTGGTGAGGTATGTGGGTGGACTTCAAAAGGCCTCAAGTCGATAGAAACATCCCAAGTATCCATGACGCTGGATAGAGCATTAGTTTTGCTTAATACACGCAGAAAAATGGCGCTTGTTTAAAACAATAAAACGCATGGTTGATTTTCAAACTGAGAATTTACTTATTCCAAAGATATATTTAATTGTTTTCATTTAGAGTTTATCGATAAAAACAACCGATTACCATCATTTCATATAATGTCAAAAATTTAATTTGTTTCAACAAAATAAAAACCATAAACATGGTCCGAAAGCACTCACACATCTATAAAATGCTTACCCCAACATCGCTACAACGAAGAGGGTGTAGCAAATCCATCAAGCCAACTTCCAAGTGCAGCTTTGGCCGTGATGGATAACGCGCAGATACTCACGACAGCATCCACAAAAAGTTGATCGGTTTCGCCTTTTTTGTCTTTTTTAGTCGTTCTCTTTCCCATCCGCTTACCGACGGTCTAAAAATAGATTTCCGAGCTGCCGCAGTTGCTGCCGTCACCAACACAATCACATTCTGGCTTTGTTAGTGGCAAAAGTGCAGTCGTTTGAATCAATCCATTATTTCATGTTGAAAATACCATATCTCTGTTTGTTTTAACAAACTGTCAAAAATTTCAACATATGAAAATATTTGTATTATCAAACAATAGAACAGTTCAGTTTAAACTAAAAATCAGTCTGTCGTAGTAAACTGAAAAATCGGTTTATTTGAACTAGAATTTAATTGTGTTTACAATTTATTTTTCTGCGTGTAGTGTTTTATATGACATGCGATATAAAGTTATTTTGTCATATAGGCACCATTGAAGTAGATTTAAAGTCGAAAGTGGCGCTACTATTGTTGATTAAAGCAAGTTTTACTGTGGTGATTGCTAAAGCATATAATGCTTGTACTTATCATATAGCTAATGCAATTAAATCGTATGGAACGCATCATGTCAAAAAAGAAAAAAAAATGTTTTTCATTTTTCTATCTATTTCTATCTTCTCATACCTGTTCCGATACTCTCACTTTGATGTTTTTTTTTTGTATTTCGGGAATTGAACCTGCTGAAACTGGACCACGATGAAACTCGGACGCGCTAACGCTGTGTGCTACGATACCATGTATTTTGCGCCAGGAAAAATGTGGAACATAAGGTAACGTATACTTTGCTCGTGCCTTATTGAGTTGTGTTTTCCAGCAACTCTAAAAAAATGTGCTGGGGTCTGAATGCCATCAGTTATCTTGCTATGGAATATAAATTCGTCTGTGTTGATTCTGGTTTTTTGTTTTGTTTTCATAGTGCTCACTTCTTCAAAAAAATACAACAAATAAAAAACAATACAAACAGCGCTTTAATCCTTCCTTTTATGAAATCGGGTCGTTATGTTAAATAAGAAAACCAACACCCCACATATTTTTTGTTCCATCAGCATCTGATTGTGTTTATGTCCCAACCAGGAACTCAAAAAACCATACATAATATAAATTTTCAAACGGCAACATCTGAGCATGATAATCTAAGTGCTATGCAGCAATCCATGAAAATTTTGGTTTGTTTTTCTTTTGTTTTGAATGGTTCTGTTTCTAAAAATGTTCTACAGTTTTTTTTTTCGAACTGAGGGGTACAGGGGTATTTTTCTGTTTACAATGATGGAGGCTTTAGTAAAGGCATATATAAAGTAATACAGTCAGGTTTTTTTTACGCGGGGGATACGTACCGCGTAAAAAAAAAACTCAGTTCAAAATTCGAAAAACCGCGTAAAAAAAGTCTCACCATTTCTCGACGAATCATGCAAAAATAAGACGATGAAATTTTTTTTGTATGGAGTTTTCATTTACGCGGCCGCGTAAATGAAAACCGCGTAAAAAAAGACCTGACTGTAAATGCTTACATTATTGATTGCAATAAGGCTTTTAACATGGTAATGCAATGAAGCATTAAACAACGGTCTTATGGAACTATACAGAACTGTCAAAATCTCGTAATGCTTCAATGCTTTCATAATGTAGATTAAACGCTTCATTACTTGACAGATTTGAAATAAAAGTTATCTGGCATTAGCTAAACTATAATACCTATGATTGAATTAATGTTATGATATAATGCTTGTGGTTACTTGGGATGTTTGTTTACAAAATGTTGTTGTGGCCTTTTCAATTGTTGGTCTTGAGTTGAAAACAAAGAACACGTAGGCCAAACACGTGTCTTTCCTTATCATACACAATAATATTTTATACAGCAATTGATCAAAATCCAAATGCCTGTGTTTTTCCGTACATGGAAAGGCTTGCATTAACCACAGACAAACAGACGTAACACTTTGAACATTTTTCGATTCAAATCATAGTCACGGAAACATGTTCGCCCAATACTAAAAGGACTATGTTTGGCCGACCACCAACCAGGCGGCGGTAGTGAGGAAACGTCAAACTCGAACAAAAACTATGCAAGCGCCACGGTTGTGCAGTTGGCCAACTATCAAATTTTGAAGAAGATCGTTAAATCGGTGTACGATGGAAATTATCAAAGTGTTACGTCTGTTTGTCTGTGCATTAACTTTCGTGAGACTTTTTTTTTTGATAACTCAATGTTGGTATCTCTAGCGTGTGCAGCTTTTTCTTCTTTCTCACTCACTCTCGTAAACAAACACGAGAAAAAGTCGAAAAAGTAAGATAAAAGAGGGGCACTTGCCCCCTTTTTTATTTCGCTTTTTCTTGTGTTTATCAAAGAGAATGAGCAAGAAAAAAGAAAAAAAACTGCGCACGCTAGTGGCTGGCATATATTCTGGTGAAAATCCAAGAAAGAGCATGGGTATGGACGTACTGCTGTTAGGCCCTACAGAGCAGGGTTGTAAAATGTCAAAAAATGTCATTTGCTTATTTGCCTAATTCACTGCCCCCAAGCAAAAAATGTTCATCGACGATATCGTTATTTCACTATACTACCGCTTTACGCCCCGCGGAATCCCATATAACATGGGACAATTATGCATAGAACGGCAATATAACTGATAGAACTCGCTCATCATTATTGAAGGTTTGTGCTCATGGATGGAAATTTGCATTAGATATGGTAGAATTGGAAAATATCATGACATTTTTTTTTCATAACATTTCCGTGACATTTTACAACCCTGCTATGGAGCATTTTCGTAATAAGGCACAAGATCTCTTGGAACCTTTTCAAATGTTGCTCCAGACAACAGGTGGCTGCTAGTTTTAGCTAGTTCGGACCTGAGTGTAGAATAAGCATTCAAGTTAAAATACACATTAATAAAAATGAAAAAAAAAATAGTTTGGACCTGAACGACCTGAGCCCAGTTAAGTTTCATATCGACTTCTTATATCTTTGTTCATTCGTCGCCACGTGCCCCTGGAGCCGTCTCTGTTGCGATGTCCTTCCAGATCCCAAATCAGCCCTTGCTTATAGTTTTCGTCTCCGCACTTTCGTTTGTGTGGCAGACCGACCCAGCTGTATTTACCATCATAAATATATGTTAATATCGGTTTCTGTCCAAGTAATATTTTTAGTCAAAAAGACTAGAAAATTTTCTTATAATCATCATAAAACCAAAATAAAAGGAATTAGTTTTTATGCCGGTTCTCAAACCTCTACAAGACTAATTGACATACCATAATACATTTTTCAATGCTAAATGCGATCTGTTCCAAATTTTGAATATTTTGCATAATTCTCTAAACATTCAGCCATACACAAACACAAAAGAGGACTCTCACAATGTGTGCATTATAGTCTCGTAATGTTCGTGAGTGATTTGGTACATTTCCGTGAACTTCACAAACAAAGGGTATAGTAATCATCGGACAAGGGAATACAAAAAAGCAACATCGACCACAAGCACATGTGTACGACAGAGTCTGATTATTTCACCTTAACTCCCAATCCAGACGATTCGTGACGTCGATTTGAGTCCATTTTGTTACAAGAAATGTGGTCTATGTAGGCATATCTTGATGAATCATTGTTTGTAGCGATCGGCATGCTCGAAATCTCACACAATATTTGATAGTACCCGTAACTCAAATTAGAAAAACAAAAATTAACATAACGCGTGTAGTGTTCATCCGTGGTGCATCAAATACTCGAGTTGACAAGTTAGTAGGTACTAATTACAGTCAAATACTTGATGCACCGAAAAACCTTTCAGTATGCTTATTCGTACACTACTGTAAGGTTTTTCCACCACTACAGATCACTCCGAGAGCATACCTGCCAACGGTAATCCTGGGCCTTCACATTCTAAAATGTAATGCGTAATTCCTGAATTCGTAGCTGTATGAGACTCAGGGCTCACATAAGCGTTGAAGTGCGTACAATTACTATAATAATATCGGCTGCTCCACAATACTTCACTTAGATCGCAGGTGACGCACGTTGGCTCCGATCTGGTTGGAATAGAGAGAAAGGTGTTTTATAATTTAGTTCAGTATTCCGGGTTTGTTAGAATCACACGTTGTGGGATAGATTCATAAAGGCATAGCCCAAGTAGCAAAAGGTTCAGGCAGGAGTGTACTTTATGAGCTAAGCTGCCACAGGAAACCAAAAGTTTCACTTCCCATCACCAAATACATTTTCAAGTTCCATTAAGCTCAGACGAAGTATCGAATGGAACTCTTTGGCTGCTTAAGAGGCTCACAATGAGTCTTGCTGGAACTTCACTCACAAGTTCCGGTACGGCTCATTGTTAGCCTCTTAAGAAGCTTGAGAGCTGCTGAAAATGCTACGCGGAACATTATCGGAACTTTCAAGTTACTAGAAGTTTTTTATCAGTAGTTAGGTGTTTTAAAGAAGACTGATGACTTGTTATTTTTAGCAAAACAAAAACTTTATAAGCTTATTTGAACAGAGCTTATTTGAATAAGCAAATATTTGAGTAGAGCTCATTTGAATAAGCAAATATTTGAATATTATATGACATATCTGCCATGTGCAGCATTGATGCCCCATGTTAATAGAGATTCGATTGTTTCTACATTCATTTTGAGAAATTTCCATCAGAAGCAGCAGAAGTATGTACTTGAAAATAAGGCTGCCTAGAAGGCTAACGAGCAACCTCTAACAAACTGCTTTGCTCATACAATTCACTCTTATCTTATGTCTTTACTAAAACACTAGTTACTAAACTGAACTTCAGATTTCAAGCTTCTTAGGGAGCTAACAATGAGTCTTACCAGAGCTTGTGTGCGAGGTTCCAGTAAGGCTCGTTAATGGTCGCAGTGGTACTATGTCCCCAACAGGAAAAAAAGGCTCGTTTTTAGCCTCTCAAACAGTCAGAAAGCTCAATTAGGAACTTGAAACTGTATTTTGTCAAGGGAAGCGGCACTTTTGGTTATTTGGGAGTTAAATAATTTCAATTTACCTTTTGAGCTCCTCATTTACTGGGTCTTTCACAACGTATAGATGCTGCTGACCTGGACGTTTTCCGTGTGTTCCAAGGTAATAGACCAGATGATTATATGTATCCCATGCTAGTATACGTACAACCTGAAATTGAAACCGATTTATAACCATACTTGTATGACCTCAACAAAAACGTTCGTCTCACCTCATAACGTCCGTGCGATATCACAGCTATTCGTTGTTGGGTTATTGTAACATGTTTTATGTGAGTAAAATGCTCAGTGCCCGTCTCCTGCACGCTAGCCATCATAAGGAAGCTGTCCCCATCTGGAGCAAAAACAGGATGAGGTAAAATGTCCAGCCATTCGTTTTCGGGTGCACGCTCAGAATGATGCTGGAAAAAATAAGAATAATCCGAATTATTGCAAAACTCTTCATATAAGTCTACTCTAAGCTTAGAGCAACAGACGTAACACTTAGGACAAATTTTATTAAAAAAAACATCATCACGAAAACGTAACTGCCCAATGCTAAGTGTACTGTCACAGAGAACAAACATCCAAGCCTATAGAAAATGTTCTCGAAAGATATGTAAGGATTTAACTTTTTTAGCGTTGACAACACTAGCGTCACCTATGCGGCAAGTTGCTACAGACAGTGGTGAGTACGCGATATGCGATAAGTTTCATATTCACGACCGACAACTGGTGTTGCCATTTCAAATGGCCATTAAATTCCTTACACAGCTTTGGAACTAGACTTTGATGTCTTTTCTCTGTGGTACTGTGTTTGTCCGGGTCATCACAAGGTGGCGGTAGTTAGCAAACGTCAAACAGGAGCAAAACCGATGCCAGCGTCGCGACTGGTTAATATACCGAAATTTTGAATCTACGGTTAAAAAGCGAGCGGAGTGCGATGTCTGTTTATCTGTGCTTAGAGCTTCCAGAATCCATGTTCACTCAAAATGCGAATAAAACCAGTTGTTATCTGCGGTCACTTGGACTATGCTCGCGGAAGATCTACAGGCACTTAAAGTAGTTGAGCAATCAGTGCAAAGAAAGATCGTTGGCGGAGCGGTAGAAGGTAGCCAAAGTTGCAGTCGGAAGGATACTGAGCAGCGCATTCCGGACCACAATCCTGTAAAGCTGGAGTTCGCCACATAATCGGTTGGTACAAGAAGGCGTATGCTCAATCGGCATGGCGAGCGGACCAGGTGGAACGTTATCAGAGGACAAAGCGACCAAGGCAAGGGTGAGGAGTGGCAAGCCCCACGCTTTATCAATATCTTACCTCTATGCACTGCCAGCTTGGACTTTCACATGATGCCACAAAAGACATGTTTTGGGGTCGAGTTATCCACACTGTCGATATTCGCATATTGGGAGCATTTATCCAACTAGCCGATAAAAAATAGTGATCCCTGAAATAAAAACGAAATTAGTATAGTTGGACCGAACTCACACAGTACAAGCAGAGTTTACTGTTCTTCTAGTGCAGCCGGTCGGCTTAATTCCGAAGTTATTATATTGCTAAGGTTTCTTATATCCACAACCCATAGTGTCACTTCCGGGTTAATGGAACCCGGCGTAGGATATCGCATTTGCTTAGAAATAGGAAAAAGTGTTCTATTATCATCTCTGCCAGCGGATAACGTCGTGGTCGTTGTGAACCACGGGTACGTCATTTGCCCAACACGTGAATCGTTGAATGTTGCATACATAATGTGATTCCCGTCTGGCGAAAACCACATCGCTTCGAATGATGTAAAAATTTCCTCTGGAAAAAAATTGGAAATGATGGGATCAGTTTTGCCGTAAAAATGTATTAACATGGTCCAATAGTGGGAAAATAACTGCAGAATCCCTAGCATACTGACCTTCATACAACCAATCAGGTACACCGTTGTATATAGTATTTTCTTCTCCTGTAAATGTTAGCCTATGATCTTCCTCATCCGATGGTGATTGTCTTATATATATGTCGTTAGCGGCTACTATTGCTATTGCGGTAGTGTTTCCAATCCAAGACACATACTGCAAGCGAGCGGTCTGCAGTTTTGGAGAGCGTTTTAGTCTTATCGGCATATGATGACTGAAATTGAAAAGAGAAAAGCAGTTCAAGTACACTTAATTCGATTACATCACTGATTCAAAACCTCAAATTACAATTTCAGAGGTTTAAAGTTACAGAAGTAAATTGCGAATTGTATGATATTCCATAACCGGCTATGATGGAAGCAGCCACCAAATCAGATAATGACAGTAATTGACCCCTTCTTGCAATTTAGGACTGTTTCTGGGCTTCAGATCTGTTTTATGACGTTATTGACATATTTGGGGTATTCTACACATGTAAGATTTTCCTTCAGTTAAGGTTCATTGCTTAGTTTTTCTCCATCGTTGAAGTCCCCGACTTAACATGTCTATTAGCCTGGTACACGGTTTATAAGGGAAAATGCAAAAAATGAAAAAACTTAAGTTCCTGTATACTTTTTGAGTTCCAATTTGGTCCCATATCAACTGTGCAAAATTTCAGATCGATCGGAAAAACTATATTTTAGCGCCCGCCATTCTTAGTTTTTCATACGATTTACTATGGGGAAATATTACTCCTGCAAAGAAAAATCGCTAGGAGTCACCCCTAGATCCCTAAAAATAAGTCGACGAATGATTTCTGTAGAAAACTTCACTAGGAATCAGACCTCTGAAGACAGCAAATCGATGCGACGTTCGTGGAAAAAGTTATTAGGCTTCACCCGATCGATAAAATAACGAGATTTTATTATTTATTGTTATTGCTTACATGTTAAACAGCGTTTGTATTCCATTCGGTTTTCAGTCAATAACTTTTTTCACATGCCTCAGATCGCTTTGCGGTCTTCGGAGGATTGATTCCTCGTAAAATTTTCAACAGAAATCATTCATCGATATATTTTTAGGGGTTAAGGGGCAACCAGTGGCAATTTTTCTTTGAAAAAGTGATTTTCCCAATACTAAATTGTATGAAAACCTAAAATAGCTGGCGCTAAAATATAGTTTCTCCGATCGATCTGAAATTTGGCACAGATGATATGGGACTAAAATGGAACTCAAAAAGTGTACATGAGTGAAATGTCTTTTTGTGTCCCACGCTAATGTCTATAGATGCCAGCAAAATAAATTTACAGTTGAGCTAGTCATGCCCAAGTATGACTAGTAACGGTCGAATTTTGGAGCCCTAGAGGACATTAGTTTGAGTTTAAGTCAAAATCAAACAGACTCAAAGGGTGTTACACATAGAGTGGGGCGGGGCATGATGGGTCACCTAAGGATGGATCACTATAACTTTGTACAAATCGTATTGGTTTGTATTCGTCCGCTACCTACTCTTAAGAAATTTAATACATTAGTTAGCTATGCGATAAAAAGTCCATTCAATACAAAATATGATGTTAAGGTGAAACATCAAGAAATCCCTTTGTAATTTTGCATACAAACTTTAGAGGCACAAATCTGACAAAAGAAGTATCAAACCAAGCCGCACTTGTTTATCCTGGCTTTGCTCACTTGCAAAAAGAGGCAGCTTTTCCAAATCGAGCGCATTTGTTTACGAATTTTCAAGATTGGTGCTCTTGAAAACGCGAGTAGGGGACCAAGTTGGCCATTGTGGCAGCCATGTTTGTGTTCTTTGAAGTTTCTCCTTAAACAAGCAGTTTTCAAAAGTGACCGATTTGCGCCGTGAAAAAAGTGCGGGCAAGATGGGTCACCTTTTAAGTAATTCACATTTTCTCAACGAAAAACGTCAAAATATAAAATTTGTTCCGCATTCATGTATGCTCCATATCCATACAAAAGCTACTAGTAAACATTTTATAAATTTATTTGGAATATAAAAAACTTTACGATTTGAGTGGTCCTTAGGCGACTTGAGTGGAGCCTCGTAGCCGTGCGGTTAGGGTCACCATCACCAAGCTTCTAATCGCACCATGCTATGGGGTGAGGGTTCGATTCCCGCTCCGGGCGATGAAACTTTTCGTGAGAATAGTTTCTTCTCCGTATCCACTGGTGCATGCTCCGTGTGTCCCTTGTCTAGTGTTAAGTTTCATTCAGTCTGTGCAGCCTCTGGCTGAAGACGGTGTCCGCGTCTTTTTTTTTTTTTTTTTTTTTTTAAATCGATGTTTTCACTAAAAAATTATAATAATTTTATCACAGACAAACAGACGTAACATTTCGAACATTTTTCGATTCACATCATAGTCACGACCACATGTTCGACCAATGCTAAAAGAACTGAGCTTGGCCGACCACCAACTAGATGGCGGTAGTGGGCAAACGTCAAACTCGAGCAAAAACGATGCGAGCGCCACGGATGGCCAGTTGGCCAACTATCAAATTTTTAAATAGACCGTTAAATTGATTTACGATGGGAATATTCAGAGTGTTACGTCTGTTTTTCTGTGATTTTATGTTATAATTTTGAGCGATCATTCTGCTTGATTGAAGTCATTTATGAGATAGTCTTGTAATAAAAAAATAAATAACTTTTGAATGTTCCAAAAATACGTTCAATATTGAAGGTGACCCATCTTGCCCCGCGGCCGTTTATATGGAGATTATATGGAATGTATCGCATAAGAAAAATGACTGAAAACCATTTTGTTTTTAATTTCAAATGAGAGTGAATAATTTTTTCAATCAATGCCCCAAACTTTTGTATATTCATGCTGGTCATCTAACAAAATTATTAACATAATCAAAACATGAGTAATGCGCCCGAAAATGACACTGACCCATTTTGCCCCGTGACCCATCTTGCCCCGCCCACCCTAATGATGATGTTAGTATGATCGTAAAAGCCTCCACTGCACTAAGGGCCAGAATCGCAATCTAGCGGAACTAAATTAATTACTCCAAAACGAAGCATTTCTGACACATGGTGTCTACGACAAAGTTGTTTGACATCAGCAGAGGCATCTATTGTTAAGAACGTAGTAGTTCGCAACTCGTCCGCATAGGTGGCGCCACCATCCAACTTCTTTGTTTTACGTCCTAGAGACTTGGCGTCTTCGGCAAAGTTGTTTATTTTGGGAAAATAAACAACTCTTTTTCAGACGTCAAAATTCCACAGCCTACTGTTTTCGAGTTATTTAAAAAATAAAAACCAATCAATGAAAAAAACAGTTTTTAAGCTAATTTTGACATTTTTTCCAGAAACTATGTAAGTTTAATTTTTTTCCTAACGCATATGAGTCAAACCAAACACATTGTATGGGAATATGTTGAATGTTATCATTAAAAATAAAAAATAAAAATACAAATTCGAAAAAACAGTGTGAATTTCATGCCTTAATATCTCACAAAGCGCAAAAAATCGCAACTTCAAGTTTTCAGCAAATACGAAGCTATACTAGGTGAACATACTGCCAAAAATTTGGAGAGGTATTTTTTGGTGTTTTTGAGATAATAGCTTTTTAGTAACAGTATAAATATTAGTAGTGCCAGCATGTAACTTCTTACTGTTACACATTAGAAAGTTTATGTCTTCGAAAAAGTTGTTCATTTTGACTAAATAAACAACTCTTTCTTAGACGTCAAAATTCCACGGCCTACTCTTTTCGAATTATTGGATATAAACTAGATTATATTGACAAAAAATGACTATAAAACACATTTTGATGCAATAGTATGAACTATTTTTATTGTTTTTACTTTTACGACACATAGTAGGTCATGAACATGTAAACTGACATTTGCTTGACCTACTATGTATCGTAAAAGTTAAAACAATGAAAATAGTTCCTACTACTGCATCAAAATGTGTTTTATAGTCATTTTTGTCAATATAATCTAGTTTATATGCAATAATTCGAAAAGAGTAGGCCGTGGAATTTTGACGTCTAAGAAAGAGTTGTTTATTTAGCCAAAATGAACAACTTTTTCGAAGACATAAACTCTCTAATGTGTAACAGTAAAAAGTTACATGCTGGCACTACTAATATTTATACTGTTACTAAAAAGCTATTATCTCAAAAACACCAAAAAATACCTCTCCAAATTTTTGGCAGTATGTTCACCTAGTATAGCTTCGTATTTGCTGAAAATTTGAAGTTGCGATTTTTTGCGCTTTGCGAGATATTAAGGCATGAAATTCACACTGTTTTTTTCGAATTTGTATTTTTATTTTTAATTTTTAATGATAACATTCAACGTATTCCCATACAATGTGTTTGGTTTGACTCATATGCATTAGGAAAAGAATTAAACTTACATAGTTTCTGGTAAAAATGACAAAATTAGCTTAAAAAACTGTTTTTTCATTGATTGGTTTATATTTTTTAAATAACTCGAAAACAGTAGGCTGTGGAATTTTGACGTCTGAAAAAGAGTTGTTTATTTTGCCAAAATAAACAACTTTGCCGAAGACGCCAAGTCTCTAGGACGTAAAACAAAGAAGTTGGATGGTGGCGCCACCTATGCGGACGAGTTGCGAACTACTACGCTCTTAACAATAGATGCCTCTGCTGATGTCAAACAACTTTGTCGAAGACACCATGTGTCAGAAATGCTTCGTTTTGGAGTAATTAATTTAGTTCCGCTAGATTGCGATTCTGGCCCTTAGTGCACTGTTCGTAAAAAAATACCCACAAGGTCAAGGTTCTAGATGAAAATAACTGGTTTTTGAAGGATCAGTTCCCCCCCAATCCATTTTGGACCCTCATTCTAGACTCCCGGCGTTTGAACCCATTTGAAACTGTTTTCGAAGAATCTGCCACTTGAATATGCTGGATCACATCGGGTATCGCGCCACTTGGGCGGTGGCTTCTATATTCGTCTGTTTTCCACTATAACTCAGTCAGTTTTGAACCAATTGACTTGAAATGTTGTACACGAGTAGATACTATACCTATTTCACCACATTCCAAAAGTTGTGTCAATTGGTTCAAATTTGACTGAGTTATAGTGGAAAACAGACGAATATAGAAGCCACCGCCCAAGTGGCGCGATTCCCTCCTAATTACTTGATTGACAAATGCTGATTAGACGAACTTTGCTGTTAATTGGAATATTTAGAAGGAATGGAGCTATGAATTGTTAGGGGCTGTCATTTTTCTGGATATTCCCCCTCTCCGTGGTTTTTCTTTCATACGAAGTTTTTTTTTCCAAATTTATATGGACCATGGTCTTCACATAATCCCCCCCCCCCATATGTACAATGACTTCGTGGTTTATGGACGGCTCCCTCAATGGAGCCCATGGCATTTCAAAGCGGAAAATGCCAGCGAGTATTTGCCCTACTTTACCTCCTTAACTTTGGAAAATTTATCACCAGCCGACAAACGAAAACGGCATACGACTGCTAGATTTCACCATTTCTAATAACATGGCCATTTGCGTGGTTCAAAAAATCGTTTTTGCTCCACACCGCTTATTCGATTCGTAACCAGATTCTATGCCTTCTCCCAAAATTTGAGCTGATTTGGTTGAAAATTGAGAGTGCACAAGCCCTTCGAAGTTTGTATGGGAATTAGTATGGGAAAAGGACGTTTTTCATTCAATTGACCGTAGCATTTCCCCAAGTGCCCTATAGTGGTAGTTGATCCTTGGTACTCTTGGTACTCCTAGGCTACTCTACCAGCTACAACTTTTCCGAAGACCACTTTCTAATCGGACGCCTCATTAATTAGATATTGATTTTTATCCAGAAGGAAAATCTTTGATCATGATGATTAAACTATTCGATGGGCATCACTGCAATTTGCCTTGAAACATAGTAGCCATGATTTATGTGTGCTATCTTTAGCGCCATGTGCAGCAATGTTGCCTGCTGGAAAGCTGAACGATCACTGTTAAAGTTTCTGCTGCTGGTCAAAAATCGATAACTAATTAATGAGGCGTCCGATTTGAATGTGGTCTTCGGCAAAGTTGTAGCTGATAGAGTAACCTAGGAATACCTAGGGTCAACTAACACTATAGGGCACGATTCTATAACATTTACCCGAAAACCATTTACCCGAAAGACATTTACCCGAAAACCATTTACCCGAATGTAACATATACCCGAATGCCAAATACCCGAATGCGACATTTACCCGAACGCGACATTTACCCGAATGCGACACTTACCCGAATGCGACACTTACCCGAATGCGACATTTACCCGAATAGTTTATTACTATGTACAAATTATGATTTTGTAAATAAAGTTCACTTATTTTGTTCTATTTAAAAAGTGCATGTATTATTTTGTATTGTGGATCAGAAAAGCATTTTAGTATTCCTCAAGAACCCATTTTATCAAATTTTTCCTGAAATGATCCGCGATAGGAATTCACAGGGCATATGCTTGAATAAAACTCATAACTGCAGCTTACATTTGTTATGTTAACGCTGTTAGCGTTCACTCTAGATATTTACCCTTCTTTGATTCATATGCTGTTCTTTTGATAAGCAAAGAACAGTTTATGATTTAAAGAAGGGGAAATCTCTGTTTGTAGACCAAGGTGTCATTAGTTCGAAACGATTAGAAACAGCCCTCGGAAAATCAACATATCGTTAGAAAATAATATTTGACAGAAAAGTTTGCAGATTGTTCACCAAACAGAACATCCCATTATTAAAAGCACGGCGTGTGTATGGGAAAGGTTTATAACAAAAAAATGGGCATGGTCAAATTTTTCGCTATTCAAAAATAGAGGCTTTCAGCTTTCATTTGCACGGTCCCTCAAAAAAATCCACCGAGGGATCTCGAACAACTTTTTCAGAATACTGTTTTTCCCCATACAAAATGAACGGTTCCAAATTAATCCCTATTTCTACTTAACAAACATACCCAATTTTTGTATGAAAAAGTTCCCCCGATGGAATATTTCGATGTTGGGCTTGAATGAAAGTTAGTAGCGTCAACTTTCACGTAACGTAAAAATTAGCGATGCTTATTTTTTTGTAATAAATTTCTTCTACCAGACACACCGTGAAAGAAGGAAAAAATCTTAGATGTAGACTTGGAATCCATCACTCAATCATGTAAGAGTGTAATTTAAAAGAACATCATATAATCGAAACAAGGACAAATCTCATATGCATCCCAACTAACAATAATGGTAGCTGAATAACAGCTTATTCAATCAAAATTTCAAAAATTAAGCTTATGTTTGACTCATTCTTCTATTGTACAGCAACAATGTTTGTTGTGCAGTTAGTAGTTCGATTCGAACGCCTACAAAATATGCAGCAGTGCAACTCGAAACAACAGCCTTTGAAGAGAAGAAGGGAAAATCTCCGAAGGAAAGGTAATAGTTTGGCCACCAAACAACACAGTTATACTATGTCTGTTAAAGAAACTCTACCCCCTTACCCCGAATGCCATCATAACCTCGAATAGGACATTATTCCAAAAGCCATTTCCCCGAATGGGTCATCACTCCGATAGATATGTATAATAGTTCCCTAAAGGATATAGATAGAAATATGGATTCACGGGTCTCCTATGGAGTTAGTAGTTCGTCCGCAACAAACTAAATAACATTTCAACTCCAACTCGCAAAAGTAGCCTCTTATGGAAAGAATGAATACATTATATGGAGAAGTTACCAGTTTAGCCAGTACCAGCCGACCAACAGTTTAAGGGTGGACAATGTAAATTCGAAAGAACAGCCTATTTTAAAAAGAAGGCAAATCTTTGAAGTGGATAATACTTGCGGTATGGCTGCCAGTTTGTGATCGTGTATATAAGTAGCTAATTTTGCATTTTTTGGGCGACCTCCTGATTGATTCGGATTGACGTTCGGGCTAATTGGATGGAGGCGTAAAAGAATAGAATATCAACAAAAATCCTTTGATTAAAATAGCATTGTGACAGCCAGTTAGTCCTGTACCAGAGTGCTTGATGATCACTCAGTCTGATGATTATTAGGTCTAACCAAAGCCTGCTATATGATACCGGGCCATAACATATTTATTATTGACAAATCATATGGGGATCAAGTACACATTTTTTTTATTTTTCGGGTAAGTGTCGCATTCGGGTAAATGTCGTATTCGGGTAAATGTCGCATTCGGGTAAATGTCGCATTCGGGTATTTGTCGCATTCGGGTATTTGTCGCATTCGGGTGAATGACGTTCGGGTAAATGTCATTCGGGTAAATGTCTTTCGGGTAAATGGTTTTCGGGTAAATGTTATAGAACCATAGGGCACTTGGGGAAATGCTACAGCCAATTGAATGAAAAACGTCCTCTTCCCATACTAATTCCCATACAAACTTCGAAGGGCTTGTGCACTCTCAATTTTCAACCAATTCAGCTCAAATTTTGGAAGTAGGCATAGAATCTGGTTACGAATCGAAAAAGCGGTGTGGAGCAAAAACGATTTTTTGAACCACGCTAATGGCCATTGGCTGGCCATACGTTGCTCCTAATTCCACCATAACCTTCCTTAGCGTAACACCTATAGTTAGCACAGTAGACAGAATCCCAAATCGCCCACGTCCTGATTGACGGACGGCACTTCTCTGACATTATCGACATCAGGACTTATCGTGGCGCTAACATCGACTCTGATCACTACAAGGTTATGATAAAAATGTGCCAAAAACTCTCCATGATTAAAAGCATACGATACCGATGACGACTGAAGCAACCGGATATCGCTGCCGCATACGCGCAGAATCGCGATATAACGTTGATATACCAGAGCGAGCTCGGTGAAGCCCCTTTCGTGGACTGTTGGAGTTGCGGTAACGCAGCGCAACTTAAACCAACGTTTGGTAGGTATGTGGAATGAAGCCGAAGTAACGATTGGCTCAACAATGAGTGCGGGACAGGTTTAGGAAGAACATGATACGATATAAAGGAACGCGGAAATAGCAGATCCGCCTCTCCCGAGAGAAAAAGCACAGCCTGGAAGAAGCAGAGTGTGAACAAATGGAACTGCTGTATGGTTCACAAGAACACGGAAGTTCTTGGGTCTCCAGTTGGCTTAGTGGTTGAGGCTGCAGCCACATGTGGATCACCAATCCGGAGACGGCGGGTTCGATTCCCGTTCCGGTCGGGGTAATTTTCCCGATTCCCTGGGCATAGTGTATCATTGTGCTTGCCTCACAATATACAAATTCATGCAATTGCAGACAAAGAAAGCCCTTCACTTATGTGGAAGTGCTCAATAAACACTAAGCTGAAGAGAGGCAGGCCAAGTTCCCGTGTAATTGTAGTGCTATAAACAGAGCCATAGCGTGGTCCCATGGCGCCCTTGGCAAGCATCCAGATTGGCGCCCTACGACAATTGGACATTGTTCATTTGCAAAAGTATATGATTATTTTTTTGTGTTTCTGCTGTAATCTGCTGTTTCGAAGAAACAAATCCCTTCTCCGATTTATTTATTTGTTTTAAAGTGTTTTTCATTCGTATTTTTCTTTAGGAATTTCAATGGGAGTTACTCAAAATATTTCAAAATTTATTTCATGAGTATCAATAAGTACGAACACATTTTGTATTTCAAGAATTGCACACTCATGAGGAATAACTTTTTAGATTCCGTGAATAATGCATTTTTTTCAATAAGAATAGTTTTTTTTTATTTTCTATCTTTTCTGGATTGTTTGTTCAAATGAATTATGTTTTCAAAAATACTTTTACCAATTTTCGATGATTACTTAGTTGCAATGGTTTCACCAGAATTTTTCAATAAAATTATTAGAGGTTCCTTCTGAAATTCAATCAAACATTTCCGAAGATCTGTAATCCTGGATAAATACCAAGTGGAATCTCTGGAAGAGTTCCTGTTGGAATTATCGAATGAAATTATTCAGGAATCTCTGAAGGAATTCTTGCAGGAATATCCGGTGAAAAATCGGTAGACATTTCAGCAAGAATTTCCAATGAAATTCTTGGAGTAATTCTTGCAGGAATTCCTGGAGTAGTTCGTAAAGAAATGTGGAAGAATTTCTGAAAGAATATTTGGAAAATGTTTTGATTGAATCAATCCCTGCAAAAGTTCCTTAAGAAATCTCATTGAAGTTTTCTAAAAAAGTACCTAAAAGGTTTTATGTACAAATCCCTGGAGAATCTTCTGAAGGGACCCTTTGAAGAAATGTTGCATTAAATCGATGGCATTTTTTTTTTCTCAGCGGAATACCTAGAGAAATTTCTGAAAGAATTCCATATTTACGATTTATGATAAAATTCAATGAAGATTTTCCAGGGAATTTTAGCAGAAATTTAGGGATCAAAGTCTAGTGAACTTGGAAGAAAATCGAAAGGAGTCAATGAAAGATCTTCTAAGCGATATGAGAGGTTTCTTCTACTAAGAGGATTTATATAAGACTTTCTGAAAGAAATTTTGATCAAATTTATTGAAAAATCTATAGACGATTTTCTAAAAAAAATATCTGGAAGTGTTTTTGAAGGAATTCCTAGAGGCATTTCAGAAGGGATCCCTGGAGGGATTTCTGAAGGAATCACTGCTGAATTTTGTGTAATAATCCATGGAGGAAAATCTTTTGAAGAGTTTCTAAGTAATCCTTAAAGATATTTTTGCTGGAATCTCTATTGTAATTTAATAAAAATAAATCTCTACAAAGCTCTGGAAAATTTCTAGAAATTCATTAAAGAGGACCTGGACCCTGGAAAAAATATGAATTAGAAGATTTGGGAAATAAAGTTTTGAAGAATTTCCGAAGGAATCTGTGGATCTTTTTCTGAAGGTATCCTTTGAGAATATTTCCAAATTTATCCCTGAAAGATTTTTTTAAATCCATATTTGCCGAAATTTATTAAAAAAGCTGTGGAAGATTGTCTAATTTAATCCTTGGAGAAATATCAGACGGAATTCTTTCACTTATTTCTGAAAAAAAAAAAAAATCCTTAATAACTCCCTGAATTTCTAGGAATAAAAGAAATGCTTGCATGAATGCGAAGAAAATCCTCGAAAGTAACCTTAAGACATTCTCCAGTGAGAATGTTTATGAATTTAAAAAAAAAAATCACTGGAATTTTGAAAGCATTTTGAATTTGCGCTGCTCAGTAGAAATAAAAGCTTAACTAGTTATTATTATTAAAAATAAAATAGTAGATAAATTCCCAGGTAACACTAAGGTAAATGTTCAAAATTAACTAAATAATTCTAAATGTCTGACAATACGGAAAAACTAAAAAATATATTACCAATTTTAGATACTGAAAATAGTGAAACCTTGATAACATTTAAAAAAATGCTGTTTTCTTCTTGCCTTAGGCCATTTCGGCGCCCCTCTGAGGCTGGCGCCCTTGGCGGGGGCCAACCTGGCCAACCCCACGCTACGGCTCTGGCTATAAATAAGAAGAAGTTCTACCAAAAGTTCAATACATCCCGCAAAGGCTTCGTGCGATAAGCTAAAATGAGCAGGGATAAATACGGGAGTATCGTCAAGGACGACCTTCTGAATGGTGCGGAAAATGCAGACATGGTTGGTCCTCCATGTGGCAGTGGAAGAAAAGTCAACTCTCAAGGATGCTATCCAACAGCTCTAGAACAATAAGTCAGCTGGTAAGGATGGTATCGGAAAAAAATGAGAGAAATGTGAGCCGAAATTGATGATCAAAACAAACTTGAAATCATACACAAATGATTGTAAACACAAACGCTAATGTAAAACACCCTGGCACACACAATCACGACGTTGAAATGAAATATGAAAAGCAATGGTGGGATATATAAAAACTATGTATGTGCCCGTGTTCGAGCAGCGCAAAATATTGCAGATTGTCCGACGCACGAACCGTTAAACTTACACGGAGAAAAATATAAAGTCATATCAATCATATTGCGGTCGCGAACAAGCATATTTGTGCACTGACTTTTATATAAGCCCTTTTTGAGATTGTATCACGCATAATACCATAGAACGAAGCATAACAGAAGCATGAAATGATCAAAATTGCTGAACTGATTAGAGCAAGAAATATGGTTGACTCAATATTATTATGCATACATCAACAATATTTATTGTTGATGGTTTGACAGCTCATTTATTCTCATGGTAGAATCAAGGATTTATATGCTTAACTCAACCCCTCTTAACCCTAAACTTGAGACTTAAAATAACTGTATCGGATGATTGTTTCAAACATACACAAAAACTCGTTCAAATGAGGTTATGTTGCATTTCTAAAATCAAAAGCTTTAAATTTGGAATGAACATTTCTATAATGGTCGTATTTTTGTGCAATATGTTCAAATTGTAACATATTGCTCTAAATATCACCATTACTGGAATGTTCACTTATCAAAGAAAAAGTCCTTTACTTTGCTCAATTGTCTGTGCAAATAATTTGTAATTCAAATGATTACAACGGCATCGACACGGAAATGCAGTCCATGCAAGGGCGTGGTAGACGGCCAGGGGTTTGATCTACTTGTATTAGTCTTCCAGGTGTTTCTCCAGCACTGAGGCATTATTAAGGGTTTTCCGGTTACGTCGTCCGTCATCGACAGCTTCGTCGGTGAACTCTTCGTGATATGATCGGCCGCTAGCCAACTGAGAGTACGACACACCAGCCATGTCGTCGATTCCGGACTCCATCACGACATAAAGTCCGTTTTTACGCATTTTCAGCAGGTTTCTTGGGTTGCACTACCGTCCTACCGAAACCGTCCAGAAGGAGTCAATGTTTCTCTCCGGATTGTCCAGATTGGAATCGTTCGTTCTCTCCTTTAGCAGCAGCGGCTGGGTTCCCTTGTCTGAACCGGGCTTGCGTTGATTTCAATGGTTGCTCCGGTTTTGGTGCTGCGGCTGCTGCATTTTGGGCTCTTTGATGTACGGTTCCGAGCTGCACCTGGAGAACATTGAAGACAACATAGACATTATAAGTTTGCGAATTCTGATATATACTGCCAGAACACTTACCTGAAGCTGAAGTGGTGAAGTGAAACGACTTATTATATGAATTCAAAACAAAACGAGGATAACGTCGTCGTCACTTGGAAATTTCGCCGCCGCCATGATGAAAAATTGCAACTGAGTAGAGAGCCTGGTGTCTCGGCAAGCAAGAGGTTAATGTAATGACATATATGCTCGGTTTAAGCATTTGATGGTTGATGTTTAATGATGTTATTTTAAACGAAATATATGCTTGAAGAAGACATCAAATCATTGTGAATCAACCATTTGTAGCAATTATGCCAAGAATATCTCCAAAGCTTGAGAGAACTATGGAAAAGGTTATATGAATCAAACAACATTTCTGTCCGTGTAGTCGGACCAAGTCGAAGTGAGTACACTGAGAAAATCGTGACCATAAAAAAAACAAAATCATCTATTCCAGAAACGGACCATTTTTTCATATCACATTTTCACGTTATATAAACACAATCTTGACAAGAAAACAGCTGACAAATCGATAACTTAAAGTTAAATTGTAACAATGTAAAATTATTCAAAATGTGATCATATAACCATTTTAGATCCCTTGAAAAAGATTCCAAACGGATCGAAATGTAAAAAAAAGAAATGGCAGATTTACACAACTCGTTTTTAATTCCCACCAAAACTACTAAGCCATCTCCCAAGTTCTATATGCTGTAAGAGTCAAAACCAAGATGACATTAGCATTATTGCTAGAACATTTGGAATGGTGGCAGAACTGTACACCCGCCTGGAAAGTGAAGCAACGAAGGTTGGACGCATTAAAAACGAAATACAAACTGGCAGGTCGAACCGCGGACGACACGCCTAGGCCTAGGCCGGAGTGTTACGATAGACGGGGACTTTCGAGGTGGTGGTAGGTTTCGTCTACCTTGGATCTTTATTAACGGCAGACAACAACGTTAGCCGTGAAAAACGAAGGCGCATCATCAATGGAAATCGGGCCTACTAAGGGCTCCAGAAGAAACAGTGATCGAAAAGGGTTTACCCTCTCACCAAATGATCCTAGACCAAATGCACCATGCAAAAACGCTGATGAGACCAGTAGTTCTCTACGGGCACGAGATCTGAACTATACTCGAGGAGGACATTCAAGCACTCGAAGTGTTCGTGCGTCGAGTGCTTAGGACTATCTTTGACGGTGTGCAGGAGAACGGTGTGTGGCGGCAAAGAAGGAACCACATTCTACGCTGCATTCTACGGTGAACCTAGCATCGGAAGGTCGCAAAATCTGGAAGGATACGATGAGCACTGGACAGGGCCTTTTGTGAGAACGCCGGACAATAACCCTGCAAAGCTGGTGTTCGCAAGAGATCCGGATGGTACGAAGATCTGGACATGTTGTATGTTTTTTTTTACAACAGCACTAAATAATTTGAAGATACAGTTGCCGAAATTGCTTGTTTCGTATATCTGAATAATTGAATTAGGAAAAAAATATTAGATATACTTACTCATTAGCGACATCATATACAGTATATAGTGCAGTAAACGATATTCGGTAAACCTGTAAATGTATATAAAAAATAATTAGTTATTTTAAGATAGAAAATGTAATAGTGTAATGCGCAACAATTTACAAATTCTCAAAAAAAAAAAAAAACTTTTGTAAAGTCTTAGTCTAGCTTTTGGAACTCAGTATAGCTTCCACTCGGCTTTTTTGAGCCGCAAAAATTGATAATAAATTAATTTATTATGAAATCAAAGTAGTTTAGAGATCTGTCACACGCGCAGTCGTAAACTATTCCTTACCTGCTTGACGTTATGCTTGAACAGTACATATCGTAGGTCGTGTGAACATTGGTAACCTTTCACGTTAATTTGGCGCTGGAAGTAAATAATTTGGTTAAAAGCTTTACTTTAAGTTTTTTTTTCTCAAGTGAACCTACTATAGTATGGTTTGTCACCAATGTTGACACAGTGTTTGTGGCAGTGTCTAGTACAGCAAGCCCTCCATCGTCGGATTGAAAGACAAATTTTTTGCTATTTATCCACATAGAAGGAAGCCGTTGTGGTATTATTTCCTTCTGCAGAAAATCGTCTAGTTTCATTCGCTTGCCAGACCAGTATAGTAATTCATCAACGTAGCTGTAATAGTGGAATTGAAATGTTTGTTTCAATTATTTATTATTCTATAACGTGATCTCCACTCACCCTAAAAGATATATAGCTGTAACAATCCCAGATATAACAAATCCGATTACTAATAGAGAAAATACAATGCTTCTCCAATTATGGCCTTCAGGTGGGAAAAGATCCTAGAAGTGTAACAAAATGCTATTATATAGTAGATCAAATTTAAGACAATTTTGACAATTCACACAAAGCATATTTCTGATAAATGATTATTTTATTACTATGCCGAAATATTTAATGACAAATGAAGCACTAAACATTTTTTGCTAACACTTTTCTACAAAAATATTTTTTTGCGGATGACATTGATTTAAATTTAAGTGTAAGGATGATCAATTCATACACGTAGTCTGATCTAATGATACTCCAAATATTACACAAAATAGGCTAACTTTGAGCTTATTTTATGTATTTTATCTTTTTCGATAAATTTTGAAGGCAAAAACAATTGAACATCTTGAATTTTTCCTGATGCAACTTAGTGGAAGTCAAGCGAGTGGCGTGCCAATTTGGGTGATTATGTGAAATCTGAACTAGAGAACTGTGCGCATCCTCTTACCTGTTCTTCTTTTTGCTTCGGATCCGCCACCTGCAAGGTTTCATCTGGAGGCAACCGCCATGATCCTCCTCCACCCCCGGCCCGATCTGTATGCACATTTGCGTGCATTACAGGATCCCGAGGTACTAAGACTAGCTTGATTGTACGCCGCCACGATTATGTGTTTTAGAAGCCTTATGATTTTCAGATCTTTCTGTTAATGTTATACAACCAAACAGCTGTGAAGTGTACAAAACAATACATGTTAACTATCAAATTGTCAAAACATCCCACATTTCAGTTTGGCACCAAACATTGTATTGACGTATTCCAAGGATTTGCGTTTAAAGAATTCATTTTTTAATCTTTTCACAGTAACGAACACTAGATTTGCAACTTTTTGGTTTTTCTAACCAAATGACCAATTTTAGAGGTGCTGGACGATAATACTCTATGCCCCAGCAAGTTAAGGAAAATTTCATTACAAAAAGTTTCTGGATCGACCAGGAATCGATTACACCATTCTCAGAATGGTCGTTTTTTCTCAAATCACGCCTTTTTCGGTTCCATTTCACCTCCAGTCATCTGGGAACAGTTTTGAGCGACCATTTGCGTCTTCACTCTGCGCGTTGTTATAAATACATATTTGTATGGGATTCTACATGTGAAAACATACTTTTTTTTGCAGTTATGCCTGGTACTATGTAACCGATGCTGACTGACCCGTATTAAGGATTGTGGGGTCCCGGGACCGAAGCGGATGAGGAGGCTCCTCGGAGGTACAAATGCGATGAGCAAATAAGTTTTTCTTTGTTTTTTAACAGTAGTGGAGCAAAATGTGGGGACTCGGGGCCCTGGCCCCCCTTAGATCCGGCCCTGGATGCTGTAAAATTATAGCCTAAGATGCCCTGAAAAATGTTGCCGAAAATCGCAAAGCGATCCAATGCTAGAAAAATATATTTTTGCAATTTCTCATCGTAATAGGCTGTTTTACCTCACGCAAATTTGACAGGAAAAGGCCTACTTTCCCACACCAAATTAGCAGTGCGGTAATGGTTCATTACAGCACTGATTTGCGTTGCGTAATGAACCATTACAGCACTGTTTTCAGTTTTGATTACCTTCTTGATGCTTTCTGAACGCAGTTTTGAAAAAATGTGACAGCTATGATCAGACTTTCTTATACATGGCTATAAACATCAGTGTGCAGTTTGATGAAAGTTTTGTTAAAAAACCATCCTCAAGCGGTAATTCATGAAATTACAAAAAACGTTGTACGCAACTCGGTGCAGAACTCGATTTTTACAGCACTCGTCGTAATTATCCAACTCGGCAAGCCTCGTTGAATAAATGTACGACTCGTGCTGTAAAAATCTTCATTCTGCACCTTGTTGCGTAAACTAATATTAAAGTAATAAAAATAACAACAAAATCACGCTGTTTCAACAAGCAGTGTCTGCGCTAAAACTTTTATCATACGCATCAGATCACTATGTCGTTTTTGACAAAGTTTTTCAGAACATCCTAGGCTATGCTTTTACATTATCGGTTATTTACATGATTACATAAAAGTTTAACCTCGCACTAGAAACTCGCAAAAAGTATGTTTTTGTAAAATCTCATCAAAATTTCCAACTTGTTATATGGGACCTCAAATGTGACCTAAAATTTTTTTGATCTGATGGAATGCGATCAAATTTTCCATTTCTCCATATAACGGATGACCCACTCGAATGGGTAGATCATCCTAACTATCATGTTTTACCTTTTACTGTAGGGTTTTACTATAAGGAACATCTTTATGTTAAAAAGAAAAACGTTTCAATCTTCAATGTTATTTGAAGGGGCTAGAAAAAAAACATCGACTTCGGTAATATTTAACCGAAATCTCAATCGTTAAGTTTTTTTTTACCAAACCTAGTTAGAGTTTGTCAGATAATCGTTAACATTTAATGTAGCGCTCACCCTTCATTAAGACAAGGCAAAGCGCGAAACTTTAAACGTGATTATAACGAAATAGGGTAAAAGCTCCCTTAGTGGAGGTAGTACCAATAGTGGTTGTAGTGCCAATTTAGCACTATTTCCAACAAAAAGCTTGCATATAACATTTTCAATAGATGCATCATAACTAATTAATAACATTAATTCAGTTTTGTGTTCAGGATTTGCCGAAAAACCTATTTTAAACAGTTATTTTCCTTAATTTTTTTGCTCCTTTGCTCCTATAGTGGTGGTAGTGTTCCTATAGTGGTGGGTCCCATAAGAATTCAATGGGATGCGCCACTATAGGAACCAATGTTAAATTTTACCTCCATAATAGGAACCGTGTACCTATAGCTGGTGCAAGTGATTTATTAGCAAAAACTGAAATAAACAATGGTTTTTACATTTTTCCTAGCAAATTTAAGTGAAAAACTACCGATTAACGTTTTCAGACTTTTTATTTTGTGGTATTATCAATTTTATTAAATTATTTTTCGACAAGGAGCTACTAATAGCACCACTATTGGTACATTTACCCTAGTGCTTTTAAAAAGTGCCGTTACGGTGATCTTTGATAATTGTTTGTATTTCAAATTTCGAGGTATTGAGCTGCTTCTGAAAACTAAAAATCAGCATATGGAACACTAAGGTTTATGTGAAGATTATTGCAGTGTTCAGCAAAATTACTCGATTTATGTTGAATATAGTCATACCAGAATATGAACCATTCGTGAACCAACCAACCAACCAAAACTACTGAAAATATGTCATTTTTTGAACTATCTGCAGTTGAAACACCATGCAAAATTGAAAGTATGTTCTCGACACGTTCACAAAAGTTGCATTACAACTTGTGTATTTTAGTGTCCGGAACATTTTGTCTGAATAAAGCCTTAAGAAATTCTTACTAATCCGCAAGATATAATTGTACAACGTCATTTTTCAGTCAGAAACTTGATTTAGAAAATTTTACCAATCCATTGCAAAAGTACCACCGTATGTCTGGGTGTCCGGCCATTTGGCTGAACGCCATTTGTCCGACGCCTTTTGGCCGAATGTAATATGGGTGAATGCGTTGTTGCGCCGAATGCCGAAATTAGGTAGAAATTTCCATCAAGATTCCGCAAGAATCCCTCCAACAAATTTGACGCGATCCTCTGCAGAACTTCCTCTAATGGTTCCTACAGAAACCCCACCAGAATTTTCTCCAATTACCTGAAGCACCCTAGGTATGTTTACTCCAGGGGTTTCTCTAAGGATTTTTTTTTTTCAGAATTTCTCCGATGATTCTTTCAGCAATTTGTCGTCAGATTTGTTTGAAAATTTCTTTGAGGATTCCTTCACAAATTAAAAAAAAAAAACACTACACCGTCTTCAACCAGAGGTTGTACAGACTGAACAATCACTAGCATTAACGTTGAACAATTCGTCATTGAAATCATCGTCATCATCAAATATTTGAAAGCAGTTTTTTCGTTCAAAACAAAAGTTTTTGCTATGAAAATATATTTACTGTACTCAACATGAGGAATAGAATGCAGTGAATATATTTTCATGGTCCTTGTTTTGATTTACAGCGAGAAAACTGCTTTTTATTTTCCGAAAAATGATGACGGATGCTTGAGCCTTAAACAACGGACAACACGGAACACCCACTTTTCGTTTCGCGAAAAGTTTCCTCCGACTGAAGCGGGAATCGAACCCTCACTCCATGACACTAATAATATGCTCAAACGACTGACGCCGCTAACTGCCGGCTACGAAGCCCCAATCCAGAAATTAGAATTAGAATTCTTTCAATGATTTCTTTTAAGAAATGTGTCCAGACATTCATCTCAAAATTTCTCTGAAAATTGTGAAGATTTCACCAGGAATTCTTCCGAAGGATTTCTTCTGGAATTTTCCAGGATATTCTTCCATGAATTCCAACAATTATTAAGAGAATTTCTCTCCAAATTTCTACGAGGATTGCGCCAGGAGTTGTTTCAAAAATGATGATGAACCTGGGCGTTTTAGTGGGATACTTGTAACTAAAAAAATCGGATTAAGTACTGTCCTTTTAATTCCACTAAGAATTTGTATCTTTTGACAGATACGTATATCGACCTGAAGTGTATGGCATTTTTAAACATTCATTCGAATATTTATTCCATGTGCGATACAGCTACGGTAACAAAAGTTTGAAAGTATCTTTGAAATTCGCCAAACACGCAGTTTCGAAAAATATGAATTTTATACAGAAATATGTGTCCAATTAGTTATAAAACATGTAAACTCATCATTCAATAACCCTTGAGTCAGATGATGGTCATTTTCTACAAATTGTTTTAAGGGCGGACGGGACGGTCGGGGAAATATCCGCCATTGCTCTGTTGCTACTAAGATGGTAATCTCAGATTCTACTTCATATTTTGCAACAAAACCTATCACTGTGTATGCTCACTTGCAGTGCATATGCTGATTGTTTTTCAGCATCTTCAGTGCGATAGAACTCGAGATTACCATCTTCAAAATCGCGAGGCAAATTGTTAGAAAGAGAGGCAAGATAGGAAAAATAACACGGCGTCCCGTTTCACCTTAAGTTCAAAGCTTAATTTTTGACATATAAAAATTGCCCACACGTCGATCAATTTCACCCGAAATCACGGTAACTGAATAGTTATTGAGTTGCAAGATGTTAGCAAGCCATAGTTAAGGTGACTTGGTGCATCACAGAATTTTCATAGGAATCATTGACTTTTCAATTTTCAATGATTGTTTGCCTCGCGATTTTGAAGTGATAAAAAACGGGTAATTCTGCAGCCATGCAGCAGAAAAAGTATCATCACACTCACCACGAGTGAGCATATGGGATGATACATTTTCATACAAATATGCGCTTTGGTGACTGAGTTTTATCACTTTGAAATTTCGAGCGAGATTTCAATGATGCTGATGACGCACTACGCGTCCTTAAGTTATTTGTTCATCATAGTAAGCCATGTATCCTTGGAAACTGAAATAAACATTCTAATTTTAGCCTTAATCTGATCCCATCCTCGTCGCCGGCAAAATCAAGGCAGTTTGCCACGCTTCACGAACTATGACACAGGCAGAAAGGGGATACAGCCAAGGAGAGAAAGAGGCACTAGCGCTCATATTTGCCGTTACCAAATTCCATCGGATGCTCTTTGGACGTCAATCTTGACGTCAATTCACCTTGCAGACGGATCATAAGCCATTGATTTCCATTTTTGGATCCAAAAAGGGAATTCCGGTACACACAGCCAACCGGCTACAGCGATGGGCGTTGACTATGCTTCTGTACAATTTCAAAATCGAGTTCAAGTCAACAGAAAGCTTTGGATATGCCGATTTTTTATCAAGACTCATCAATCAACACTCTAGACCAGAAGAGGAATACGTCATTGCAAGTACTCGGATGGAAACCAGCATTAGAAACATTCAAGCTGAATCACTTTCATCGCTTCCAATCACATACGAAATGGTTGTAGCTGAAACCAAGAAGGATAAAACACTGCAGAAGGTTTTGCAACAAATCAACAATGGATGGCCAGCAATCACTTTTCCAGCTGAAGTCAAGTCATTTCGAGCACGTCAAGAATCGTTATACAGTTCAGGCGATTGCATCATGTTATCGGACAGAGTGGTCATTCCAGACACCCTTCGCAGTTCGCACTGCAGTTTTGAAACAAATACACGCTGGTCATCCTGGTATGGAAAGAATGAAAGGGATTGCCCGCAGCTACGTCTTCTGGCCGAACATTGATGTGGATATCGAAGATTACGTCCGTAGATGTCCCGTTGTGCAGCAGTGGCCAAATCTCCAGGGAAAACAACGCTTTCGTCGTGGCCAATTCCAATGCAGCCCTGGTCTCGCATCCATATGGACTACGCTGGTCCATTCAAGGGAAAATATTTTCTGGTTATCGTTGACGCCCTCACAAAATGGTCAGAAATATACTGTACAAATTCCATGACAGCATCTGTGACCGTCAGTAAACTTCGAGAAACCACTGCACGATTTGGATTACCTGATGTATTTGTCACCGATAATGGCACGCAGTTCGATTCAAGTTTGTTTGGGGCGTTTTGTGAAAAGAATGGCATCGAACATATCAAGATTCCTCCGTTTCACCCTCAATCGAATGGTCAGGCAGAGCGATTCGTCGATACATTGAAGAGAGCATTGAGAAAAATGGATGGAGACGGATTAGAAGAAGCACTACAAACATTCTTGTTCACATACAGATACACTCCAAATAAATCGGTTCAAGGTATGAAATCGCCAGCCGAGGCTATGCTTGGAAGGAAACTCAAGATGAACTTGGACCAATATCAACCGACAACAAAACGAGCAATTCAACCGAGTGCACGGAGCCAAAGAAAGAACGTTTACCGATGGCGAAGAAGTGTATGCAGAAATTTACATCCGCAACAAGCGACACTGGGCTTTAGGAAAGATCATCGAAAGGAAAGGTAGTGTGACGTACAATGTGTTTTTGGACGATGAAAGAAGAAGAGGATTGATTAGGTCGCATGCTAACCAACTACGACCTAGGTATGATGGCAACCCAGTTAATACGGACGAAAACCAGGAGTCTTTACCAGTCCTCATGCTGCTTGAAGAATTTGGTATTCATGAAAAAGCAGTCGAAACCGTACAACTGGATCCAGAGCCTGAACAACCAATTGCAATTTCTGATGTTCAAGTTAGCCAATTCGAAGAACCAGTGGTAGATGTCCCCGAAAGGTTAGTCAACAATCCAGTTGAATTAGAGGAGTATCGCAATACAACAGCAGCTTCACCTTCGCCAGCATTAACAAATGTTGTGGATAGCCCTGGACCGTCAACTGTTGTCAAGGAAACCCGCACACGAAGATTTCCTGCATTCTTCAAAGACTACAGTTTCTTTTAAGGAGGGAGATGTTAGCAAGCCATAGTTAAGTTATTTGTTCATCATAGTAAGCCATGTATCCTTGGAGACTGAAATAAACATTCTAATTTTCGCCTTAATCTGATCCAGACGTATATAACACAAAATGATGATTTTTACAGCACGAGTCGTACATTTATCCAACGAGGGTTGCCAAGTTGGAGAATTATGACGAATGCTGTAAAAATAGAGTTTCGCAACGAGTTGCATACAACATTTTTTGCGATGACTAAAACTTTTCACTGGAATATGATGATTACCATCAGCATCATCGTGTTTCCCATTGGCTCAACCACGTGTTCCATCATGCTAGTCAAGAAATTTAAATCAAGCAAGCCGTGCTATAACCGTCACAATTTTCGGGTTACGTACAAAAGGCTAAATCACATAAGGCTGAATGATCAAAAGGCTGAAACACATAAGGCTGAATGATCAAAAGCCTGAAAGCATCAAAAGGCTGAAATATATTAAAAGGCTGAAAGATATCAACATGTTGAAAAGTTTTGAAAGTCGTAGAGAATCGAATGAAATGACATTTTGGACATTTATGGCTAATCTATTGGTCTTTGATAAACATTTGACTCGACTTGAAAATGATCATAGGAAACAAAAGAATCTTTGCTCGAAAGTACATTTGATCAAACGGTCATTTGGTCAAAACCCATTTTACGGAAGAGGAAGTATATGACATTCAATCGATTTGACTATTCATCGAATGGACATCTGGTCACGTGAGCTAACTCTAACTGATGAAAAGACATTCAAGTGGAACATAATCTTATGGATTTCGGTATCATAATGTCTATGTTATTGTACTTTCTTCAGTATCATATCGGCCAATACCCCGCTAATACTAAACCATTTTAGCTCAAATTGACAAAGCATTTCGCCAACAATTTATTTCCATTCATTTGAAGTATTATGTGTGTCAACTCGGAAACTAGGTTGAATGAGTCTTAGATGTAAACAATTGTTCGGGTAATTCGGATAATAAGCGGTAGTTGAGGCAAAAACTATTGTACCTAACTGTTGCTCAAAAATGTTTGAACTTTGTTCAGTTCTAAATTTATAACGCGTGCGAGCTCTAAATTGAACACTAGCGAAATCCGCGAACCTGAAATGGCCATACCTCCACCATGTTTCCACAGATTTCAAACATTTTGAGCTCATTAGATTCAGAAATTCTTCTGCTATTGGAACCATATCTGAGCGTACCAGTCCGGTAAACATGGGTTTTGGAAAATCCGGATTCACAATCATATGATTTAATTCTAATACAATACAGTAATGGAGTTATTGGCATGAATTATCGAAAATCATAAAATTGCCTAAACCAATAGAGTCTGATCGTCGATCCATCAGTTGGCCATACCTGATTAAGTTTCTCAAGGAACTCCGGGTGACTAAACAGGTTTATTAGCATCACATATCGACAGAAACTATTTCAATTTGTATTGAAGTTCATACTCGGCACACTACGATCAAATATATTTGAACATGCAAATTGAACGCGGCATGAACTGGAAAGGACTGAACCCATAGCATGCTGACTAACATGTTACCCTGGTATCTGTGATACTAAAATAGTCATATTTGCGCCATTTCACCCTTCAATTTTGGCAATCTTTTGGGCTAATTCAATCTCCTTTTATTGAAGAGTGTACCAGTCCGACCATTGTGTGTTTCGAAAAATCTAAATTCCTGGAGCTGTATTTCAATATGGTCCACTGCACGAATTTGTGCTGGCCTGCTTACTCCCACACGAAATTTGACGTTTGAGCGGTGTCGGCACCGCTCAAACGTCAAATTTCCTGTGGGAGAAAGCAGGCCAGCACGAATTCGTGCAGTGGACCATCCGAGACCACAATGTCGTACCAAAGGATCTATGATGCATTTTCCTGTGACATAACATTCTTCTTCTTCTTCTTTATGGCTCTACGTCCCCACTGGGACTTGGCCTGCCACGCTGCCACGTGTTCTTTGAGCACTTCCACTGTTATTAAATGAAGGGCTTTCTTTGCCTGCCATTGCATGAATTTGTATATTGTGAGGCAAGTACAATGATACACTATGCCCAGGGAGTCGAGAAAATTTTCTCGACCGGAACGGGAATCGAACCCGCCGTCTCCGGATTGGCGATCCATAGCCTTAACCACTCGGCTAACTGGAGACCCAAGACATAACATAATAACGTCCAAACATGTAGATGCGGCACGTGGTTCTATTCCTAGGAAAGAGACACATATGATTTAATGATGAAGATAAGCGCATGTGAACTCAGAGTCGAATGGGAACCGAGCGGGCGCACTTAAGCAGCAAAAGCTCTGACAGGCAAATTCAATGCTTTGTCGACCAAAAAATTTAAAGTGTTCAGTTCATGTTTGGCTCACGTTCTGTTCGAATACAATACTGCTTGAAAGAATAGCCTGTTTTATAAGAAGGAGAAACATCTGGTAAAAAGTAAGCAGCTTCAACACCTGAATTTAAATGATAGTTCTTCCAACATTTTAAAAGAAGGAAAACCTTCGATAAAAAAAGATGCAGCTATAACATTCAAACACAGTAAGAACAGCCTATGTTCAAAAGAAGGGGAAATCTCCGATGAATCGTTTTTGAGGAATATGCGCACGCAGAAGCTCGCTGCATTTTACACATTGGTAAGAATGCCAACACTGAATTTATGCAAATACCTCAAAGGAACAACCTATTTTTGAAAGAAGGAAAAATCACTCACGGGAGAGTTATTAGTATGTAGATATTATCATCAAACGCTTGGTCGTTATACTGTACTATTTGCGGCCACAATACTTACTCTTCCATCAGAGATTTTTCCCGCTTTTTTAGATAGGCTGTTCTTTCGAGGTAAATGCATGGATCATAATTTAACCATTCAACTAGGCTGTCTAGTAAACCTCCTTTGCATTAAAATCATTATAACCCATTCGTCTTAGTGGCATTTGAGGCCTGATATCCTTCGGCATAATGACACAGCACCAACGGGAACGACATTTCGGCAAATGCCACTCCGGGGAATAGTATTCCGGAAAATATAATACCTTGTGTAATACCATCTTTTAAATCATTAAACCCTCAGCTCAGATTCTATAGAGTTCGTTATTATGCATATTTCAAGTTTTGGTATTTGCCATGTTTTCAGCCTTTTGTTATTTCAGGCTTTTGTAATTTCAGCCTTTTGTTACATATCCATAGTTTCAGCCTTTTGTATTCAGCCTTATGTGCATTCAGCCTTTTGAAATTCAGCCTTATGTTACCATCCCCAATTTTCCAAGCTCTTTCCACGGAGACAGAGGTTGTCAATTAAACAATTGCATTATGATTCATAATGCAACCCAAATGAGTTGCATTATGAACCATAATGCAATTGTTTGATTCAGTAACGAAAAGTAGGCCGTAGTGATACTGAAACGGCAAATGTAATAGTTATTTATACAACGAGTTGCAAAATGATGATTTTTACAGCACGAGTCGTACATTTATCCAACGAGGCTTGCCGAGTTGGATAAACACGAAGAGTGCTGTAAAAATCGAGTTTTGCAACGAGTTGCATACAACATTTTTTGCAATGACCAAAATTATTTACTATGTAGAATATGATCATTTCCGTCAGTATCATCATGTTTCGCGGTAGTTCAATGAGACCTACCACGTGCTCCTACATACTACACACTAAGTTTTTTTCGCCGAATCTCGGCAAACCGTTTGCCGAGATTGGCACCGCCGAGTGCTCGGCAAACATCTCAGCAAAAAATCGATTTGCCGGGAACTCGGCAATCATAGAAATGACAGCTATTAATTATTTGCCGAGATTCTCAGCAAATATATTAGCTGAATCTCGGCAAAATAATTTCCAGAAGAAATGGATTTGCTGAATCTCGGCAATTTGATTTGTTTTTGTTTCTCAATGGAGAATAATTGTTATTCATAAAATTAAGATTATGAACCCGCATGAAAAATCTGTATAAAAGCTTTATTATTGCACATTCTCCAAAGTTTTCATAGAATTCTAATGAAAAATAAATAATTTATTGCTGGAAGTGCTAATTTTTTGTTTCGCTCCAATTCAGAAAAATACATTCAACCAGGATTGAACAGCTCCCCAGATGCGACCAGCTTCTCGAAGAACACCATCAATCGGTGTATTTGCTATTCTGTAATAGATTTAAAATGAAATAATAGCAATAATCACTTACAGAAAGAACTTACATTCACTTTTCTATCGTTCGGAACAGCACCTTCGTTGTCTCGTATCACTGCTTTGTTTTGGTATATTTATTTTCTGGCAGAGACAGGTGGCTGCAAAACTGACAGTTCTTTTGCCGAAACTCAGCAATAGATGAGAAGATTGCTGAATTTTCGGTAATCTCGTTTGCTGATTTCAGTAAAATCAGTGTTTACCGATGAGATCAGCAAAAAATGCTGTCAGTTTTTTCAGATATCAAAGAATTTGCTGATATTTCGGTAAAACATTTTGGACAATTTCGGCAAAAACGTGTTGTTTGCTGAACTATCAGCAAAATCTGGAGTTGCCGTTTGAAATCAACATTTTTTTCTGCCGAGCTCAAGAATCTTTTTTAAGTGTGTAGACCAGAAGTTTGGATCAAGCAAGCTGTGCTATAACCAACTATAACCGTCACAGTTTTGCAAGCTCTTACCGTGGATACGGTGGCAACCAAGGGGGAAACATAGATTGTTGATCAAACAATTTCATTATGGTTCATAATGCAACCGAAATGAGTTGCATTATGAACCATAATGCAACTGTTTGATATAGTGCGAAAAAGTAGGCTGTTTTGGTGCCAAAACTGCAAGAGTAAAATAAGAATTTATAGTGCAGAGTTGCAAACATGTAATTTAATTGATGCATACCAATTGCTTGATAAATGAGAGTCCAAAAAAATATGTAATGGACAAAACATGCCTTGATAATTAAATGACAACAAAACAATACATACATAAAAACATGTTTTGTGATTGCGTATTTATTAACTCGCTATTCTTCTTCGCTCAGTATCAAACAGAGTTACGAAATGCGAGATCATCAATGCATAATTATGTTCCGAGAATGTCCATAACTATAATAAGCTCAGAAGTTTCGTCTAATCACAACTATTGATAATATTCTCGAATTTCAAGACATTGCAAAAGTTCTCAAAAATTTTTCAAATCTTAATCTTATTTCTGTAATTTGCTCAGCCTTATTATAGAAAAAACTATATTATTATATTATTATTTAGTATTTAGTTTTGGCTACATTCTGTCTTGGGGAAAGTTTCTTCATATTTTTTTTTGGACAATCTTCTGCATATCGTCAAATGAGGGTAGTCCAAATAATTTTGAAGGCCACACCCGAGCAGAGGAGAATATCAAAATAATAACATTGGAGTCACAAAATCTGTTTTTATATCTTAGTTTGTTATTATTAACTTATTGAGGTATTACCGTTCCGTAACATGTTTTGTTGGACAATCTTATTTTGTTATGATCGTGCTATTGGTATATTTTCTATAAATTACATTTCAATAACATGTTTTGTGGTAGCATAAGTTCAGTTATTATTGTGTTATTGTGACTGTACTTGCGAGGAACTGATGCGAAAATATTATGTTCTCATCAGTTTCCCTTCCTCTTCTTTTTGACATTAGTGGAAGGTGGGGTAATATGCACCCCTTAAACAAACGTGACCCTATAGCTAAGATTAAGATGTTTTATGGGTGTCTTGCGTTTTGAAAGTTAGTTCACTTATTTTACAAAGAGACGGCAACCTTTGGTCCGCGTGATATCAATTTTACCAAATCAAACTAACAATTTAAAAAAGTGTTACGTTTTGGGTGCTGAAAAACTGTTGGGGGAAAAACGCACCTTCAGGTGGGGCAATACGACCTCTGGTATTTTCCGCAATAATGCACATATAATAGGTTGACAAACAGTCAAAATTTGAGAATTCTTGATGCATTCTATGAAAAGTTACAGCATTTTGAACTTTTTTGTGAGAGAAAAAAAGTTGCCTATCCCAAACATTTTGGCCTTAACAGCAACGCCATACTGCAAAGTCCCATTGTAATGTTAAATGATCACAATCAAGTTTTCCATATATTTTCATCAAATCGATGTAATCGTACATAGGAATCGTGATTACATTGATTATTTAGTACATACATCGGAATGAGTTACATCGGGCGGGTTGCATTTATATTTTGCTGTGTACTAGACTTTAAATATCTTGCGTTGCAGTCAACCACTTATTCAATCTTTATGCATAAATAAAATAAATAGAAAACTCATGCAACTTTCATTTTTATGTATTGAATGGCGAGGATTAGAACAGAATACTTAGAGGGTGAAGTCTAGTGCTTTTAGCCTATATATGTTTCGTAACGTTCGGAAGTCGAGATACTGGTTTGGCATATGTAGGGCAATCTGTAAATTTTAGTAAAATTAAAAAAAAAATTGTGGACCATTAATTACGTAGAATGAGTTTTATGAAAGGAGCAACTTTGCCCTCGGTTTCAAATCATCAGTCTTATATGGAAAGTAGGGAAAAGTTACGCTCCACTGTAGTTTTTCCTTCACGTTTTCAAACCAAGGGCATGAATAGTGTTATTTTCTATCTCATAAATCCCAGCAACAAAATATAATAGTTCAAGTAAATTCATATGCTGCCGAACTGTTTTGGACTTATACATTTTCTAGGCAATAAGGTTGGAACAAATGTTGATTATCTCTTATGCCGAGAAATCACCATCAGGACGATTAAAAGTATCAGCATATTATTATTATATTTTTCAAAAGGTTGAACAACTCTAGCCGGTTGCAATTATGACGCAACTTTCTTGCGTGCACCAGATTACTATTAATAGAGTGTGCGAGTAAATCAAATTACGTTGACCTAAAGGTTAAAGTATCGTTTTTTTTTAAAGAGATGATCACAACAAATCATGATTTCCTGCACTAATAAGGATGTGTTCAGAAAGCACTCTATTCGCCGAAATTCGAAACACCCTATTATCACTTTATAACACAAAAAACAATGCTGTCACTATACTCACAATACTCTCACAGTGGAAAATATTACAAAAACCAACGCTGGGGCTCTCAAAGTTCCAGACTGCTAGCGCAACGACATTCATAGTAAAACTGACGACTGTTTGCCGCTTGTTCGGTGCAACTTATGCACCTGCAGTGCTATATTTGGACAGATATGACAAGAGCACGAATATGCAGTGCTTCATTCTCCTTCGGTTGTTGCAAAAGACATTTTTCCAACCACTTAAGCATTGGTAAATTTTCACCCGAGGAAAACGATTTCCCCCGGTACAATTGGGTGCCGCACGTTCTATATGTTTGTATGGCTCGCACGTTGGAATTAAAACTGCAGAAGACGTAGCCGCCAGGATTTATGACTGTAAAGTTGCGAATCGATACAGCAAGATTGCGGTATTTTGCCATAACAAGCATGGAATGCTCTAAGCTTGTCTCGCTTTTGATGGTAGTGAAGTAAAATAACTAGTGTTCGCACGTATTGTTATGTGTGTCTTATCTCACTTTTATTAAGTTTTAAATTTGTGAGCTTTTTTTTGCAAAAAAAGATCTATGAAATAATATGAACATAGGATTCTCGTTTATTTCCAAATTGTCTTTGTGGAAACGCATGGTAGGTCAAAGTTTGCTATCTACGTACAATACGGTTTGAACTACCTTCGTGCGTATTGCAGATGAACGGAACAATTAAGGTGAAACCTCAAGAAATCCTTTTGCAAACTTGAATACAAACTTTAGAGGCACAAATCTGACGAACGAAGCATCAAACCAAGCCACACTTATTTATCCTGGCTTTGCTCACTTGCAAAAAGAGGCAGCTTTTCCAAATCGAGCGTACCGTATGCGTGATAATGTTTGCACCATCGTACAAATAAGGTACCCATATCACCTGTACACACACTGTCTTGGTTTTTAATGCATACACGTAAGCTCTAACTCATATCACAGTAGGCTGCGGGTAAAAAAAAATTCGATTTCTTAAGTTTAAAATTTGCACCATGAAGGAGTAGCAGCGGTAGTCGGGACTTGTCCACGCGCAAATGTTAAAAAAGACATTTCAGGAGTGTTCAGGAGAACCGTTAAAAAGTCTTAGACCGAAAAAAAAGCAAGGGCAACTATTCCCGAAGGTGTCCACTGGTCGTCCAAGGTTAACATGGATTAAGAAAGCTATCGCTGCCACCAAAAATAAGATTTGGATGAATTATATGCGCTCAATGAGAAAAATGGCGAAGAAACGCGAAATCAGCGACTTAACGGCATGGCATATCGAAAAGGAAAATTACGGTGGCCTTTATGATCCTTCGACCATAGAAAAACAACTTACATTATTACCAATGGCATCCAGGAGCTACGAGTAGCGCCATATAAGAAAGTCTTGAATTTGCCCGAACGCAACCTCCGTTTTTTTCGATTTCCGAAAAACTATCGATCCGTACCAAATTCCAGAATCAATAGCTATTATAACTTTTGTTTGTGTGTCAATGTCCACACCATGAGGCAATGTCAAAATAAAAAAAATTAATTCAAAAATTGTTAATCTTGACTTTGACACTACCACGGACACTTTTTGACATTTGCGCGTGGACAAATCGCGAGCTAGGTTGCCACTTAGTCATTATGCAAGTGTTAAACTAAGAAAATCAACACTTTTTATTCACAGCCTGCTATGATATGAGTTATAGCTTAAATGCCTGCAAATAAACCAATACATTGTCTTCACAAGTAAAACTGGAATTTTATTTAACGATGGTACAAACATTATCACGCATACGGTATTTGTTTACGAATTTTTAAGATTGGTGCTCTTGAAAACGTGGCTAGGGGTTCAAGTCGGCCATTGTGGCAGCCATATTTGTATTCTCTGAAGTTTCTCCTTAATGTATCTCAATAGGAGAATCAAACGTTATTTTGTTTTACTTAATGATGATAATCTCCTATTTGAACCGCTACAAAGTGTGTAGGGAAACGATGAATATTACTTGCCTAGCGTGCCATAATGTCAAAACAACTAGGTATGACTTATCGATTAACATTTTTTTATTTTTTTTACCATGATTTTGGGTAAAATTGATCGACATGTGGTTAATTTTAAATTGCCAAAAATATCGCTTTAAGATGAGGAAAATGACCATCATTTGGCTCAAGGGTTATTGAATACCTATAGCTCGCTGCGCACCACGTCTTCTTGTACCGGTCGGATGACTCTCGAGAACCATTTTAGTCGGGTTGCTATCTGACATCCTGATGACGTGACCCGCCCACCGTAGCCTTCCGATTTTCGCGGTGTGGACGATAACTGTTATTCTCAGAAGCTGATGCAGTTCGTGATTCATTCGCCTTCTACGATTCCCGCCTTCCATCTGCACTCCACCGTAGATGGTACGCAGCTCCTTCCGTTCGAAAACTCCAAGGAAGTCCATGCTTCGTGCCCATAGAGGACTACCGCTCTAATCAGAGTTTTGTAGATAGTCAACTTCGTGTGACGACGAACTTTATTCGATCGTAGAGTTCTCCGGAGTCCAAAGTAAGCTCGATTTCCTGCCATAATGCCCCTCTTAATTTCTCTGCGGCTGTCGTTGTCGGCGGTAATTAGTGAGCCCGGATGTACGTTTCCCCCATCGTCTCAAATTTGCGAGCTACAATATCAATACAATCAGCGATACCAAGCAGCTGAACGGACTTGTGAAAATCGTTCCACTAGTGTTTATCTCCGCTCTCTTTATTACACCCTCTAAAGCAATGTTGAACAGCAAGCACGAAAGACCATCAGCTTGCCGTAACCCTCTGCGAGATTCGAAGAAACATTACTCGAACCATCGTCGCCTTGAACAATCGTATTAGTTCATCCGGGAATCCGTATTCGTGCATAATCTGCCATCTGCAGCGCGTACACCCATGAATCCATCCTGATATTACCCCACGAACTCTCTTGCAATCGGTGATAGACGGCGGCATAAAATTTTAGAGTTTACCATGTAGGCAGCGCTCAGTATTGTGATCACGCGATAGCTCCCACAATCCAACTTGTCGTCCTTTTTGTAGATGGGGCACATGATACCTTCCATCCACTCCTCCGGTAATACTTCCTTCTCCCAAATTTTGGTAATGACCCAGTGAAATGCTCTCACCAGTGCTTTTCTACTCGCTTGGTAGTTGATCTGCTCCAGCGGCTATGTTATTTTTCAACCGGCCAACCTCCTCCTCAATCTCTTGGAGGTTGGGGGCTAGAAATCTCTCGTCCTGCGCACGTACTCAAGGATGGAAATCTAGTGATCATGATCAGATTTCGAATGTGTCGCGGTCGAACGGCATCGCGCGATCATAGCAACAACGATAACATTTTGTCGTCAAGCATCATAACAAACTTCGGTCCGAGAAGAATGATTCGCTCGGCATGTGCGGGCGCGATGCGATCGTTATCATGAAGTCGAAATGATAAATTAGTGATTTCATTCACTTTTTTAACATTCTTGGTGATTTAACTTCCACATATGCTTATGAACGTATCATTTCGAATCATGAATGCGACTTACGGGTGCATAATTGGCAAACAATGTGATGAATAAAATTTATCATGACCTGTAACATGATCCGATAACGGGTCATCACGCGATAAAGCGTGCATCAGATGCTTTAATTGTTCTGTGATACGAGCACGGTGTGAGGCGTCGGCATCATGCTACTGCAAGAACAAGGCTATCTTGGATTATTCGTATCCTGTATCATTTATCGCTTGAAGTGATTTTCTGCCATCCTTGCGTACTCCAAGATCTGTTAACACACTACCTTCGGTGCTTGCATCGTCGCCATTGAGTTGCTCATCGTAATGCTGCCGCCACTTCTCGGCACCCTCACGCTCGCTAGTGAGAATATTCCCCCCAACAAACATTTTTGCTGTACAAGACTGGAACAAAACACTCTCAAGCAAACTTTAGCTTGAGAAACTATTATTCAGCTACCGTGCCATGCCCTAATACGGTGACCTTAAGGATGCTCTTCACTTCAAAGAGCCCTGTAAAAATCAATAATCCATGTTTCTTGATTTTTCAAACGCTATATTATTGCTTATTGTGTGTATTATGTATAATATATATGATTAATGCATTGTTAAAATCAAAATTGTAAAACATAGCATTGTTCCTAATACCGTGTATGTGACCCGCATACATTGGTGGTCCTTTGAATCATCACTTTATCAATCATACTAAGTTCATACTCAAAAGAACCTGTGCGTCAAACGTTGCCTAGAGGTTTGTGCAATTGATTCATAAAGTAAAAAGTATCAATAATATTTTAGGTTTGCATGTTTTAGCCGAAACACGGTATTTGGAACACAAAAGGATCCATGCCCTAATACCGTGTATTGGTACTTTGCACTCACATTCTGTAAATATTTTTAATCGCTTGTTTTTGTGAATATGTGTCAAATTTATCACGCCTAACTCGAGAATGTTTAATATGCTAATGATTGAACTAGTTACTCAGTTAAAAAAAATAATACACTTAGTAAAATATTTCAGTTTTTTGTCAAACACACGGTATTAGGAGGCACACGGTATTAGGGCATGGCACGGTAGTAATGTTTCTTGGGCCGTGATTGTCTCGGCACATCGCTTCACGATCTCGTTATTCTTGCTGGCGCTTCTTCCTCCCGAAGACTGAGTTCTGCCTGTTCCGCGCCTGTTCTCGCCCATGCTGCATTCTCCTCGTTTTTCAACTGTTCACATTTGCCATCGTACCAGTCGTTTCTGTGTTTCGGAGTCGCGGAGCCTAGTGCTGCAGTCGAGGTTCTACCTATGGCGGATCGGATGTCCCTCCAGCCATCTTCAAGTGTAGCTGCGCCAAGCTGCTCTTCCGTTGGTAGGGCCACTGCTAGCTGCTGTGCGTAGTCTTGAGCCACTTCTACGTTACGCAGCTGCTCGATGTTGAGCCGCGGCATTCGGCTTCGACGCGGCGTGGTGATAACTGTCGAAAGTTTTGAGCGCATGCATACAGCGACTAAGTAGTGGTCCGAATCTATATTCGCACTGCGGTATGTGCGAACATTGGTTATATCCGAGAAGAATTTACCGTCGATTAGAACGTCCCGGTCAACCATTTCACAAACTGCGTTAAAGGTCGTTATCAAAATTTAAAGATTAATGTCGACTATTCTTTACGGATTATTACGTTATATATATTCAAACAACTTCATCGATCGATAAGCTGAAATTCATGCAATTGGTAGGTATTTTAGATATTTCGTTGGCCGTATGAAGCCACCTACACTCCCGGATGCGTGATTTCCGTCGTCAAGAAAATCTCACTCCTGCGTCGGGGGAACCTTGTGAGATGTTTTACTTGCTAAAATTGTGGTTTTTCAATAATGCTGCAATTCATCAATGCTAGAGACATTTTTAACAATTCGGTTGTGCCTGCTGAAGGCTAGACTGAAGACTAATTATTTGTTGGAAACATATTTGAATACCTTTGGTCACCCATAATTATTGTAATGGCGTGTGACTCAGTAAGTAAATATCAATATATAATGTCTAAGTTTTTAAAAATGTAAGTTCAATTCCCAATTTAGGAAATGATTGCAAAAAAACATAAACATGAACAGGAAGGGTGGGGGTGGCGGTGAGGTGGCTGTTATTTTTAGTTTTTTGGATGACTATAACGTGTCGATAAAGCAGAACCCACTATTTTTATATCGATGTATTGTCAAAAATCTTTATCAATCGATAACGAAGTGACTTTGTTTTTATTTAAATTTCTTTAAGAAACGATGACGATCGCTATCGATTTTCGATATGAACCTCTTTAAAGATCGTTATAAAGAAATGTAAAGATTTTTAAAGAAATGGTTGACCGGGGTGGTCTAATTGGTTTTCTGTTTTGGTCGAGTGATCTCCAGATGGCTTTGTGGATATCTTTGCGGGGGAAGAAGATGCTTCGGACTACCATACCACGGGAGGCTGCAAAGTTTATCATTCGATACGCGTGCAAATTGTTTCGCCCGATTTCCGGTCTGTACATTTCCTCCCTTCCTACCTGCGCGTTCATGTCACCGACAACGATTTTCACGTCACGCGGCGAGCAACCATCGTATGTTTGCTCTAGCTGCGTGTAGAACGCTTCTTTCTCGTCATCAGGTCTCCCTTTCCCTTCGTGTGTGCAGTGGACGTTGATGATGCTGTAGTTGAAGAAACGGCCTTTAACTCTTAACATGCACATCCTTGCGTTGATCGGCTGCCACCCGATCACACGTTGTCGCATCTTGCCCAACACTATAAATCCTGTTCCCAGTTCATTGGTGGTGCCACAGCTTTGGTAGAAGGTAGGTGCTCGATGCCCGCTTTTCCACCAGTAAAACAAAGTTCCTGAAACACCACGATGTCGAAGTTGCGAGGATGTAGTTCGTCGTAGATTATCCTTTCACATCCTGCGAAACCAAGTGACTTGCAATTCCATGTTCCAAGTTTCCAATCGTAGTCCTTATTTCGTCGCGAGGGTCTTTGCCGATTGTATCGAGTCGTATTTTCTCCTATGTTGCGAATGCAATGGGGATTTTTACGGGTGGCTTATTGGGCCTACGCCAACACTCCTGTCTCGCCGGAGGGCCATCGTGCCAGTTCTGTTTAACATCCCAACCAACACTGGGACGACCACACTGATGGGGCTTCCACCTTGGATCTAGCTAGGCGTGGTGCAACGTTTCTTACTCAGCCGCTGGATGCCAGAACAGACGCTGTTTGAGCCGCACCTACTTGGTGAACAGGTCGTCTCTTAGCTGGCGGTCTTTGTCATCGCTTGACCCGTGGAAGCATGAGGTAGGAACTTGTGAGGCCCAGAGGACGTTCTCCTTATGGACTCACCGTTTTGCAGCCCACACAAAGCTGCACATGAAGTATAGCAAATTAACCCCAATACCCGCACGCTATGTCCAAAGGAAGGTATTATGAAAAATGAATGTACCTTAAAGTTTATTCGCTTGAACCGTATTTTTGCCTTTCTCGTACACCAAAGTGTACTGAAAGGCTATATGTTCACTCAAAAAACGAATTTTCGATAGAAGGCTCGTAGGGTCAAGTCACATATACCAATCAACTCAGCTCGACGAATTGAGATGATGTCTGTATGTGTGTCTGTGTGTGTATGTATGTATGTATTAGAGCTGTTCACTTTGAAACTTTTTTTCTCCGATTCTCCGTGACACATCAAATTATCAATCCACATGTAAAACCAAGTCTTCAGTCCAAAATTGAGCCAAATTGATGAAGATTTAAAGGTGTATCAAATCGATTTTGTGTTTTTTTAGCCGTTTTCACAGAAATTTACTCAGAAATTCACAAAATTGCTCCGAAAAGATGCCGGAGATACCGTTAAGATATAGTTAGAACAATACTCTACAACTTTGCAGAAGACACTACGGTGTTTAAGTTGCGTATTTCGAAGTTATTCAACAATTTTAGTTAAAAAAATCGCCAAAAAACACGATATTTCTACGATTTTACATATAAAAGTCATGTAATTTTACATTGTCATACGTGACTAAATTAATTAGCGATTACTCCTTTGTGTAACGAACATTTCGTCCATACATCGTTTCTGTGTAGGAATTCGTTTTCATTGACTAATTATCAAAAGTATGTCACGTTGATACTAAAAATCGCACAGAGTTACCAGCACGAATTAAAACAAAGTTACCCATGATTAAGACGTCATGCCATCGTATTCTAATGTCTTTTGATTTAAGTATCAGAAATGGTGCAGATGATAAGGCTCGAGCTTACGGATCAGAAGGTCCCAGGTTCAAGCTCAAATACATGATAATTTTTTTTTTTCTTTGTAGCAGTTAGGATGATGAATCTGCCATGCCTTACACGCAATTTTCCAAAGAATAATGATCGGGACCTGCCAATTAAGCCCATTCCAGGACTAGCTAGATATTTAGTTTATACTTGTTGACAATATATCGTGTCAACGATATCAGCTGGGCGAAATATTGAGCATCTGTTTGATAATGATCAATTTAGCTAAAACAATTCAATACGATGATGGAACTGCTTCTGGATGCAACATTTTACAGACAACTGTGGGTGGAGCTTACTTGTTATCTATCTACCCACAAATCAGCACAAATACACGATGAAGGGAAACTTCATTCTTACTATGCACTCTACGGTTCCGAAACAATGCTATGATCTTGGCTATGATGCCAAATTGCAATGAGATGCAGAGCGTAGTCTCATTAACTTATAGCAGGGTCGAGTCGCAAAAAAATGCTATTCCAGGACTCGAACCTTGAATCTTCGAATCCACAATCTCATGCTCAACCAACTGCACTAAATTTAAAGTGATGCAGATGAGACAAAGAAGTGTAATGACGCTTAAATCATGGGTAACTTTGTTTTATTTTATGCTGGCAACTCTGTACAATTTTTAGTATCAACGTGACAAACTTTTGATAATTAGTCAATGAAAACGAATTCCTACACTAAAATGATGTATGGACGAAATGTTCGAAACACATAGGAGCAATAGCTCATAAAATTAGTCACCTAAAACAATGTAAAAATACATGACTTTTACATGAAAAATCGGAAAAATATTGTATTTTTTGGTGATTTTTTAACGAAAATTGTTGAATAACTTTGAAATACGCAATTTAAACACCGTAGTGTCTTCGGCAAAGTTGTAGAGTATTGTTCTAACTATATTTTAACTGTATTTTCGGTACCTTTTTGGTGCAATTTTCTGGATATTGAAGTACATTTTCGTGAAAATGCTCGAAAAAACACAAAATCGATTTGATACACCTCTAAACTTTTATCAATTTGGCCCAATTTTGGACTGAAGCCTTGTTTTTGCATGTGGATTGATAATTTGATGTGAGACGGGTAGGTCAAGAAAAGTGAACAGGTCTAGTATGTATGTATGTCTGTGTACAAAAAAGGTCACTCACTTTTAAGGCACTTCCCATTGGCCGCTTTTTCGGATTATAGCTCGAATCGAACCGGAATTTTACCGCATTGTTTCCTATTGAAAATGGTTCGAATCGGTTCAGCCGTTCCGGAGTTATGTCCATTTAGGTGTTCCGGACCGGTACCCTTGGGAGGGGCCAGACATGAAAATGCAACAAACCCATGCATGCGGCACATCAAACAGCAGCATTTCCGATAACCTAATGAAAGGTTAGCAGGAAAACAGTATCAGACCATATCTGAAACGGTAATGTTCCGGAACCGGTTCCGGGGGTCCCGACGGAAGTGGCCAGATATAAAAGAGAACCAAACCCATGCATGCGACACATCAAACAACGGCATTTCCGATAACCTGATGAAAGGTTAGCAGGAAAACAGTATCAGACCATATATGAACCGGTAGTGTTCCAGAACCGGTTGCGGGAGTCCCGCCGGAAGTTGCCAAATATAAATGAGAACCAAACCCATGCATGCGACACATCAAACAGCGGCATTTCCGATACCCTGATGAACGGTTAGCAAGAAAACAATATCAGACCATATATGAACCGGTTGTGTTCCGGAACCGGTTCCGGGAGTCCCGCCGGAAGTGGCCAGATATAAAAGTGAACCAAACCCACGCATGCGACATATCAAATCACGGCTTTTCCAATACCCTGATGGCCGGTTATTAAGGAAGTAGGCTCAGACCACATTGGAGACTGCCAGTTGTATTGCGGAACCAGTTTCGGGTGTCTCGTCGGAAATCGCCTTATATAAAAGTGAACCAAACCCATGCATACGACACACCAGAGCGCGGCTTTTTTGATAACCTAATGAAAGGTTAGAAAGAAACTAGTCTCCGACCATATCTGAACCGGTAGTGTTCCAGAACCGGTTCCGGATGTCCCACCGGAAGTGTCCAAATATAATAGTGAACCAAACCCATGCATGCGACACATCAAACAGCAGCTTTTTCGGTAACCTGAAGAACGGTTAGCAAAAAAGTAGTCGCAGACCAAACTTGGGACAACAGGTCCTGTCCGGGAACCGATTTTGGGTGTCTCGTCATTAGTGGTAAAATATAAAAGTGAACCGAATCTATGCATGCGACACACCAAATCGCGGCTTTTTCAATAACCTAATTGACAGTTTGTCAGCAAAAAGTCTCAGACGCACATTTGGGAGAACCGGTAGTGTTGATGAACAGGTAACGAGTGCCCCACCGAAAATGGTAAAATATAGAAGTAAACCAAAATCATGCATGAGACCATCCATTAACCCTCAAAGCCCCAGGACAAACTTCTTTTTTTTAATCGTCTGATACTTAGGATCTGGTCTGATACTTCCCTCTGGACATAGCGTGTTCTGCTTGTTGGTTCTATGTGCTATTTTAATATTTCTTGTCAATCTCGAAGTAGCAACTATGAATAGTAGGTCACCTACCCGAGCAAAGTCTTAGAACAAAATGATAGCAAATCGAAAACACGATTTGTAATCAGCAGCAAATTGATGTTGATATCATATTTTGAAATCAAAAAACCCCAAAGATGAAGAGAACAAAACGGACGAGAATAGGTAATTTCCCCTATTACTTCTTCTAGCACACATTTTAAAAATATTCGTTATTAACTGAACCTAATTTTATTGTTCAAAATGATTAGAAAATAATCAACTTCCGCCATATAGACCATGCTGAAAAGTCCTTTAATATCGGTTATCAAACCTGATGCAATAATATTATTTTGAATAAAGTGAATCTACAAACTCGTATAATAAAGAATATTAAAACAATTTGTATTAACTACACTATGTACCCCAAAACGAGCAGATTTAGAATAGACCATGTTTTCCATACATGTACGCAAGACTATCCTTGATATTTATTTCAATTTATTCGATGAAAAATTTGACACTATGTCCTTCGTGAATATGACCGTGGCAGTTCTGGCTCTTACACATAAGTACACATCTCAATGGCGTTGTATAACTTCAATCGGTTCATTTTCAAGTTTCAATCAATCCAAACGCCTAATATTCGGGAGTATCTCTTTTCTCTCACCATTTTCATACCTCCAACATGTGAGCTGTGGCTTTGGCTTTGCCTGGTATGCTTGATTTTCAGCCTAGATCTCTGCTAATAATTCATCCGCATATATATCTTAAGCATCCAGGAAACGTCCCGGGCCAGCTTTTCCCCTTGCTAGAACACTTCTTCTCCAGTCTATATCCTTCTTCAATGGCGTACACTTTTCATATTTGATGCATAAACCGAAATCTGGGGTGGTCTCTTGGAAAGAGAAAATTTGCACATTTTAATTACCGATTTCATTGGAGCGCCGCACACCTTCAACACTGACACCTATTTCAGACTGACAAATTTGATTATTTTTCACTACATCCACTTTTCCGAGTCCACCGATTTTTTTGTTTCATATTGTTATCGATGGCTGAAGTCACCTCATATTCGAAGTTGTTTTTAGCACACTCGCACCCATGTGATTTATTTTTGGTGTTACATTACTTATTTCCACAAGCATTAAAGTGCACACTATATCGATATCGAACTCGCGAACACCTGCAACTTCTGACAAGTTTATGACGAGGACATCAATGTTAAGAACTTAGACGCATTGGAAAACTTCCTGCTTTTGCATCTAGCAAAAGCATTCATTCTTAAATTAAAACCCGTTTAAATAAAAAGGTGAAAACATCAGAGCATCGGTATTCCGGATCAACAAACAGCAAAATAGAATGTCACTCGTCTCATAATTTGAAACATAACTATTTTCACACAAGCCAAACGTGTGAAAAATACTCAAGCAAACATTAATGCAGAGCATGCGCATAAAATCCTTTGACGCCAGGAAATTTGGTTCATTTTGGCGATTAAAACTGCAATATTATACACGGAAATCTTAATTTTAGTCACACAACCATAAGTTTTAGCTGATGTGCTATAAAATTATTACAATATTGTAATTTATATAAAAATACTTAATCTTCCACCACACATGGTAAAAGTTTCTGATCACTCTTCCGTGCATATCTCAAAAAATAATAAAAAAATAATTGGCAAAGAAATATTATGAGTAAACCTAATTTTGTCCGGTAGTTTTTAATATTTCTTCATATATCTTACAATCATAATCCAATTTTCTGCCTAAATTTTCCTAAACGTACTGGGCACCATTTTGGCTCAGCCTCAGTGCTCAAAGCTTAGGAATCCAAACTTCATAATTGTCAAAATTACACATTCCACGTAGGGTATGTGTGCCATCAATAATCTCACCCTCCCATATTCATCCTATTCGAAAACAAGCGATTACGGCACCGATTAATTACGTTCTTTTGGTTTCATGTGTGCTCATTTTTAACAAAAAAATACAAAAATAAGAAACGAAACAAACAGCGCTCAAATCCTTTGTTTTTAGTAGAATGAAAATGGGAGCCAAATGCTTAATAAGGGGGAATTAATACCCTACTTCTACGCCAAAATGTGAAAATTCGATTGTTTGCCCCAAGCTTTCCAGCATATAAAAAAGGGCAGATTCATTATCAGGAAAACCATTTGTTTTACTTAAAATTTGACTGGGTGCGGTAGGAAAAAATGCGAAAACTTCAAGACGCTATCACACGGTAAACTTTTGATATGTATGACTATTTTTCATGACAGTGTATTAGTCATGTATATTCTAGCACTACAAAATAAAAATAAAAATATTTCACTTTTAACATGTGATAATGTAGGCATGAAAAGTGGGTATTAATAAACTGTGCACCCAATGGTCATATGACAAAATGACTATAATAGTAACAAAATTTGCTTTAATTCGATGAAAAACCAGGCCATACTAATCCAGAGCCATGTAGTTTCACATACTAGATGAAATAAGCACATATAGTAATTCGCTAATTGTTGAACACTACCCAAATGTTGAACAGTTTCAGAATATTTTATTGTAAATCTTACTTAAGTAATTTTCATCCAACGTAAACGTATGATGTAGATGCATACACATGTGGGTCACGATATCTTTCTAATTAATTTTCAAAATTATACATATTTTATGTCAAAAAAATTGATTAAAAATTTAGTACCGCTGATGACACGAAAACTACACAATTCTTAAGATTAATGTTAAGAAATTGCTGTCTCGAAATAAGCTTTGCGGGCAAATCAACCACAAATATCAAAGGCACACCATAGTTACAAGAACTGGAAGGATGTCCTTAACAGTTTAACATTGTTTAAAATCACATTTTCATTGTAATTTAATTTGAAAAAATATTTTTCTTATCACATTATCATTATGCATCCATGATCCAATTGTTGAACACTGGCATAACCAACGGTGTTAGCATTACCACTAGATTTTTTTTTACTTTACCTAACCGTGCATTTCATGGGGTTTCAAGGGCGTTCCAGGGATGTTCTAGGAGTGTTCCAGTGGGCTTCAGGAAGATTCCAGTGGTTTTCAATGGGTTTCAAGGGCATTCCAGAGATGTTCAAGAAGAATTCAGAGTGTTAAAGGGGTCCCAGGAGTATTTCAAGGCGTTCCAGGAGGTTCAGGAGCAACCCACGTGTTTTCAAGGGATTTCAGGCTAGTTCCACGAGTGTTCTTGGGGGTTGAATGGGTCCCATGGGTTTCCAGAAGTGTTTCAGGGGCTTTTAAAGGCATACTTTTCTTATGACGTTTTCGCTTCTAATCAAATCTTTTCAGCCATTTTTGTATCCAGTCATGTTTAAATCGATTTCAGTCCACTAGAGCTCTCTTCAAATGAGTGATTCCTTGTCATTTAAATGAATTGTCACTAGCTCGGACTAGTTGGGCACAAAACACGAAAAACCCGGAAAAAAATCCGCCAGAGTGAAAAAATATCGGATGTCGGGTCAAAGTCGGGTCAAATTTTATCAAATGTTGGACCACTGTTGGACTCACATCGGATAACTGTTGGGTCTATATTGGGTTTTGTGGCCAAAATAAAAACAGGTGAATGATAGGTTGATGTCGGGTTATACGTCATCAATTACGAACAAAGCTTCAACCGTTCAACAATTGGCGAGAACCGTCCAACATTAGGATGAGCAAGCTTAAGGAAGCGTTCAACATTTGGGTTACAGACTTCCCATACAAATGTTCTATTTTCTCTTAGAAAATGGAATTTAAGAGAATATAAATTCAATGGGCAGTATAAGGGATGAGTAGATCTAGACGTTCACTGGATATTTTTCAACTAAAGTGGAATTATGCACGGAAAAACGAACGAAAACCAAAATGCCAGTACTAACCGTTCAACAATTGGCGAATTACCCTATATTATGATATTGTAGAGAAAATTAAAATTTTTGTTTTATCAGATATGAAATTTAGCGACCTGTGTACTTTTCAGTGGTTTGAAAATTCTGATTGTCTTCAGCTTCAGGTGCCGTCTCGTAAAGGTTCACACTAAGATCAGCTCGGTATTTTTCCCATCTTTTTACTGAGTTCTCAACAGCAGATTTAACTAGGTACGCTCGGTAATCCCTTTTGCTGAATACTCTGTAAATGAGTTAACGAGTTCTGCAAATGAACTGTCAAAAATTGCAGATGAACGGTAAATATCGTTACTGATGAACGGTAAATATTGATTAGCGAGTGTACCGAGTTAAATCTGCTGTTGAAAACTCAGTAAAAAGATGAAAAAAATACAGAACCAGCGAAAATTTTACTGAGCTGGAAAATCAGAATCTTAGTATGTTAGTGACCAAAATGGGATTTTTTTAAATAATTTTTTAGAAAATTAGCCTATTAGAGAACATGGAACGTTGAAACAAAGATTGGTTAATGCCAAATGGGCGAAAATGAGGTTTGAAGTTGAAAAACACATTCGCATTTTTTTCTGCCGCATACTGTATTTAACCTTTGCGTACTTGAGGTATTTTGCGCACTCAAATTTTGATGTTCATTTGACTCTATTTTCTTCAATTTTTACCCGATTTTGATGAAAATTTGACAGAACAACCGAAAATTACTACCATTTCATAGAAAGCACCGGTTTTTCATGTTGGATGACCGGTTCTGGACAGAGATGGAAACGCTCTCATCGGGAATCAACTCACGAGTGAAAAACCAACAAACGGTTTAGTCACGGTGCCGAGAGTAAGCCGTGACTAAACCACCCGACTGCTTCATTAGTACGAAGCAACGCAACTTACTTTACTGGTATGCTTTGCGTTTGTGTTTGCACAACTGCAATTCTCACTATTTTGCATCCCTGGTTCTGGATTTATACGGAAGCCCAGTGAGCCTACGTCGATTGGCCAAATGAAACATTGTCTTTGTTTTTTTTTTACAGATCTTATATGGAACAATAAGTTATTACATCTGAGTCATAAAGTATTCATATCTTTGGATATTTTAAGGTCATTTGGAACGCAAGCCGAGGTATTGTAAAACGGGATAACTTTGATAGTTTTCTGCACGCAGTGAAATTAGCAATAGATCATTAACTGCGTTTTTTTTTGGTTTCACTGTATATCAACACATTCTTTTGTGCTACTCATATTGAGTTCTCTTTTTGAGTCAAATTTTTGACACAACAGTTCTAACTACATGAAATTACAAAACATTGCATACATTTAAGCATTTAAAGCCTGTATCCGCAATAATCGGGACACAGAAATACAGCTGTAGCTCTGCAATAGATACATTAAAATTGCTCGAATTTGGATTAGTAACATCTTGAGATGTGTTCATTTCACCTACAAAATTTCATGTGCATATGTGCAGTACTTTTTGTTGTAGCAATAAAAGAGTAGAATGTGCGCCATTGAATTTTGTACAGCCCTACATTTGTTGCATAGGCAAAATTTCAAAATAATCGATGCACTATCAACAATTTTATAGTCGAAACATGTATTGAGACTGAACGTGGTTTTAGCCCCTCAGACAGCAATTAGTCAGCGCCCTATATTCTTTCGATTGTACTATTGGAAGTACTATACCAATAATCATCAATTTTTGCAGGCATAATATACTCATAATCAACTACCATATGTGAAAATTTCATGAAAATTGGCAGGGAAATTCAAAAGTTATGAATAGGCAAACATCGCACATGAAAAACACGAAAATTTTTCACCAACACTAACCCCTATCAACACCAGTAGCTTTCAAACCAATTGATTAAAGTTGAAAAAAATTTGCAAGAAAGTGTCCCTATAAGCACAGACAAACAGACGTAACACTTGCGAAATTTCCATCGACCACGCTTTTCACGATCATTTTAAATTTTCATAGTTGTGGCTTTCACAACCAGAGGCGCGCGCATCGTTTTTCTATGCATTTGACGTTTCACACTAGCGCCATCTGTTGACGATATTGCACAACACAGTGATTCGTGCAACTTTTCCACCAGGTGATGGTAGTGTGAACTGGGCGATGGATTTCCATGAAAATCGTTCAAGGTAATACGTCTGTGAAATTTCATTATTATCATCACAGAACTTTGAACTGTAGCGTATAAGAACCATCCATTATGCGAATGAAAATTGGTCATGATTGTACAAAATGCTGAATACCACGTCTGTTTGTTTTTAATCCACAGTTAAAAGTAATTCATCGGTATTTATGAAATTTGGCACAAATAATAAACATACACCAAAGAGTTCTCAGTCAATTATTTGGTCAATTTTACCGATTCATTACAGAGCTACAGCCGTACTTCTGTGTCCCGATTATTGCGGATACATGCTTTACCGATTGCCGACCCAGTTTTCAAATGTTTTCAAATTCGATTCTAATTCGTAAAATCACGCTTTGTTAAAAGGTTCAACACCATATTTAGATTCTATAATGATCGATCTACCACTACCATTAGTAAGCCATTGATTGTAAAAAATAGCCACAACGTTGTTGTATATATGAATCGGGCAGTTGAAAATCGGAGTTTTCGACACGCGAAAATCGTTTTTTCTGCTAAACCGTGTGTCGGACGTACGTCGGGCACAGTGCGCTGGATAGAGGACCAGGTCTGCTGTCCAGAGCACTATTTTGAGAAAATTCGATTGTCGGATGTAGGGAATCTTCGGGTTTCAGCCGCGACGACAATAGCAGGTTGTTGAAGGCGGTCTCCTTTGGCCAACCGACGTGCCCCAATGCCACAGTGGGAAAAAAACAGTGCAAACCTACACTAAATTCTGTATCTCACGAACGCATCCAGTTTTTCTAATGAACAAAACGGTTTTAGGCGTAAAATTGTCTGGAGAATCGAATGAAAGTGGTTAAACAGACCGCACGGATCGTTATCCTGCTCATTTTGCCCTAATTCCCCAGTTTTTATTTACTTTTATATGAAACTAGCTCTATAAAACTTATGAAACATGAATGCGGTTTGCTTTGAAGGACTTTTCTAAAGGATTAGAAGTGATTGCAGTGACAATCACTTCTAATCGATTCCTTGTATCATAATCTACTAAAGAAACCCTTTATAACATAACGCCTTCAGTTTCTTGTGAGTTATATATATAATTTCATACAAAACTCAATATATGTGGGGAATGAGGGTAAAATGAGCATAACTACATTCGCGCGGTCACTGCAATCACTTCCAATCGATTCCTTGTATCATAATCCACTAAATAAATCCTTCATAGCATACGACCCTTAAGTTCCTTGTGAGCTATATAGCCAATTTCATACATAACTTATTATATGTGGAGAATGAGGGCAACAAGAGCATAATTACTTTCGCACGGTCACTGCAATCGTTTCCAATCGATTCCTTTGAATAATAATCCTCCAAATAAATGCTTCCTAACATACCACTCATATGTTTATTGTGAGTTATAGAGCTAATTTCATATAAAACTCAATATATGTGGGGAATTAGGGTAAAATGAGCATAACTACATTCTGCAATCACTTCTAATCGATTCCTTGTATTATATAATCCACTAAAGAAACCCTTTATAACATACCCCATTAAGTTTCTTGTGAGTTATATAGCTAATTTCATACAAAACTCAATATATGTGAGAAATTAGGGTAAAATGAGCATAATTACATTCGCGTGGTCACTGCAACCACTTCTAATTGATTCCTAGTATCATAATCCTCCAAATTGACGCTTCTTGACATACCACTCATTAGTTTCTTGTGAGTTACCGTAAAACGGGGTATCTTTGATAATGCGGGTAACTTTGATACTGCGGCAGGCATTGTGTAATTTATCTTATAAATATAATTCCTTCAACCAGTTAAGAAAAAGGTAATCGAAAATCAATTCTATACATATGAAAATTCATCTTAGACGAATTTGCATTATAATCTAGTTTATATACAACTTTTTGGACAAAAAATAAAAATTGTTGATATTTTTGTCATTTGTCAACCCCTTCAAACAATCTGCTATACGACTTCGTTAAAACTATTTTTCCAATGAATGGACACTTATTCTCCATAGATTTATCATAGTAGATTCCAAATCTGGCCTTGAATCTCTTAACGAAGTGTGTTTTTACGAAATGGAAGCAGTTTTGTAAATTGGGATATTAATCTCCATACATTGATAAACGCCTAAAAGTATGCAATGCCCTTGTAATTTCACGTAGATAAATATGTGTTGTTCAAAATTTGTTAATAAAACATTAAAAAACTACTCAAAAAAGAAAACTAACCATGAATAGCATGTAATCATATGTTGATGTACCGTCAAGCATTTATTATTACAAAGATAATGATCTTTGATAGTTAAATTTATTGTGTTTTGCACTCAATACTCCACAAACTCATTTTTATATGTAGAATTTAGTAAAAAATCAATATTTTGATATAAAAATTCTATCTAATATATTCCACAAACCTTCTCTCATTATGTTCATACTCCTAAGACTTCAATCTGTGATTATTTTTTGAGATTTGATGTGTTTTAAGGGCATTATCAAAGTTACCCCAAAATGAAAATCTGATTTTCGGTTATATGAAAAACTAAAAGTTATCCAAAATATTTCAGATTATCGAATCTTTTAATTTCAATTGATAAGTGATACCCCAGTACTTGTTTTGAAAATATAAAACTCGGGGAAATACTGTTACATGTAAATATATTGAGAAAATTCGCTGAAAAACTATCAAAGTTACCCCATTTTACGGTATATAGCTGATTTCATACAAAACTCAATATATGTAGGGAATAAGGGTAAAATAAGCATAAATACATTCATGCGGTCACTGCAATCACTTCCAATCGATTCTCTACATCTTAATCCTTTAGAAAAGTCCTTCAAAGCAAACCGCATTCATGTTTCAAAAGTTTTATAGAGCTAGTTTCATATAAAAGTAAATAAAAACTGGGGAATTAGGGCAAAATGAGCAGGATAACGATCCGTGCGGTCTGTTTAACCACTTTCATTCAATTCTCCAGACAATTTTACGCCTAAAACCGTTTTGTTCATTAGAAAAACTGGATGCGTTCGTGAGATACAGAATTTAGTGTAGGTTTGCACTGTTTTTTTTCCCCCACTGTGCAATGGGTATCCGTCGTATAAATCCGAAATAAATCCGAAATCAGTCATCCAAGTTGACCAACCGGTGCATCCTATAAAACGGTAGTTATTTCCGGTTGTTCTGTCAAATTTTCATCAAAACTGGGTGAAAACTAAAGAAAATAGTGCTAAATGAACATCAAAATGTGAGTACCGTCGCGCCGTGCGGGGTGACATTGGGTCTAGAGGGTAACATTTGTCCATCGATCCCACGTATTCAATATAAGTCAGAGAATCCGAAGGTGGTTGCAAAGTATCTTAGAATTCTGTATTCTAGTAGTTTAGCACATAGTTGTTGTGATGGTGTAATACCACCTCTCATGAGAATGTGTTCTGAGCGAGGAGCTACTCAGATCCTTAGACTTAGCGATGTACCCAAATAGGTGAAATAAAGTAGAAATGTTTTGACTGTTAACCGAAACAGTTGTGTTTTACTAGATGTCGTTTTTTGCTCTTTTTTCTTGGTTATAACAATAGTACGCATTTCTGTCGTATTTTAAATGTGCGGAATAGGTAGTGGCCCAATGTCACCCCGCTTTGGCTTAATGTCACGGGCACGAATTTACTTTATGACGACAAACACATTTTGAAACTCATGTTGGGGGACTGTGGCCATAACGCCCATAGGGGGCAAGTTGTAACTTGTGGCGTACGGTGGCGTCGAGGTAGCGTTCGTGCTCCTCACGCGGGGGACACCGGTTGGTGCTCATTCCAAAAACTTCTCTCACGAAAACTTCACTTCTTCACGGTATGGTTGCCGATACGAAACCGGACTTCGTTGTTGCCGCCCTGTCAAGGGCGCGGTATTGACGGACACTGCCCCTCCGGTCCACGTGTATCGCCGGGCCAAACTTCGACGCTAGAAAGCGGGGTCGAAAACGGTCGCTAACTTGGTGGTGTGGTGTGACGGGCCTCGCAACTTGCCACGAAGCTATTTTTAAAAAAGTCCGTTGAACGACACGTGACTTATTCGCACTTAAGCACACAGAATGGTACATCAGATTTACCTGTCGCATCCACTGTTCTATGTACGCACTGAATAACCGCCTTTTCGCACAACGCACGAGGGCACTAATCGTTTGCCTAACTTGCTAACTGAGAGAATTTGGGAGGAAATCTAAATTAGAAAACTTCAAAGTAATTTCACGATTCTTCTAAGTTCACCTTGAACTTCACACCACGGCGCGGAACTTTACTGGGACCGACCTCGCCTCTTCCGCAGTCCACAACGAAGTGGACGAGTCAAGTTCTAAGATCCTCAGAATAGGCGCGAGATATGAAAATCTTTGTCGCCGGAAATTACGCGAAAACCACCCGTCGTCGAGAGAAAGTATTCCATTTCCCTCTGAAGACCCAATCAATCAACTCGTATTCCTTCCGAACATCAATAAAAGATTCGAGGGGTCAACGATATTTGAACCTAGGTCGATGCCCGAAGCTCAAGCTTGATTTCTAATTTGGCTGTCGCTTTACGCTCGGCACCAGAATTACACAGGGCACTCATTCTGTTTTTGGTATGCGGAATCCAGCAAATGTGAGTGGAATACTTACAGGGGGTAATTCAATGATAATATTCTGTACAACTTTCTTTATTAATTCATCTTACAATTCAAATATTCGTGGTACCGCCACACAATTTGTTTTTTGTCTATTTAACCCTTTTTTCTATTCGACCTGCTGTCCATTCGACCTTTCGTCCATTCAACCTTTTGTCCCATTCGACCTTTTGTCCCATTCGACATTTTGTCCCATTCGACCTTTTGCCCCATTCGACCTTTTGTCTCATTCGACCTTTTGTCTCATTCGATCTTTTGTCCATTCGACATTATGTTTTCGACCTTTTGTCATAGATTCTATGTTATAATGGTATAATATTTTTCTATAACTTATTGTAAAACAAACTAGGTGCAGGATTATGTTGAAATAACTAGAATAATAACAAAAAGTACACTGTTCTATACAGGGTGCGGCAGGAAAAAATGCGAAAAGTTCAAGGCGCTATTACACACTGAATATAGGATATATATGACTATTTTTTAATGACAGTGTATCAGTCATCGTCTATATTTTAGCACTACAAAATTAAATTTAACATATTTGATTTTTAACATGTGATAATGTAAGCCTAAAAAGTTGGTACCGTAATCCGGGGTAACATTGATCAGAATTTTCTATCTTTCTTGAATAATTCTCTTGTTAAAGCAAACGTTACATGTTTTATATTTTTAAAACAAGTACTGGCCCTCTGAGTATGGGTTAAGCTACTCGAAAAAGTATCGTAAAACTTTAAAACATGTTTAAATAGGTTTTTTAATCAAATTTTTTATTGTGTTGATTTGGGGTAACATTGATCATGCCAGTGATCAATGTTAATTTGTGTTGAAAATACCCTTACTTACTAAATTCGGGGTCGCTGATTTCGAATATGTTGTCCAAATTCTTAAAAGTTATGTACTTTTTAAGTTATTTTAGGATTAAAATCCTCTAAACCACGAATAACGCCTTAAGGTAGGCGACGGCTTAAGGAATTGATAGCCGACTTTAAATAAATCGTATATTTTACTGAAAAGTAACTTTTTTATAAAAGTTTTGTTTATTAAATCCAACTCTAGGATATCATATTGAAGTAATACAGTGATTTCGAACCTCATATTGTATTTAGTATTCACGCCAAGCATGAATGTTTGACAATTTATCTCATCGCGTTACGAAACACAGTTATGGAAAAATCGATTTAATTCAATGTTTATGAAATTCAATTTTCATAAATTGCATGTCATTTAATAGCTAAACGATAGCAGATTACGATAAACCATTCCATAGCAGAAACTAATTCAATGTAATATGCTTGTTTGAACATTTCATGAGGTGGGTCAAGCCGATCAATGTTACCCCGCTGATCAATGATACCCCGGATTACGGTATCAAAAAACTGCGCGCCCAATGGTCATTAGACAAAATGGCTATAATAGTAAAAAATAGCTTCAGTTCGATGAAAAACCAGGCCATATTAGTCCAGAGCCATGGAGTTTCACATACCAGATGAAATAAATACATATATATGATAATAATGTAGAGATAATTAAAAGTTTTGTTTTATCAGGTATGAAATTTAGCGACCTGTGTGCTTTTCAGTAGTTTGAAAATTTTGATGGCACCTGAACGTCTTGTAAAGATTTGTGCCCAAGATGGGATTTTTTTTAAATAACTTTTCAGAAAATTAGCCTGTTAGAGATCATGGAACGTTGAAACATAGATTAGTTAACGTCAAATGGAGGAAAATGAGGTTTGAAGTTGAAAAACACTTTCGCATTTTTTCCTGCCGCACACTGTACTGGAAAAACTTGTATTTAGAAGGCACGAAAGATAGAATTTGTGAAAAAAAAAATCGCGCTCTGGTGGGATTCGAACCCACGACTCCGTATTCGCTAGACCGGTGCTTTTACCAACTAAGCCACAGAACAAGTAATGATTCTGCGGAATAGAAAGCCAAACTGACTCCGAAGCCAAATACAAGTGAGAACGAATTATTTTTATGAAGCTGAGACTTACTCTCGCACTCCGCATACCTAGCCACCAGGCAGTTTGTTTTGCTGGTGTCTAATTAGTATGCGTCGAGAGCTTGGCACGGTCGGACGCTCAGACGACCAACTGCGCTATGTGACGCAAGCAGGGGCACAATGACACATATTGCCCATTTTACTGGCCTTTTTCCAGATTTGCTGGTATGTCAGAAACATACTGGAAAAGTCCCTGAAAGGATTTCTACAACCAGGAAAAAAACTTAAACTTCAGGGCACGCGCCCTGAAGGGTTAAGACCGTGTTTCAGCATAATATTTACATTTCACCTACTTACTGCTCTATCATAGTAATCCGATGGCTAAACTGTCCTAAATTACAATCTGAGCAGCTACACCGGGACCTTTTATTATGTCAAGCCCATGTTTCAATGGGATTATGGAGGTTTCTGGGACGTCCCAAGGCATTTCAGGGGCTTTTCGAAAGGTTTCATGGTTTTTTTTTTCTGAAGGGATCTGAGCCCTCGGATACGCCCTGAGACCCTCTGAAAAGCTCCTGACCTCCCGGTGATCCCTGAGCCCCCTAGGAGTCCTGGAATGCCATTGAGAATCCCAAAAATGCCGCTGAGACCATGCCCAAGCAACCAAAAGTTCGGATAAAATAGCATGTTTGGGCTTAATCAGCTATTCGAAGGTATATGAATAGCATTCTATTCAGCTCACTTTTTAAGTAATTAACCGAACTTCAGTTCACAAAAAGTACATTTGTGTCGCTGAAAGGAACGCTATTCAGCTTAAAAATAAACTTCGAAAAAATGAAAAAAAAATTGTTTAGTCCTCAAAAGTAATTTATTATTAAGAACCATTAGTTCATGTGGAATCCAAATTGACTATTACCTTGAAATAATGTTTGATGTTTTTTACTTACTGAGATTTGAACTCGGGATCTCCTCGTTGAAAGCCGGTGCCTAACCACTACTCCATGTATGTGTTGTTATGCACTGTGGGATTTTACTCAATGTGCTGATATCATATATTTGAGCTCAATCAGGTTCGCGTGTGAACTTTCCCTGAACTTGGGATAGTTTTTGAAGTCGAAAGTTCGAAAGAAGGTCACGTGGAACTTCTTGTGAACTTACGCAGTTTGACATTTTCAGTTTGTTGTGGTTCGCAGTGCAAAGCAATAAATTAAGGCCAGTGTATCGACTTCAAGAAAAGATTATAAGTTTTCAGCTTGGTTTTCAGTGAATGCGATTGCGTCGATTACCGGTGCGCTGCAGTGACAAGTGAGACGGGTGTGAAAACATCCAGCAAAGCTGGAAAATTTTTGTGCGCAGCCGAAAAACCCCCGGCGGCATCCTGGGGGGAACTGTTTTCCGCTGCGGGGGCAGCCTTTGAGCCACACCACACAATACGGATCCTTTGCGTTGATTACAAGTAAGTACGTTCAAATATTATAGTGGAACAAAGTGTACTTGTGAAATTAACACAAGCTGTGGCTGCTGGGCTCGATTTCCGAGTGATTTAATTGAATGAGAACTTCTCCCCGGCCCCGCTGTCGCCGAAGTTCAAGTGAAGTTCACTTTTGGTACGGTTAATATTTATCCGAACTTTCAGTAGTAAGTTCAAAACAAGTTCGAAACAAGTTCGGAACGGATGATTTCAAGTTGTTGGAATATGTTCAAATGAACTATATTTGAATTTTAAAGGCACGCAAAAGTTCAACATGAGTTCGGTTAATATTTGATTGAACTCTGTTTTAAAGTTCAACATAAGTTCTTTTTGAACCTTTTTTCGACTTTAATGTCGTTTTGAAGAGAAGTCAAAAGCTTGTACATGTACTTCCAAGTTCATAAACAATACAAGAGTAACTTTTTGGAGAATTAAGTTCAACGAAACCTGGAATTGAACCGAACTTGAACTTCTGAGTTCGTTCTTCAAGTGGAATCCGAACTTTTGGTTGCTTGGGTGGGGAACGCTTCTGAGATCTCCTGTAGTACTCCTTAGGTCCCCTGAATTTAATATATTCATTTCTGGATATTTCGTACTTACCTTATATCCCCCAAAATCCCTGAGACCCCTTGAGACGCCCCTGAAACTCCTGGGATCCCGTGAAGCCTCCTAGGATTCCCTGTAATACCCCTGAAACCCCCTTCAACTCTCCGGGACCCCCTGAAAGATGTCTGGATATCCAGTGAAATCCTCTGGGCCTCTCTAAGCCCCTGGAACCCCCTGAAATTTCCTGAGACCTCCTGCAATCCCTTTAAGACTTCCTGGTACTCCCTGAAAGCTCCTGACTTGCATCCCCTGATACGCCCCTGAGACTCCCTGAAATCCCTCTGAGATTCTTCCATAGAACGCAGCTGAAACACCCTGACAAACAAGGTTGATAGAATGCAATGTGGTCGCCAAAATGGCCGCCTTTCATGTTACTCAAATTTTCGCTTGCACAAATCTGGATAACCACAAAACAAATTAATCTGCAAATGCTTCTTAGTGCTTGCTTACACGCAGTAAACATCGAGTAGCATTTTCAGCCCAGGGCGTTTCTTGGGTCTTTGGAATGTGTGCTCAAGAAAATGCGAGGCATAATGCGCTGTTTAAAAAAAAAAACCGCTGGAGATTTTCACCTGATGCGTCCCAGAGACCCTCTGAAGCGCTCCTGAGACCTGCTGGTACCTTCTTGAAATGCCCCTGAGATCTCCAGAAACCTCCTGAAACACCCCTGAAACCCTCTGTAACTACCCTATGACTCTCTGATACTCCTTGAAGCACCCTTGAAGCCCTCTGGAATTCTCCTGAGATCCTCCTGGAAATCCCCTGAAGCATCCGCTTGAGCTATAGACTCAGAAGAGAGTGTGTCAGCCGCTCTCGGGGGTAAGAGCAACTGAGGGAAAATTTCAAGCACTGGGGCTAAAAATCGAACCCATGACCATCCACTTATGAACCGAACGTGTGATCATTGTGCCACGGGTCCTGGCACCAACTTGATTTGTCGTCTTTTTTTTCTTGCCTTAACAGCAGTTGATCAACATTTTCCATAGTTTTTAACCGTTATGTGGCCGGCAAACTTTTTGCTTTTTTCTACACCGTGTATTTTGAATGGGTGCTGGGTACCCGGGTACCCTGCCGGCCACATAAGGGTTAAAAATGGAAGTATTTTGCAGTTCATCAAAGAAAAGTTACATCAAACGTTTGAGATATGGCGGATATATGTCTTTTTTTAAATTGACTACAGTCGATTCAATCAATGTAAAGCACCGAGAAATCGAGGTGGGCGTAAAGTGGGTGGCACCGTGTACATTAAGGTGGCCCAAGTCTTACCTCCGAAATCAGTTGTTTTGGACTCCCAGAAGCTACGTTCAAAATTTGAACAAAATCGGTTGAGCCTAAGGGGGCGCTCAAAACGCTTGAAGTTTGTATGGGAAAACTTGGCCGAATGTATGCAGAAATTTTAAGTTTTCGAATTTTGCCGCTAGGTGGCGCTGCAATCGTTCAATAATCAAACATTTGATTTAGGAGGTAAGACTTGGCATTTTTCGAAATTTTTGTTTTTCATATAAGTGTGGGCCACCCTAGTGTACATATAACGAATTCCGACTATAGTTTGTAAAAGAAACAGGCTTTGGTGCATTATAATTGTCCGATAGTGTACATCTAAGAGCATGTTATAAGTTATTTTTATAAATGATCATAGTGAAAATAGCAGCAAACGTTCGTTAGATTTACGTGAATCATCAACGACCAGCGTGCCTTCTACTGACCACTACATGACACAAGATCAGGAGAACTAATAGTGTGATGTACATTACGGTTTTTCGGACAAAGGATTGATAAAACAAAAATTTTTGATGGATATCGAATACGCTTTATTTTGTTCCTACGATCAGAATTATCTGACGTGTTTAGAAAACTGTTTAGTTTTTCATATTTAGTAACACTTTAAAGTCGAGTCGCAAAATACTGCGTAATATTTACATTTATTATATTGAACCTTCCTATATTACGGAATATGACTAGCATCTACGTTTCATATGTACAACAATTATGAAAATAATGTTATCCAATTTGTATGGAGCAGCTATTCTGTTTTGAGCCTGTATTCTTTTGGTAATCATATCAATATGCGAAATTGTCGATATCAAATTTACGTTAACTCTCATGTAGTGAAAACATAAAAAAGAACAAGGGCTCAAAACAGGAACGGCCTGTAATTTATTATTACACTATGAACGAACGCTTAACTAGCCGAATTCACAATCTTTCAATACTAACTTTTCACTAGTACATTCAAAAACTCTTCACTACGAGAAAACAACTCATTTATTGTACCGAAATTATACCCTTCACGATTAACCAAAACATCAGCTCGGCGAAGACAATCACATTTTGATAAATATCATTAGATTATATTCGCTGTAATTAAATTCTTTCTTGTAGCATAATCAAAGTTTACTAATTTTATGTTAGAGGTTACATGAGAGGAGTTAATTTATTTGTTATAATTAATGAAGCCTCTGTGGAACGATAATTTGGTTAACAAGCAATCATTACGAATATATATTTTTCTTGATCTCTATGCCAAACTTCTCGGTGCTATTAGTTCGAGAAACAAGGTGTTTTGAAAATCGTGAAGTGTTTAATATCAAATACATAATGTTAATATCAAGCTTACTTGTCATACACATAAATGGAATTAAAAATCTTCGGCTTAAAGGAAATAAACATAAAAACATTCCCTGGAGAGGGATAATTTTCCAGAACTTCGATTGAACTTCTACATAAAATATAATAAATTAGTACTAAAACCTCACTAATGATTCTTTGTCCTGAATTCATAATCCACCATTTAGTTTTCACTTTTTTTGGAATAACTTAAAACTTTGAATCTATCACCTGTCGACAGTATCAGTATTGAAAAGCAGGTTATGCATTGTTAACTTGCCACACTATGATAAAGCTTTTCTCGTTCTGGTTCCCGGTAGTCTGCTCGGCTTCTATTTCAACACTGTTTTCCATTTCGCCGTCTCCTGAAAAGTATCGTATATTAAGTGAAATTTGGGAAATGTGTCCACTGTCAACTTAACATTTGATTGGAAATCGATGCATTGCTTAGGAAAAGCTTTAAAAAAGTTGTTCATTTTTTACACTTGTAAGTCTTACACAAAATATCAAAACAAAACTGCACGCCTGAAAAAATCGAACCATTCATGATGATTTGTCATTAAACCGGAAAAAATGTTATTACCGTAGACCTAGGTTTGATAAGTATTGTTTACTGAAAAATGAACTTTTGGTTAAATAAAACATTGCATTAGAAGCTACTCTTCGGAAAATTTGTTAAGAGAAACAAATATACAATTAAAAAGATATGACATATACTCGAAATATTCTATTCTATAACTGCCTCCGAAAATCATTCCCCAATAATACATTCCTCAGGAAACCCTGTCACAAAAAACTTTGTGTGGAGATGGGTGCATTTTCTTTGAAAAAAAAAATCTTGGATATGGTTTACTGGGAAATTAATAATTATAATAGGGGAACTTATGTAGTTTCGGCAGTTTTGTTCTCTTCGTCATTGGAAGTTTTTTGAAACCTGTTGACCTCAGAGTTGGCCTCAAATCCTTCCCAACCAAGCTGAGTTATATGCCCAAATTTCAGGCAATTTGGCCCCTAAGAACCCCCCATGACGAAGAGAACAAAACTGCCGATAATACCCTTTGTCACCCTAAATGGAATTCTGGCAAGCGTTTCTCTGGGTAATGGTAAAACTCATTCTGGGGAATGCTATAGAACCCGAAATATTCAAACTACCCAAATATGTTAGAAGTAATATATTTTAATACAAATCCAGATCACCTTTCAACCCATCTGCATACCGAATATTATTAGGTACAAAATCACATGCAACAGTTTCTATAAAAACACTCATTAGCCAAATCACCTAAGGGAGCATCCATTAGTCACGCAAAAACTGCGTGACTTTTGCTGTCTTTTCTGGCTAAGACCATGGGTGGAAATGTACATTCTTCTAAAAAAAGAACATTTTTGATAACTTTTTAGTTTAAATCGTTGTATTGAAATAGGAAAATACGGTTTTGGTTTTAATAAACAGCAGGCAAAACTCTGCAAATAATTAAGATACGTGCTAGTGAAGAATTGACCTAAGATAAAATTCATCGAAAAAAATAAGATGCATACTTTGTGTCTACAGCAAAGTAATATATAAAAAAAATCACACAAAAGCTTTTTAACTATCAGAAATAGAGCATTGCACTCTGTTGAGATTTAATGCGTAAACGGGATTGAGTTTGTGAAGTCCAAAACCCAAGTATCAGGATGAAGAGAACATGTTTCTCGGGTTCTCCGCCTCAGAGAACACTTATTACAATTGGGTTTTGGGTCACCAGAATTTCCCAAAAACAAAATGTTTTTTTTTCATTTGTAAATATCAACTTGTTGCTAACTTTTCACACAAGAACTGAAAATGCTAAGAAGAAACGCACATGTTTTTCAGATTGATCACAAGAGCACATGCTAAAATATAGCTCAGCGCATAGCAGATTTCCAATGTGGGGTATATATCGGAATGATCAGCTCAAGGAGCAATAAAAGCCACGCGAATTTTTCAAGAATCGAAAGCGTGAGGGCAATGTGTGATGATAATAGATGTCATACACCAAATAGACTGTCACTTCAGATTAGGTTTCTACAAATAAGTAAATCTAAAGCTTTGTAGAATTATCAAAAAGTCAATGTTTGTTTTTCGTAAATTTGGCTCTAGATCCACTTTTTAATTTATAAATAAAAAGAAATTACAAAAAAAATCTAGATCCACTGTGCAATTAATGAAGTAAAGAAAATCAGCATAAGATAAGGAAAACAACCATGTGTAAAGTACATCGTTCACGTGCACGTAGAATGTTCAAAGACAAATATATACATTAACGTGGGTCATCGGAACCGTTTTCTCAGATCAAAGCTTTTCTGGTTCGTTCCGTTTCGGGTCCTGAATTTCTGTGCAAAATTTGAGTCCGACTGGTTGCGTCTACACTTTGCGCATTGCAATTGAAATTTGTATGGGATTTTGTATGGGAAAACATATTTTTTGCATTTTTGTCACCTCGTCCTTTTTTTACGTCCATGCTTGGCTAAGCGACAAAAAATTCTACCGCTAAGACAATGAGCAAACTGAACAGTTATATATTTTTTAAAACATCTTCGTGTAATAGAAGTGTACAAAAATATAAAAATGTGTATTTTTATCATTATTTTGTCGGTAGAAATTTTTTTCGCTAAGCCAATAGTGGACGTAAAACAAGGTTTATGTGTAGGTTGAAAAAGTTTGCCTGAACCGATAATGTAAAACGATGGCCTTAGGATGTTCTGAAAAACTTTATCGAAGACCGCAATGATGCTTGTAAAAATAGTTATAACCAACGAACCGCATGCATGTGATTATGTTTTAACATGTAAAGGAATAACAATAGCAACAAAATCATGCTGTCTCGGCAAAAAATGCCAACGCTATAACTTTTTTTCGTGACCATCAGATCACTTCGTGGTCTTCGACAAAATTTTTCAGGACACCCTAGGCTATGTTTTCACATTATCGGTTACATGGTTTTAGAAAAATTCGAGCTTGCCACGAGAGAAATGCAAAATGTGTGTTTTCCCATGTAAAATCCCATACAAACTTCAAACGCGATGCGCAAAACGTAGACATAACCAATCGTTCCCAAATTTTGCACACTTATTTGGGTTCTAAAATGGGACCTAGAAAGCTTTGATCTTATGGAATTTCATCAATTTTTTCACTTTTCCATATAACGGATGACTCACTCTAATATATGTACATGTATTTTATTTACAGTTCGAGGGTATATTAACGCTTTCCTTATTAAGATTTTGAAGAATTATGTTTATATCAAAAACCACTTCTATATAAAGTGTGAAAAATATTTTTGCTAATAAGCAAAATTTATCAGAACCAGAATCGAAGTAGGTCTCGCGGCAATCGAACGTGATTTTGTTTTTCTTATCACGGTTTTTCGCTCTCACGTTGATTTGGCTGATGGTGCTACGCCATCCAGTAGCTTTTTCCGAGAAAAGTGTTGGCAAAGTGGCTATAAGATTAACAGCTGTTTTTCGTGAATATTCCGTGGGTTCTGTTCGTAATACGCCACATCTTCAGTGTTTTTTTTTTGTGTGCGGTGATGCTTTGTGGTGTAGGATTCCTGATTACGTTTCGAAAAGTTAATAGTCTGAAAAAATCTGAGTGAATAGCGAAGTTCTGTGAAGAAAATTGTGTATAAATTGAGAAAGTAATTGACGTATGGTCTTCCGATGTGTGGTGATTTTGCACGATAGCGGTGAAATGGAACGGGAGGGACCAGGCCGGTGCTACGCCATTCGGATGGTTTTCCGCGAGTGAATGAGTGTTTGTTAAGTATTAATTTGGATGAGATATTGATTTCTTGTGAATGATTGTGTCCACGTAGTTGATCGAAAGGCCAGTAGAGCTTCGCCTACCGCATGTGTTATATGGGGCCGTCCATATAGGGTGGGGCGGGGCAAGATGGGTCACCTAAGGATGGATCACCATAACTTTGTAAATACAAATCGTATTGGTTTGTATTCGTCCGCTACTCTTTAATACACTAGTTAGCTATGCTAAAAGTCGATAAAAAGTTCATTAAATACAAAATATGATGTTAAACAAGCAGTTTTAAAAAGTGATCGATTTTGCGCCGTTAAAAAAGTGCGGGGCAAGATGGGTCACCTTTTAAATAATTCACATTTTCTTAACGAAAAACGTCAAAATATAAGATTTGTTCCGCATTCATATATGCTCCATATCCATACTGAGTAAACAGGAGCTACTAGTAAACATTTTATAAATTTATTTGGAATATAAAAAACTTTACGATTTGAGTGGTCCTCAGGCGACTTGAAAATCTATGTTTTTACTAAAAAATTATCATAATTTTATGTTATAATTTTGAGCGTTCATTCCGCATGATTGAAGTCATTTATGAGATAGTCTTGTAATAAAAAATAAATAACTTTTGAATGCTCCAAAAATACGTTCGAAATTGAAGGTGACCCATCTTGCCCCGCGACCGTTTATATGGAGATTATATGGAATGTATCGCATAAGAAAAATGGCTAAAAACCATTTTATTTTTTATTTCCAATGAGAGTGAATAATTTGTCAATCAATACCCCAAACTTTTGTATATTCATGCTGGTCATCTAATAAAATTATTAACATAATCTAAACATGAGTCATGCGCCCGAAAATGGCACTGACCCATCTTGCCCCGCGACCCATCTTGCCCCGCCCCACCCTACCACGTGGACAGAAAAATCATGATTTTTAACCCCCTCCCTCCTCCCCGTGGACAAGCATGGACTATCCACTGACCCCTACCCCCCTCCCCTAATGACCACGTGGACTTCTGAAAAAATATCAATTTTTTTTTATAAAAAATGTGATTTTCAAATTTTTTAGGGTTTTTTTCCAGATAATGATGCATTAAATAAATATAATTCTTAATTTTATAATATAAATAATAATATATAAATAAAATATGGGACAATCATAGGTTGAACAAACATTCAGAGAACCAGGTAACATATTTAGATAACTTGTAATACGAAAATATTCGTAATATATTATATAATATAATATAATATAATGTATTACGAAATTTTCGTATTACAAATTATCTAAATGTTACCTGGCTTTCTGAATGTTTGTTCAACCTATGATTGTACCATATTTTTGATAACCTTTATGCTGAGATATTATGAAAACTAACGAAGATTGTATTTTTCAAATCTTTGCCGAAAAACAATAATTACAGCAACTCGCTCATAGTGATATGATTTTGACCTAAATGTACTTTAAGATATTTTATATTTCTAGATTGAGTTTAAATAAGGGCGAAAGTAACATGAGAGAGTTCTCTTCATCGACTCTCTCTTCTTCAAATTAAAGTGACAAGATGCAAGTATGGTTGCATTTTTTGGTCATAAATCGCTAGGTCGCGATGCAATCTAGCGTCTAAGTGTAAAAAAGTTCGATTGAATTTGCATCTTGTCACTTTAATTTGCAGAAGAGAGAGTCGGTGAAGAGAACTCTCTCATGTTACTTTCGCCCTTATTTAAACTCAATCTAGATTTAAGGCGAAATTACTTGTAGTTTTTTTATGTGAAAGTATCTATAGATATGTATTTAAAAACTTTGAAGTACATAGTTTAAAAAATTGATATAAAACTTCTACAAATCCATACAGAATTTTATCGGAAATTCTGATAAAAAAAACTCGATTACTGTTACGATCCACGCTTCATTCTGATACTCCAGAATTGTTTAGTATTTTTTAGTATTTTTTTTTTTTTTGTCTTTATTATAGAGACTTTCAGCTTTTTTAGTATTTTTTACTAGACGATTTTTCAAGGAATTTTGCATTTTAAATTTCAAAATTGATATGCAATGCTATGATTTTATACTTTGAGTAGCCATCGCTAACTACATACATACATACATACATTTATTTGTTCTACATCATTAAGACAAGACATAATCAACAATAGTACGCCACAATACTCGGTTTGTGGCTGCCGCTCTCCATCCTCGGTCGCGCCCAATGCTCGCCAAGTCACGCTCCACCTGGTCCGCCCATCGTGCTCTCTGCGCTCCACGCCTTCTTGTGCCAACCGGATCCGTTGCAAACACCAGCTTTGCAGGGTTGTTGTCCGGCATTCTTGCAACATGCCCTGCCCAACGTATCCTTCCGGCTTTGGCCACCTTCTGGATGCTGGGTTCGCCGTAAACTGCAGCGAGCTCGTGGTTCATTCTTCTCCGCCACACACCGTTCTCCTGCACACCGCCGAAGATCGTTCTTAGCACGCGTCGCTCGAAAACTCCGAGTGCTTGTAGGTCCATGTCTCGTGCCCGTAGAGGACCACCGGTCTTATTAGCGTTTTGTACATGGTGCATTTGGTGCGTAGGTGAACCTTTTTCGACCGCAGTTTCTTCTGGAGCCCGCAGAAGGCCTGACTTCCGCTGATGATGCACCTCCGAATTTCATGGCTTACGTTGTTGTCAGCCGTCAGTAAGGATTGGAGGTAGACGAATTCCTCCACCACCTTGCAAGTATCCCCGTCTATCGTAACACTACTACCCAGACGGATCCGGTCGTGTTCGGTTCCGCCTACCAGCTTGTACTTTGTTTTTGAGGCATTCACCACCAGTCCGACCTTTGCTGCTTCGCGTTTCAGGCGGGTGTACAGCTCTGCCACCGTTCCAAATGTTCTGGCAAAAATGTCCTTGTCGTCCGAAAAGCACACAAATTGACCGGATTTTGTGAAAATCGTTCCCCGGCTGTTGAGCCCGGCTCGTCGCATCACACCTTCCAGAGCGATGTTGAAGAGTAGGCATGAGAGTCCGTATTCTTGTCGCAGCCCCCGGCGAGATTCGAATGAACTGGATAGTTCACTCGAAACCCTTACGCAGTTTTGCACACCGTCCATCGTTGCTTTAATCAGTCTAGTCAGCTTCCCAGGAAAGCCGTTTTCGTCCATGATTCTCCATAGCTCTGCGCTGTCGATTCTGTCGTATGCCGCTTTGAAGTCGATGAACAGGTGATGCGTTGGGACCTGGTATTCACGGCATTTCTGGAGGATTTGCCGTACGGTAAAGATCTGGTCCGTTGTCGACCGGCCGTTGATGAAGCCGGCTTGATAACTTCCCACGAACTCGTTTGTTTTAGGTGACAGACGACGGAAGATGATCTGGGATAGCACTTTGTAGGCAGTATTCAAAATAGTGATCTCCCTGAAGTTCTCACATTCCAAATGGTCGCCTTTCTTGTGAATGGGGCAGATTACCCCTTCCTTCCACTCCTCCGGTTCGGTTTCCCAGATCCTGACTAAACTTGTTGAACTAATCACAAAAAATAGAAAAATTGATCGATGAAAGCTTCTTGTAGGATCCAGGAAAGAAAAATTAAATTAAGGTTTCTGGGACATTCCAAGGCATTTCCAGGGGTGTTTCAATGGGTTTCAAGGGTTTTTTGGGGGGTCTGAGCCCTCAGATACTCCCTGAGAACCTCTGAAAAGGACCTCCCAGTGATCCCTGAGCCCCCTGTGAGCCCTGGAATGCCATTGAGACCCCCAAAATAGCCGCTGAGACCACGGGGAACGCTCCTGAGATCTCCTGTAGTGCTCCTTAGGGCCCCCTGAATTTATTATATTAATTTCTGGATATTTAATAACTACATTGATTTGGGATTTTTCGACTGGAACTGGATGTTATTGCGTAGAAACGGCTATCTCAGTCTTAATTTACGACGATTTATTTTATTCTACCCGACGTTTCGGCCATGGGTTTTGCCCTTTTTCAAGGGAAAAATTGTCTATCGTCCTTGTCCTTGTTACAATTTGCATTTGCATTTGTCAATTTATCCGGGTCATTGCTTTTTTGTACAATTTTAGGGTAATTTAAATGATAATTTTGGTCAGAGTTTTGCTTACACATATAACGACTGTTTTAAAATGGTGAATTTCACCATTCACCATGATCCACAAAACAAATTAATCTGCAAATGCTTCTTAGTGCTTGCTTACACGCAGTAAACATCGAGTAGCATTTTCAGCCCAGGGGGTTTCTTGGGTCTTTGGAATGTATGCTCAAGAAAATGCGAGGCATAATGCGCTGTTTAAAAAAAAAACCCGCTGGAGATTTTCACCTGATGCGTCCCAGAGACCCTCTGAAACGCTCCTGAGACCTGCTGGTACCTTCTTGAAATGCCCCTGAGATCTCCAGAAACCTCCTGAAACACCCCTGAAACCCTCTGGAACTACCCTAAGACTCTCTGATACTCCTTGAAGCGCCCTTGAAGCCCTCTGGAATTCTCCTGAGACCCCCCCCCTGGAAACCCCCTAAAGCATCCGCTAGAGCTACAGACTCAGAAGAGAGTGTGTCAGCCGCTCTCGGGGGTAAGAGCAACTGAGGGAAAATTTCAAGCACTGGGGCTGGAAATCGAACCCATGACCATCCACTTATGAACCGAACGTGTGATCATTGTACCACGGGTCCTGGCACCAACTTGATTTGTCGTCATCTTTTTCTTGCCTTAACAGCAGTTGATCAACATTTTCCATAGATTTTAAAAATGGAAGTATTTTGCAGTTCATCAAAGAAAAGTTACATCAAACGTTTGAGATTTGGCGGATATATGTCTTTTTTTAAATTGACTAAGGACTGTTCAATTTATAAAACGGACAACTTTACAAGGCTATAAAAAGAAGACGCGTAGTTCAAATTTAACCACCCTTGCTTCGTTGTTCAGTACATCATCTGTCATTATAATGATCATTTTTGAATCGAATAAAAATAGTTTTATTTTATAGAAAATCGGCCAGGTGTTAAACAAGGTGAATTTTTCGATTGCTGAAAATTGAAAATATATATAAAATTACTGTTCACTTATGGTATATCGTTTTTAATACCAGAAAAGTATGTGCCATGCTGCAGCAGCATGAATAATAAACATTCTGGCAAAATTTAAACTCAATCGGAAAATTAAGTGTTGAGATATTAAAGTCTCAAGTAAGATTCGATTTTTTCAATAAAATTCAATTGTAAAGCAAAAAGGACATGAAAATATTAAAAAATCAATTTTTTTATGCATCCAGTCGAAAGAGGGAATAATGTGGTTTCAAATGCAGAAAACCGCTTTTAAATAGCATTGCTGGTTTGAATACTGTGCGACATTGCAGGTACAGTAATCAAAACAGCTTCGTTCTTTGAAGGTTCTTCCAAATAACAATGCAACCTTATGCAAAATTTAGCATAACAATGATGTTGGAAATGAAAAGTTTACATCTAATTATTATTAAATAAGGCGTACAACAGAATAGGACCAACTTTGTTGAAAATAAATAATAATAAGATTCGCTAGAGTCAAGAAACTGCATCAATGGAGCAAAAAGTATGCAGTTTTTTACTATGACCATCTTTATGGATTAAATTTTTGATAAAGAATGCAGTTTAAAGTAAATTTTTCTTTTGTATTATTCAGAGAGCAATATTCTACTACTCTGGACAAATTTTTAATCGAATCCGTGATGTTATTGCAGCACAGGACATAAATGAACATTTTTTCATAATTTCTATGAAAATAAGGCAACTCACTATATCAAGCCGGAGACTGCTTGGTGCATTATTACTGACCAACTATTAAGCTTTACCTTTAGTAGAATAGTATAAGATTCCAATACATTGAAAACTTCATGAAAATGTGCATATTAAGTATGTGGAAAATTATGTCGAATTTTGAGAAATGGGTTTTTATTGATGTTGTACGAAAACCGCTTCAGTTACACAATAAAGAACATTTTGCTTAATGTTATATTTTTCCTACATCTGAGAATAGCTATAGAAAGTTATGCAAAAAACTGATAATGATTTTATTGAAAAATAAAAAAGATATCGCACAAGCAAGTTGTCCGTTTTATAAATTGAACAGTCCTTACACTCGATTCAATCAATGTAAGGCACCGAGAAATCGAGGTGGGCGTAAAGTGGGTGGCACCGTGTACATATTCCGAATTCCGACTATAGTTTGTAAAAGAAACAGGCTTTGGTGCATTATAATTGTCCGATAGTGTACATCTAAGAGCATGTTATAAGTTATTTTTATAAATGATCATAGTGAAAATAGCAGCAAACGTTCGTTAGACTTACGTGAATCATTAACGACCAGCGTGCCTTCTACTGACCACTACATGACACAAGATCAGGAGAACTAATAGTGTGATGTACATTACGGTTTTTCGGACAAAGGATTGATAAAACAAAATTTTTTGATGGATATCGAATACGCTTTATTTTGTTCCTACGATCAGAATTATCTGACGTGTTTAGAAAACTGTTTAGTTTTTCATATTTAGTAACACTTTAAAGTCGAGTCGCAAAATACTGCGTAATATTTACATTTATTATATTGAACCTTCCTATATTACGGAATATGACTAGCATCTACGTTTCATATGTACAACAATTATGAAAATAATGTTATCCAATTTGTATGGAGCAGCTATTCTGTTTTGAGCCTGTATTCTTTTGGTAATCATATCAATATGCGAAATTATCGATATCAAATTTACGTTAACTCTCATGTAGTAAAAACATGAAAAAGAACAAGGGCTCAAAACAGGAACGGCCTGTAATTTATTATTACACTATGACCGAACGCTTAACTAGCCAAATTCACAATCTTTCAATACTAGCTTTTCACTAGTACATTCAAAAACTCTTCACTACGAGAAAACAACTCATTTATTGTACCGAAATTATACCCTTCACGGTTATCCAAAACATCAGTTCGGCTAAGACATCCACATTTTGATAAATATCATTAGATTATATTCGCTGTAATTAAATTCTTTCTTGTAGCATAATCAAAGTTTACTAATTTTATGTTAGAGGTTACATGAGAGGAGTTAATTTATTTGTTATAATTAATGAAGCCTCTGTGGAACGATAATTTGGTTAACAAGCAATCATTACGAATATATATTTTTCTTGATCTCTATGCCAAACTTCTCGGTGCTATTAGTTTGAGAAACAAGGTGTTTTGAAAATCGTGAAGTGTTTAATATCAAATACATTATGTTAATATCAAGCTTACTTGTCATACAAATAAATGGAATTAAAAATCTTCGGCTTAAAGGAAATAAACATAAAAACATTCCCTGGAGAGGGATAATTTTCCAGAACTTCGATTGAACTTCTACATAAAATATAATAAATTAGTACTAAAACCTCACTAATGATTCTTTGTCCTGAATTCATAATCCACCATTTAGTTTTCACTTTTTTGGAATAACTTAAAACTTTGAATCTATCACCTGTCGACAGTATCAGTATTGAAAAGCAGGTTATGCATTATTAACTTGCCACACTATGATAAAGCTTTTCTCGTTCTGGTTCCCGGTAGTCTGCTCGGCTTCTATTTCAACACTGTTTTCCATTTCGCCGTCTCCTGAAAAGTATCGTATATTAAGTGAAATTTGGGAAATGTGTCCACTGTCAACTTAACATTTGATTGGAAATCGATGCATTGCTTAGGAAAAGCTTTAAAAAAAATTGTTCATTTTTTACACTTGTAAGTCTTACACAAAATATCAAAACAAAACTGCACGCCTGAAAAAATCGAACCATTCATGATGATTTGTCATTAAACCGGAAAAAATGTTATTACCGTAGACCTAGATTTGATAAGTATTGTTTACTGAAAACTGAACTTTTGGTTAAATAAAACATTGCATTAGAAGCTACCCTTTGGAAAAATTGTTAAGAGAAACAGATATACGATCAAAAAGGTATGACATAGGGAATCGCGCCACTTGGGCGGTGGCTTCTATATTCGTCTGTTTTCCACTATAACTCAGTCAAATTTGAACCAATTGGGGTTTTAAATTAAGAAAAATGTATCGATTTTTTGATTTTATACGAAAAACCACCTTTTTCTGAGCCACTATGATTTTTTTTAAGATTTTTAGAACTTTATTTTGGTACCTAAAATCAATTTCAAAGAGATTTTTTGAAATCACCTTTTGACAGCTGGGTAACTGTTTAACAGCTCCACCCAGTACAAAATGCGACGAGGAGTGATTCGACAAATCGCGCCCATACAAACTTTAAATTGATTTTTAAATAGGTTCCCGGTCACCAAAATTCATGAAAATTTGGATGTCGGCTCAGTTTCACATGCAGATACAGAATATGGAATTATCTCAACACCGCTAAAGAAGTCAATTGACATACCTTTTGGAATGTGGTGAGATAAGTATAGTATCTACCCGTGTACAACATTTCAAGTCAATTTGTTCAATATTGACTGAGTTATAGTGGAAAACAGACGAATATAGAAGCCACCGCCCAAGTGGCGCGATACCCTACACTAAATATTCTATTCTATAACTACCTCCGAAAATCATTCCCCAATAATACATTCCTCAGGAAACCCTGTCAGAGAAAACTTTGTGTGGAAACGGGTACATAGATTTTCTTTGAAAAAAATCTTAGGTATGGTTTACTGAGAAATTAATAATTATAGTAGGGGAACTTACGTATTTTCGGCAGCTATGTTCTCTTCGTCATGGGGAGTTTTTTTGAAACTTGTTGACCTCAGAGTTGACCTCAAATCCTTCACAACCAAGCTGAGTTGTATACCAAAATTTCAGGTAATTTGGCCCCCAGAACCCCCCATGACGAAGAGAACAATCCTGCCGATAATACCCTTTGTCACCCTAAATGGAATTCTGGCAAGCGTTTCTCTGGGTAATTGTAAAACTCATTCTAGGGAATGCTAAGTATTCCAACTACCCAAATCATTAAAAGTAATATATTTCTATACAAATCCCGCTCACCTTTCAAACCATGTCCATACCGAATACAATTAGTACAAAATCACATGCAACAGTTTCTATAAAAACACTCATTAGTCAAATCACCTAAAAAAGCATCCATTGGCCAAACGCGTACAGTCCGTTGCAAAACTAGATAAACCAAATAAGTCATGTACCAACAACAACTCGACAAGACAGTTACAGTAGTTAGACGAAACATAAGACCAAAAACGAAAAATTAATTACCCCTGAAGATGACACAAAACCCCAGTGTCGAAACGTCGGGCAAATAATAAACCTCGTTTTCCCAAATTAAAAGAGTGCGTAGCCGTTTAAATCGTAGATGTACAGGGGGTGGCCAAAATGTTTAAGATAGGCAACTTTTTCTCTCCAACAAAAAAAAACCAACATGCTGTAACTTTTCATAGAGTGCATCAAAAAATCTCAAATTTTGATTGTTTATCAGCCGTTCGGGTAAAACACTATTTTTTAGACAACTCATTTTTGAGCTGTCATATCTCGGAAGCCAGTGAACCGAATTAAATGATTTTTTTAACGTTTATCAACAATATATTGATACTTAATACAACGTTATAAAATGTAATATTTTTTCACGGCGAGTTTAGTTATACCGGGTTGAAATTTTTACCCATATAGAGGAAAATTTGTCAAATTTACAGTACCACACAAAAATAACTACATGTGTTCTTCCTTTACGCTAAATTGGTTCCAATATATCTGATTAAAGATAACTTGAGAACAGAAGTGGAAAATCTTTGGACATCAACACTAAAATTTATTGACATTGACGTAAAAAAAATTACATTTTTCGAAAAAAATCCAAAAAGTGTCTATCCATGTTAATTTTTTTCAACGTTCAAAAAGTATCAATGTTTTAATAGTTTGTGAAGCATTTGTATACGTTCAAAATTTCATTCAATTCGGTTCACTGGTTTCTGAGATATGACAGCTCAAAAATGAGTTGTCTAAAAAATAGTGTTTTACTCGAACGGTTCTAACTTTGCGAAAGATTAATCAATCGAGCCCAAATTTGTACCAATGATGCACATATCACAAATTGACAAACAGTCAAAATTTGAGATTTTTTGATGCACTTTATGAAAAGTTATAGCATGTTGAACTTTTTTGTGAGAGAAAAAAGTTTCCTATCCCAAACATTTTGGCCATCCCCTGTATGTGCTAGATTCTCAATATTTTTGTTCATACTATGAAAAGGGGATCAAGTCTGGTCAGCATAGTTGATATTTTTTTAAACAAAGTTTTTTTTTCAACTACTTTTAACCTCGAAATGAACTGTGCAAAATGTGGCCGAATATATGTAGGTTCCATAGTCAGTTCTCAATTTTGCATTTGTTATCGTAAAGGGATAACGTAAGTTCTCGTTATTTGATAACGTATAGGTATATCCTAACATGTGACGAAAAACATTGTTGAAAACCGCAAGCATATCCGGCGCCTGTAAAAATGTCAGCGGTGCAATCCGACACAACATGGATTTATAATTATTCTGTTGCTGGCTGTCATGCCTAAGGCCGGAACAAATCTTATTTTCTTCTTTTGTCACTTAGCTCATTGACTCGTCAATGTATTTATCAATGTTGTATTTGATGAAAAATTACTCAAACAATTAAATTTAAATTTCTTAAATTTTTTATTTGTGTTCTGCAGACCGACAAAGCCATAAAATTATTAACTTCTAAATTAAATACGGTTGAATCATCGAAGCTGTGTTCATAAAAATAGCAGGGAAAGCAAATTTTCTTACAAAATGACCAACTTTGACGTGCTGTAACTTTCTTCTCCTATGACCGATTGAATTGAAAATTTCACAGTGAACTACAAATATGGCCATAGGAGAACCGAGTTACAGCATATCAAAGTTGGCCATTTTGTATGAAAATTGGCGTTCACTGCTATTTTCATGAACACAACTGTACTTCATGGCTGCTCTCAATAAATTTTCCATAATAGTAACTGCAGACAAAAAGAATACCAACACCATATGTCATGTAAAACTTTGACCTTGACATCCAACTCATTTATATCAGGCTGTTTAATACACAGGTACTTGGCTTATTATAGCTTCATCACAAGATTATCAGAAAAAAAGCACAAACACAAAACTTAATTATGGGCGCTCAAAAATAATTCTCTATTTTTGATATACAGTCAGGATTCGTTATACACGGTGGGTGTTACTTTTCGCTTACCGTGATTTTTCGGCTGCCTTACATCCGATTGAGTTCATTTTGTGTGTGTAGTTGCGGCATATTGTAAGCTAATTACCTTCCAAAAAAGAATTAACAACAGAGAAGTTACGGTGCGCGTGAAGTGGGTGACACCGTGTATAACGAATCCTGACTGTATAATTTGTGATTAAGCTCACGATGAATCCTTCTGACCATTACAACCAGTACCAAAAAAAAAGAGTTATTAATAAAAGTATATCAAAAGTGTTAATGACGTATGTACATATGATAGGCGTTAATGGAGTAGAAACATAGTCGAAAAGCAGGTTAAACAAACAGATGAAACATACCTTTACGTCAACTCTGATTTACTGACAAATCATCAATGGAAGCGTTTACTCGCCAAACTAATATGTGAGAAGCAATGTCGCATGCATCGTCCACATTTTCTTCTAAAATAAAAATCGAAATTAGAACTAAAGATCTTTCTATGCATTTCAAGACGGCATCCTTCCACCACAATCCACCACACATTGAACGAATGTATGAGCAGCATGAAGCTGAGACAATAGATCGATCGTACAACATTACTAAAGAAACAGTTCAATGGACAAACACAAGGTTCGAATCATTGAGATGCAATTTAGCTTATTTTTCAATAATACATCCTAAGTCATCAAATATGATATACGGAGAACTTCACCATTTGCATTGTGTATAACGTGTGGATAAAAGAGTCATGGAAATTTGCTTTGTGATGGACTGAACGGGAATTGAACCCGTCACTCTTCTTAGCATGGAAATGCTAAACATCCATGCACTTACCGCATCGGCTTTATGAGCCCTATAAAAATAACTTATGCTCTCTATAAGAGAAAACTATGCTATCACTAGGGTGAAACACTAGATTTTGCCCCCCAAAATTCTGCTCTAATCTTCTTCTGGTACATACTTAAAACAGAATGCCGAGATCGGCTGTGCGGATCTCGGTTAAAGATCATTTGCTGAAATCTCGGCTAAACGCTTGACGTTTAATGTTTGATGATAGCGGCACCCACGAGTGCTGCTATGAATAAACTCGACTTTCTGCTGATATCTCAGTTAAATTGCGATTGCCGAGCGCTCGGCTGTGCGGATCTCGGCAAAAGAATGAAAATTAGCCGAGCTCAACTGAGTGTGTAGGGTTAAAGCACTAGACTTTGCCACTGCTCTAGTCTTCGCCCCCTCCATACAAATACCATTTTTTATTTATGAAGTGGTGGTCACTTCATACATAAAAAATGGTATTTGTATAAAGGGGCGAAGACTAGAGCAGTGGAAAGGTCTAGTGCTTTTACCCTACCGGAAAAATGGAAAATCAGTCAAAATTCTACAAGTCTTATAAAAAGCAAAACAGTTTTTGTAAACAAACTAACCCAAGACATGCCTACAAAAACTTTTACGATCTTCTAATACAGAAAACTTTGCTTCACTTGATGATCGTTAAAGTTTTTGTACGCATGTGCTGGATTATTGACTAGTCTCCCGTAACGTGGGTAGATCACCTAAGAATGGTGCGTTGCGGCGTAAGATCTACCAAATCAAATTTTGATCTTGAAATTTTCCTGCCTAAAGTAATCAGGCAGTAGTTTACAAATTTTCCAAGATCAAAGTTTGATGCACTTTTTTGATGTTTATGTAATATTTTTGTTTCAATTTTGCTACTAATCAATATTTTATTTCAGCAGGATTCAGGTAAATTTATTGTATGATACAAATTATATTGTAAAAATATGTAACTGTGGCGAGCGTATCACTAATACGTAGCTTATTCGGCGTCAATGTTAATATTATGTAATATTTCAGATTCTCTACCGAAAAATCAAGTAATACAAATAAATGACGTTAAAATGATGAGGAAACCAAGACGTATTGGGCAGATAACTAATTCGGAGCAGTCTAATAATGGTGTATCTGAACGTTGACCAACCGCATCCTTTGGAGTACCCTTCCACTATCAACACCTAGAACAACACCCATATCCCCTTGACACCTAGGCCAGAGAGGTCGTAGAACTTTCTACATCTTTCTTTAGGTGTCTAACTAACCATCCTTTCATATTCCTCAGCAGTCGCAAGAACGAGGCCAGGACAACTCTAGACTGTTGGAGGATTGCGTCAGTCTTGTTGAGAAATCAGAGAGAAGTCTCCAATCTTTGTGTTTTGGTATACGACGGGAAGGAGGCAATCCTCACAACTGTGGTCTATGGCTGTACTGCCTATGAAATTTGTGCGACTTGATTAATGCTTATTTTTTACTTTTTCAGTGGTAACCAGGTAAATGATTAAACCATGACAATTTCTCATACGCTTTTTCGCCAAGGAAAGCACCCCATTAAACCCTATCCAATTTCCAACTCCAGATATCTATGAAGTGGGCCAAGTTCTTGGACATATTCTGAGTAGATATCTAATCAACATTTCCTCCCCATCCCCGCTGATCGTAAGGACCTGGCCAGGTGTCGAGAGTTTGTTAAATGAAAGGTTTGTCAAGTCCCAGGCAACTTTTCTGGCGCATTAAACTTCTCTATCGACAGCCACCCCAGGATGTGTACGGTCGGCTATGCTATGCTATGCTACAGTATGCGGCAGGAAAAAATGCGAAAGTGTTTTTCAACTTCAAACCTCATTTTCGTCCATTTGACATTAACCAATCTATGTTTCAACGTTCCATGATCTATGATAGGCTAGTTTTCTGAAAAGGTAATTAAAAAATTTCCCATTTTGGTCACTAACCTTTACAGGGCGGCGCCTGAAGATGAAGACAACCAGAATTTTCAAACCGCAGAAAATCACACATGTCGCTAAATTTCGCATCTGATAAAACAAAATTTTTAATTTTCTCTACTATATCATCAAATATATGTATTTATTTCATCTGGTATGTGAAAATACATGGCTCTGGATCAGTGTGGTCTGGTTGTTCATCAAATTTGAGCTAATTTTGTTACTGTTATAGTCATTTTGTTTAATGACCATTGGGCGCGCAGTTTATTGATATTCGCTTATTAGGCCTACATTATCACATGTTAAACATCAAATATGTTCATTTTTATTTTTCAGTGCTAGAATATAGACATTGACTGGTACACTGTCATGAAAAAATAGTCATATATATCCCATATTTAGCGTGTAATAGTGCCTTGAACTTTTCGCATTTTTTTCTGCCGCACCCTGTATGCTATGCTATGTGCTGGATTATTGACTAGTGATCTAAGAGAGAAGAATTTGTTTATAAATGCTCTTTCTTTTGAATGTAGAGTGTTTGGGCAGACGCCAAATACTTTTTAACGACTTTTAGCATCGATAACTGAAGTGTTGTTTGATCAGTACCGTTAACATACCAGTAGCTGCTCATGTTCCAATAGCCGCTCGAAGTCATAAAAATGATGTTCATTGGTTCAAATATGTGCAATTTTCTTTAGGATATACGTCCTGAAATCCCGCTTCAAAAGTGCATCAGAGTTTCAAACGCACAAATCTCATGAAACAAGCTTCAAACAACAGTGATTTTTATTATTCTGTTCTTGCTCACTTATAATCAGCTTAAAATACGAAGATCAGGTGCGCTGGTTTTGTTTACGAAGAGATTTGTGCACTCGAAATCGTGAGTAGGTTCCAAAGTCGGCCATTGTGGCGGCCATTTTGGGATTCTAACAAGTCTGTCCTTAGCAAGAATATTATTCAGCACGCATATTTTGAATATCCATGTGAAAAAGATCGTAATTTTGCAGGTAAACTGTATTTCTACGTTCATGAGCGGCTATTGGAACACGAGCGGCTACTGGAACACTGAGATTTCCTTAACTAATGTACGGCATTGAAAAGTAGAGGACGAGAATAAAGATAACTACACTGAGGATACCGCAACTCCGAAAATCATACGAACCAACTATGATTTTTTGCCATTACAATTTCTTGCGAAATCAACTATGATTTTGGATTCAAAGCGCCAACTATTATTGTCATACTGTTACTGTATGTATTTCATAGCTCTCACGTATGAAAATCATACCGATAACGTATAAAAATTGAAATTATGTCTTATGACTATCATACATATTTGTATGAAATATTTCGCATAAACTAAAAAAAATCGCAACCTGTAATCGAGCCAGGAACGCTAAGATTAAAGAGCGCGTGCTTTACTCATGCGACCATCGACGCTTCGGAGGTTGAAGTGGTTAGAAGCCAATAAAATGTTTTGTTGTTTTTTGGCAATGGCATTTCATAATACATCTTATGATTTTCATACGAAACTTCTTATGATGTTTTTCATACGACAAGTCTTATGGATTTCGCTGCTCAGTGTATGAAAAGCATACGAGAACTATGAAAAGATGAAAAAAATAAAAATAACTGATTCATAAGATGTAAACTATGAAAACCATACGTACAGTATCCTCAGTGTAAGTTATGAGGATCCATCTTTTGGTGACCCATCTTGCCCTGATCCACCCTAATTGAAAATGACAGCAATAAGACAGCGATTTTCTCAAGTCGCGTTGACTACTGAACACACATAATTCGAAGCATACGAGGTTTAATTCGCTATTATTACGCAGTTCCCATCCAACTGGACCCCTTTCGCAGTTAATATAAGTGCGGGATCGTGAATAAAACTGCGATTTTGCATCGAATCGTTTCGGTGTCTTCTGCGCACTTATTCAGCACTTTGTAATGCATAAGTGCGCAGAAGACACCGACACGATTCGATGCAAAATCGCAGTTTTATGCACGATCCCGCACTTATACTAACTGCGAAAGGAGTCCAGTGGGGTGGGAAATGCGCAATACTAACAGCAACCAACACGTTTGATTTACCATGCGAAAACTCATTCTTTTTCAGTCATTTTGACGGCCGACAACTTACCTAGCCGGAAATCTATGTATCCTTCTCCTCCCGACAAAACCAGCATATCCTTCTTGCAAGGGAACTGATTTTGCGTTTCAGGGTTCATCGGTACTGCCACGAAGAATTTTACCGCATCTCTGTGGCCGTGGAACGACAGTTGAGCATTTGCCATACAGCACCGGGGCAGCATATTGCTCGATATAGCACCACTAGAGTCGCTTAACGGCACGGATATCACCACGCCGTTCCCTGTCCCTGTGTGGGTTATATGATTTTAAACGTTAGACTCAACGCTTGAAATGAGATTGAGAGATTTTACCAATCCAGAGCCTATTACAGGACACCAATAGGGCCGTTATCCGAACGAACGAAAAACCAAGCTTTCCTGTTCCCAACATTTTGGAAACGTACGGTTCAATATCAATATCCTGTATGTGTCCATATGTTTCCGATGAAAATAGTCGTAACGTGGAATCCAACCTACAACAGAATATAAGAGCAATAATGAGTACAGAACTTCAGCCTGACTTGGCCAACAAACCTAATGGAAATCCAAACACCCAGACCTGTGGCCGCCATCTGCCGTATTTGACTTTCTTTCCGTGGATGTGCCTCGAATGAATGTAGCACGGTCAGTGTGATAGGATCTATTACGTGAATCCTGTTGCGATGGGCTGCCCATACTTTATCTCCAACAATTGTGAGACATCGAATCGAGTGCTTTGGTGATCCCAGTGTCAGTATGTGATAGTTATTCGTGTCCCATTCTCCGCTGATTTGTCTCCTGAATACAACAAGTGACCCATTTGCCAGTGCAACGACGACTCGTGATTCAACGTGCACTATCGACAAAATTGAGTCGGGCAGTTTGATTCGATGTAAACATACATTCCACCTAGCAATTGAGCTGTGCACATAGAGCATGCCATTCTGGGCGCCCATCCACATGGTTGGACCAACGGACGACACTGGAGGGTCATCGTTTGAAAGTTTATCATCCGCGTTAGCTTCGCAAGCCGTGATATTGTCATTGTTATCAGTGTTTGCCACACCAACAACTTCCGGTTTTTCCTGCTCTTTTGCAGTAGGAGATTCCTGGAGAGAGAAAAAAGATAGTGGTAATTGAGTATTTAACTTATTTTTTTATACATGAATAGCATAGCATTCACTGAGTTCCACTTGATTAGATGGGGAGTTTCGTCGAACGTAAGTCTAGTTTGAGTATTCACCAGAAATGCACCTACCTATATGCACATGACTATAGTTTTTTTTTATTTACGGATACGATTATGCTTCCATTCCAGTAAACACCCCACCCTCTGAATTGTAGACTATCATAAAAAAAATCTCATAAATCATTAGGTCAATGAAATGAAGATAAAGATTTTTTTATAAATGAATAAGTTCAATGACCTTCGTCCCGTAACGTGTGGGTAGATCACCTTAGAAAGGTGCGTTGCGGCGTAAGATCTATCAAATCAAATTTTGATCTTGTCATTTTCCTGCCAGTAGTTTACAAATACTCCAAGATCAAAGTTTGATGCATTTTTTCATGTTCATGTAATATTTTTGTTTCAATGTTGCTGCTAATCAACGTTTATTTCAGCAGGATTCAGGTAATTTATTGTATGATAAAAATAATATTGTAAAGCTATATATAACTGTGGCGAGCGTATCACTAATATGTAGCTTATTCGAAGTCAATGTTAATATTTTCTAATATTTCAGATTCTCAACCGAAAAATCAAATTATTCAAATAAATGACGATGACGAGGAAACCAGGACTTATTGGTCAGATAACTAATTCTAAGCAGTTCAATAATGGTGTGCCTGAACGGTACCCAATCGCATCCTTTGGAGGACCCTTCCACTAACAACACCTAGAACAACACACATATCCCCTTGACACCTAGGCTTGAGAGGTCGTAGAACTTTCTACATCTTTCTTAGGTGTATAACTAACCATCTTTTCATCTTCCTCAGCAGTCGCAAGGACGAGGCTGGGACAACTCTCAACTATTGGAGGATTGCGTCAGTCTTGTCGAGAAGTCAGAGATAAATCTCCAATCTTTGTGTTTTGGTATCCGACGGGAAGGAGGCAATCCTCATAACTATGGTCTAGGGCTGTACTATGTACCTACGAAATTTGTGCGACTTGCTTAATGCTTATGTTCACTTTTTCAGTGGTAGCCTGATAAATGATTAACCCATGATAATTTCTCATACGCTTTTTCGCCGAGGAAAGCACCCCATTAACCCCTATCCAATTTCCAACTCCAGATATCTATGAAGTGGGCCAAGTTCTTGGACATATTCTGAGTAGATATCTAATCAACATTTCCTCCCCATCCCCGCTGATCGTAAGGACCTGGAAAAGTGTCGAGAGTTCGTTAAATGAACGGTTTGTGAAGTCCCAGGCAACTTTTCTGGCGCATTAAACGTCTCTATCGACAGCCACCCCAGGATGTGTACGGTCGGCTACGCTATGTTATGAATAAGTTCAATGACCTTCGAAGGGTCTCCAAGAACTACCTTGAATATGGGTCATCGAATCTAGCAACGTAACTAGCGATTACTCACAGTAATATAAATAACCTCTGAAATCCTTGAGACCCCCTGAAACCCTGTGGAACACCCTTGATACTCACTGAAATCCTCCTGAGCTTGAAAACTTTCTAAAGCCTTCTAAAATCCCCTGTGCCTCAATGGAACTCCTTTTTAAGTCCTCTGAAAGCCTACAGAAACCCCCTAAAAGCTCCCTGGAGCCTCTGTGAAACCCCCTGAAAGTTTTGCGAAACCTATCTGAAACCTCTTCAACCCCCTGGATGCCCTCGAAGCTGATTTATTTATTATGTTTTCGACGTGAAGAATTTACACAAATACAGAATATTATGTAGTTTTGGTATTCCAGAAGGCTTAAGCTCACGACTTCTTAAACAGTTTCTCTCTCACTTTGATGTACAGGTACACAAAAGTGTTTATGTGAAATGGTCATCTAATCCCATCCGAGAACGATTTAGATTGTGAAAAGAAGCTAACCGTGTGCTATAGTCGAAGTCGTATTCAGTTCTATGCAACAGGCGAGAGGAGCAGTCAAGTGACCCCGAAGCTTAGAAATAAAGAAGCATCCAGTTGCGAATAGGGAGTCGTTGATTGAGTTCCAACAAGTGGACTTCTTTTTGCAATTTAAATTTTAAACTAGCTGAACCCGGCCATCTATGACGTCGTAGCAGTTTAACGCGTAGTTACCACTTGGCTTGGTTAGCCTAAGGGGCGATTTCTTCACCCTGGCTTAAGCGTTAAGCCAGGTTTAACTGTATGGGTAAGCCTGGCTTACCGGTTAAGCCGAGGTGAAGAAATCGACCCTAAGTGCAATAAGATATGCGCATCAAATTAGATTTGGTAAGCTCCTTGAGAACATAAGGGCTTTGGGGTCAAATTAGGACCAGCACAATTGGAATGTAATATTCCATGATTTGAGTATGAATTGGCACTCACCTGTTTATTGTGATTTTGATCGCAGTTCGCAGATGGTGTTTGTCCACTGTCGGTAGCATTATCACCCTTAGTTTGGGCGGCTAGTGGTTCATGCCTTACAAAGGTAACTTTGCCGATATCATCCGGAGCACTACCTGGGTTTTCCAACATTTCTCCTAAAAATAAACATCATTTTTTTTAAAACGAATCAACACAAAATTGATGGGATTATATATCCCTTTATCAACAAACCTGCTTTGGTAACTTCACTGTTCTCCAACAGTGCGTAATCTTTTTCCTCCGCGCCTTGCACGGTACAGATGCAAAGTAAATGGTTCTGGCAGACCGGAAACGAGTCCAACACTTCCGCTGGATTTTTGGCATCGATAACGGTAACTGTGCTCGCTGAATGTGTGCTGGTGCAAATCCAGACGAATGAACTCAACTCAGTTTCGCTGTTCAGAGCATTGTTGATGGACACCAATTGTTTTTCGAGAGATTCTAGCTCGTTTATTTCGGCCGATTGGGCCTCAGTAATTTCAGTGATTTTCGTCTCGGATTTCTTTGAGTAGAATATGCTGGCACCGACCATGCAACCACCATCCCTGGTGTATCCTCCGTGAAGATTAACGCCACTGGCACACCACACTTTCATGTGTGGACTGGCTTCGGCTAGCGGCCTACAGTAGACAGGAACTGGAACCGGGACGCCACTATTTACCTTTGAGGAACTGCCCCCGGTCATAGGTTTCGTTGAAGGTAGGCTCCAACCATATGCCTGTAATCGCCCGTCTTCTTTTTGCACGTGTGCCCTCACTTGCCTGTATTGATCACGTCTTCTTTGGTTGGCCCGTTCCGAGCTAGCAAGATCCGGTTCTTTGGTGAGAACCAACACATTCGAGGATTTCATAGAGCTAAAATGGGCAGGACTTGTGAAAAGTCTTGCCTCAGGGATCCCTTGCATGCTAGGGCTTTGGTTTGTACTATATCGAAGTAATCGCCCGGAAGATTCAGGCGGCGGTCTATCGCCTGAACTAAAAAGGTTACTAAAAAACTTCCAAATGCTCTGTTTTGATTTTTTGTCCAGATTCTCCACTCTGGAAGCGCGCATCATCTCCGTCCAGCGTACGGCATCTTGTAGCTCCATAAATCGTTCTTTATACTGTAAATCGATACATATTATAAAAATATATTTCCTGCAAAGTTGACCTATTAGGAAACCTTACCTGATTCCTTTCCATGAGCACGCGTGCCATCTCAACCCTGGTAAATCGTTTCCTCTGGGCCATGGGAATATCACCTTCTTCCTCTTGATCGACTGTAGTTTGTTTAACTTGAGCTTTCGTCTTCTTCAGCTCCTCCTCCAGTTCGGTAACTTTGGATTTTAGCTTATTTCTCGCCAAAATCACTGCGTTAAGCTCTTCACGCAGAATTTCGATTTCACCGGTCAACTCATCGACCTTAACTATTAGGTCGTCTTTGACGATGTTCAATGCATTTCTAAAATAAAACAGATATGGTTTAATTAACCAGATTCTTCTAGAAACCTGGATAAGTTTCAAAGAATTTAACGTTTACACTCACTTGGTAGCTAGCAGCTCATTATTTTCCATTATAAGGTTCTCCACTTCTTTACCCATTCCTGAAATAGAGTGAGATGTATTAAAATGTATTCTGTTGTCCACTAAGTTGTAAAGTGCAACTATCACAGTAGTATCAGACCCGTGACGATTAGGTAGTAACTCTTTGACATGCCACATAAAGTTTAGAATAGTTCTTATTTTGTAAAAAAAATGCTATATAATATGTTGGCTATCATACTTCTCGGAATGCTATTATGGTATGTTGTATTTTTTGAATGTAACATTTCCCAAAAAGTCCACGTCATTCCAAGAAAACCACATACGAAAAGTGTTCGCTTCCGGGAAATGTTACAACACCACCATATTATATCATTATTATTTAAAACATTTATTTATTTGCTTGTTAGGCATGCCAAAGCAGTTAATGACTGACCCGTAGTAAAAAAGGGGAAAACCATACTTACCAAAGAAGTTGTCGTTGACTGAAAATTGAAAAAATGTATTAGTAAAGTTAGTAATGTCAAGCAAAAATGGATAGATTAATTTTGAATTAATAATCAATGGTTGATTGAAGAGTCGGTGCAGGTGATGGAAAAGCATATTCCGGAAAAACAGATGGACACAACAATAGTAAGATTTATCTTAGTTTAGTTTCTCGCTGCGCAAACCAAGTTTTTTTTAGTTTTAACAGAGAATAAACCTACCTAATTGTTGTCTTCTTATTTGAAACAATCTTATTATTCTTTGCGTGAGCAAATCTCAAGAGAAGTGATTCAAAATTAGGCATTCAAAATTAATGTGTGTTTGACATCATTTTTGGTCAAATATCATATAAAATCATCCAATAATTAAACAATTTTTTTATGTCCAATTGTTTGGTTTCCAGATGTATCAGTGGCCTTATTAAATAATAAAAGTTTTACAAAAAAAAACTGTGTCGTTGCTTACCTGAAGAAGCATAGTCTCCTGGATGCACCCATCCCCCTGTAATTTCAGCCTCTTCACTTTCGACGGTGTCGTCCTGGAACGACAGTTCCTGGTAGAGAGTATTTCCAGATCTTTGCTCTTTCTTGGTGGTAGTTTTTCCACCAATTGAGTTTGTCATGACCGGTTTTGATGCCTCACTCTCCGGAGACGTAGCTTGATTAACCTGCTGCATTTTCTCCGTCTCGGACGATTTTTCGGCGGTAACGATCTGATCAAGCTCGTTATGCAATGAAGGTGGCCCTGAGCCATTGCTACTTTCCCCACTACACACGACATCTGAATCGAGCATTGTGGAATTTTCCAACGATGTAAATCCATAGGATACTGGACCGGACGATCGGGCGATTGGAATCAATCTCGAAGTATGAAGATTTAATCGTTCAGACGCACCACTGACTTGGGAATGGTTGGAATTTCCCATCATAATCTTAGCACGTTCCATATAGTCAACATGCGTTTTGAATAGCTCTGTATAACGCTCGTGAAGTTTGTTATACTCTTTCTTTAGTTCACCTTCTCTTTCTTCCAATCGACTAGAATGATCCATACTATTTTTATGCTTCAGCTCAAGCATACGCACAATACTTTCCAAAGATTCCAATCGACTTGCCAGTTCTTTATTCTCTTGTTCGGCCAAATCTTCGGTCTCCAGAAGCTTTTGCTCAGCTTGTTTTCGAGCATTTTTCTCTCGTTCGTATTGTGTGACCAGCTGCTCGTTATCTTCCCGTAGCAATTCCAGCTCAACATCTTGCTCTTGATTATTTTGATAAGCAGCATCTAAGCACTCCAGAACATTTACGAGTAATGGCATAAGGGATTTAACGACGTCCTCATCATAACGCGATATCATGCGCTCAAACTCCTGGTAAATTGAGCCGGCTAGTGATTGTACCTACAAAAGATAAATATTAATGAATAGGTTCTCAAACAAAAGAAATTTCAACAAATAAGAATAATGCAAACAATTCCATTAAACCCAAAACAAGAACCAAAATGACCAAAACTCATTTATGTTGCATGGGAAAATGTTGCACAACTAAACAGTGCTGCAACATTATACTTACACAAATATTTGCATGCAGTCATACAACAGATGACTCGACATACGATCAAAACAATTCTTTGTAATAAAATTTTTGACAGCAGGTTGTCAAAATCTTCCAACAAGAGATTTCATATAAGAAAGAAAAAATGAATCACACCAAAATAAGTTTTCGCCTTGATCCTCCCAGCACACATGATCCTAATTGTGCAAACACTAATCCCCTGCCAGGAAATATGCACAGAAAACAACGAATAGCCTTGGCAAATCTAATTTCGATACCCACTTTTTCAGACATCACCATTGCAGCGTCATCGTGCGTTCCATAAACAATTTCCGAATCACCTCCTTCTGCTTCCATTTTGAATGACTAGAATCGCAGATACACGCACTCGGGAACAATTTATACACTTTTCTCGATCAAATACGGCCTTCCAAACTTGCGAAAACTACAAACAATGCATGATTTTTACATAATTCTATTAGCAGTATAAACTTCTGACCAGCCAGTTGTTGGAATCTCTCGACAATATTATTATTTCGATTTTCTTATTGCCCAGCGCCCGAAATATGCACAGCTACGTACGCTGACAGAAACAAACTCAACTATGGGTAAATCGGCTTTTGCGCAATGTGAATGTTGCTACACGATCAAAATTGTTAGCCCTGTTTGACATTGAAATGAAGTGTCAATGTGGGTTCACTTATTGGGTACTTACACAGTCGCAGACTAAAACATAAAATGAGTAAAAGAACGCGACAGCTATAGGCATCTCCTTATCTCTACTGGAGCTTTCATCCATTCATGTGTAGAAATTTGATTGATAATTGTTTAACCATACACTCAGCCAAATAAACTTAAGATTGTCATAAGGCCCAACTTATGAAACGGCCTTTAATTATTCGAATTAATTTTATAAGGCCGATCTATGACGTAAAATCCTCTCACAGCTTTATTGGCTTTCAGACTCGGAATGAAAGGGAAAACGTCTTTACAATTCTAGGTTTTATTAATGACTAAAGAAAAATTTTCATTTTACAGATATGGACTACTACGATATTGTTAGAGTATTCATTCAGCGTTGCTAAGCAGCATGACTTGATGAACACTCCTCCTCAACGCTGATCTTGCAATCCGCACATGGTCCTCAACTGTGCCAATCTGGTTCCTCCGATGGGTTTCGTCAGCAAATCAGAAACCATGTCCTTCGTCGGGCAATAAACGAAACAGATCTCGCCAGATGTCTTGATGTCCCGCACGAAATGGTATTTGGTAGCGATGTGCTTCGTTCTGTTGCTGAACTTACCGACGTCCAACATCTTCAAAGCGCTTTGGTTGTCTTCGTACAATACCGGATCTTGCTGCTCCTCTCCGAGATCACCGAGGAGTCGTTTCACCCACAACATTTCTTGTGTAGCCTCGGCCAAAGCAACAAATTCCGCCTCCGCAGTGGACAATGAAACGCACGACTGTTTTCTGCATGCCCAGCTGATCGTACCGCCGTTGAATTGGATCACCATACCGCTGTTCGATTTCCGATCTTGCCTATGCTCTGCCCAGTCGGCATCAGAGAAGCCAACTAAACCACTTCGTCGATTGTTGCCGCTCAGACGCAACCAGTAGTCACTCGTTCCCTTCAGGTACCGTGCAACACGCTCGAGCTCCAGCCAATCATTTTGAGATGGGTTGCTCGTCTTCCGGCTTAGGATCGACACCGCTGCTGAAATGTCCGGTCGGGAGTTAACCGAGACTTACAGGAGTTGTCCCAACAGCTTCTGATACTCCACGTTGTTTGGGAGGGATGCACTAGGTTCTTGCTTGTAGTATCCTGGATCCAATGGAACCTTGGAATCCTTCGCATCTTCCAAGCCACAAGACCGCACAATTTCGCCGATGTACTGCTCCTGGTTGATGGAGAAATCGCCATCCTCATCACGTTTCACGTTGATGCCCAAGTACCATTGAACATCACCCAGGGACTCGATGGTGAACTTTTTCCGCAAAGCTCCGATGCAGCGGTCTATGGTCCTCTCGTTCTCACATGCCACAATCAAGTCGTCGACGTACACCAACACGTAGCACCAACGATGATTCTCCTTCTTCCTGTAGAGGCATGGGTCCGAGTCACACCGCTGGAATCCCAGTCGTTCCAATTCGGAGTGCAGTGTGCTGTTCCACGATCTGGCCGCTTGCTTCAGGCCATATAAGCTTTTTCGCAGCTTGTACACCTTTCGTTCTTCCCCTTGCACGACGAATCCTGGAGGTTGACGAAGGTATATTTCTTCATCGAGGTTTCCGTACAAAAACGCAGTCTTGACGTCGAACTGTCGCACCGTCATACCTTGCTTCGCCGCCACAGCCAGTAGAGTCCGGAAGGTGGTTTGACGAACCACTGGAGCGAACACTTGGTCATAATCTGTTCCGTACTGCTGGCTGTATCCCTGTGCGACGAGTCTTGCTTTGAAGTGGGCCACTTCTCCATCCGCGTTACGCTTGATTTTGTAGACCCACTTTGAGCCAACTGCTTTTCGGCCGGCTGGAAGGTCCACCAACTGCCACGTACCGTTCGACTCGATCGAGCGCATTTCTTCCACCATCGCTTCGTTCCATTTTGTACGATCTTGACTGTTCATTGCTTGAGCAAAGTTCTTCGGCTCCTCCTGGGTGCTGGACACTTCTGCTGCCCAAGAATTCACGACCAACCGGTTTGGAGGTACTCCTTTCGTTGACCGTTTCGATCGCCGTAGTATTGCTTCATCAGGATAACCTTCGAAATCACTCTCCGATGTAGTACTGCCACAGTCATTTTCCGGTTCCGCTTCTGGTTGTATATCGCACTGGAACTCTTCAACGCTTGAGTCATCGTCACACGGACCAACGCCAGCTTGATCCCGCAGTGTGATGATTACCTCCTCGTTGTTGGTGTCGCAACTCGCACTGTCGTCCACAAACGCATTTTCTCCCATCATCTCGTCGAATTTGGCGTCCCGGCTGATGGTGATGCTACAGTCCACCGGATTCAGGAAACGGTACGCCTTTCGTCCCTCAGCGTAGCCCACCAGTACCATTTTGTTCGCCTTCTTGTCCAGTTTCCGCCGTTGTTGCTTGGGAACGTACACATATGCAACGGATCCGAACACGCGTAGATGCCTGTAGGATGGCTTCCTACCGTGCCACAGTTCGTAGGGAGTTCTCTCGTTCAACGCTGTTGGAAGCAAATTTTGGAGATAACACGCAGTCACTATTGCTTCACCCCAAAACTTCTTCGTCATACCTGCGTCCGCCAGCATGCATCGCATCATCTCAGCTAAGGAGCGGTTTTTTCTCTCGGCCACCCCATTTTGTTGTGGACTGTATGGGGCCGTTTGCTGCAACAGGATTCCGTTGTCCGCCAGAAAGTTTTTCAGCTTCCCACTGGAGTACTCACCGCCGCCATCCGATCGTATCACCTTGGGCTTCCTTCCAAACTGTGTTTCGATCAGGCTGATGTACTGCTGGATTTTCTCGAACGCTTCAGACTTGCTCCGCAACAGATAAACGACCGTGTAGCGTGAGTAGTTATCGATAAGCACCATGCAATACCGATTTCCGCTTGGAGTGGGAACTTCTAGCGGTCCCGACAAATCAGTGTGCACCAAATCACCCATCGCTTTGCTTCTTTTTTCAGATGCCTTCGGGAACGAACTACGGGCCATTTTTCCTTCACAACATGTACCGCAGACTGTTTGCACATCACATCGTGGAGGGGAAATACCAGTACCTAACTGGTCACGTACGATCTTGTTACTATTTTACTATTTAATTCAGTATATTTAAGAAAAAGGTAAAGAAAAACACTAACACTAAGAAAAAGAGCAAAAAACTAATTCAAATTAAAAATTCACTTTCATCAAAAAAATATTTACAATAAAAAAATTAAATAACTATTTACACTTAGCCCTCTCAGGGTCTATCCGGGAGAATCGTTAGAATTGTTGGGCGGACTCACTTCCCAATCTTGCACCGCGAATTCAATTTCATGCACGAAAGAGGGAGGAAAGGGAATTGCGCGCGAAATAATTATGCTTTAATACTAAGAAATTAAATATTTACAACTTTGATTTATTAATTTTGGGGAGGGAATTCAATGGGAAAAAAGGAAATGCACTATTCAACTTCACCTGTCGTTACTGTCGTGGAGGTTGATCTTTCGGACCGGGTACCTTCCGGCTAGATGGCGGCGTCCGAGTCGGCTTGCTCATCGACGCCTTCGTCGACGATCGGGTTGGGGCGCTGGATACCCGCCGGCAAAACTTCTTCTTGCGTCCTGGCTGAGGCTGTTTGTCCAGTTCGAGCACACAGGGCTGGTGGAAAATCGTCCGTTGCACCAGAATTCACTTTAGCTTCACTGGCTGGAGCACTTCGTCACCCCCGATAGAAAAATGAAAAAAAAGGAAATCACCGCCGATACTCTCACTACGGCACTTTAGGATTTCGTTCCTGCGAGGGGAGATTAAATTTCTAGTTTTAAAATAACGGACGAATTGAACTGTCGGAATTTCGTTACCGAAAAGAGGCCTAGCTTGAGCCTGCTTAGGCTTATAAGGCATTCCATGACTCCGCAATTCCCAAGCATAGGAGAACATTTCCCGGGAGGGTTTGTCTCCGCAAAGTTGGTACCGCGCGCCATGATGAATATGTACATATGATAGGAAATGGTTTAACGTTGAGATACCAGGGGGATAATAGGGTATGGAAAATTCAAATTCAAATTTAATTCATTTATATTTTTATCTAATTCAGCTTATTTATTATATACATTTAATTTTAGTGTCAATGGTATCGTTGGAAAGGATTATGGGAATTTATTTACATATTTACAGGTTTGGTTTATTTATTCTAGTACTTAAGCATAATTATTTACAAATGAAAACAAACAAGAAAACGAAGAAGAAAACAAAAAGAAAAATGCAAAATTGGGATTGGGACCTATCACAGAGGTAACAATCTTCGCTATGGCATCCGCACTCCGGTGTCCAAAACGACGATGCCACAGGTGTATGCACTCTTTCGGGTGGCTAACGGTTGTCAGCATCGACTGCTCCGGGTTGGGCTTGAGGAAATACAATCCGCCCCTCCGTTCGCCGACGACAAGCACATCCCCATCATTCATGATTTTGCAGCAGTTCTTCTCGAATACCACGGTGAAGCCCTCATCAGCAATCTTACTTACCGACAGCAGGTTACCAGTTAGCGCTGGCACATGGTACACATTTTTCAGCTTCACGTTGACCGGTTGGCCATGTCCATTAAAGCTTCGGTACACACCGGCACCGATTTCGTTAGCTTGAACCTCGTTGCCGTCCGCTAGGCTGATGCTGTCCTTGCACGACGTGTCCAGTTCTCCCAGCAGCGATTCGTTGTTGGTCATATGCGACGTGGCTCCAGAATCCAGGAACCACAGACTCCGTTCTGCCGATCGATTCCCGGCAGCAAAACATACCTCCGACGAGTTGTTCTTCACCATCTTGACCTTCTGTTGTGAATCGCGGGATTTCCTGTCCAGCTGCTTCCGGTCCTTGGCTAGCTTCTTACATTCTCGTCGAATGTGTCCTTCCATGTGGCAGTAATGGCACGTGATTTTTGATTTATCAACTGGTGCCACCACCGACGCTGCAGGTGTATTCCCGGTGCGCAAAGCCTTCTCTTCCGACTGATTCTCCACACGGCGCTTCCATTCGTCCAACAGCTTCCCCTTGACGTACTCCAGGGTCAGGTCGCACTCCGGGCGACTCTCCAGTGCCGTGATTAAGCTGTTGTACGATTCGGGAAGGCTTGACAGAAGCATCGCGACGACATAATGCTCCTTCAATTCTTCACCCATCGCAGTAAGCCGGTTTGTCAGAACTGTCACTTCGTTGAGATGCTCTGACATGCTTCCTCCTTCGTGCAACCGTTGCGAGCATAAACTCCGTAAAACGTGCACCTTGCTTGCTAACGAAGACCGTTCGTGGTACGCCTTGAGCCCGTCCCACATGTCCTTGCTCGAACCGGCTCTGATAATGTGGCATAACTGACCGTCTTCCACCGACAGGCCAATCAACGCCCGAGCCTTCGCGTCCTTCGCCTTCCAAACGGAATCCGGATACTCCGGTTTTTCCTCACTCACCACGCCGAACAAATCTTCCTGAATGAGCACCAACTCCATCCGGAACTTCCAGACGGCATAGTTGCTGTCGCCGAGCTTCTTCAGCGAAGTCTTCAGGTCGCTCATCGTTGAAAATCTTCCGGCTGGTTCCGCTTGAAAGTGGTCTTCCGCTTCTTGAAAATTATCGTCCTCGTCTTCCATCCAAAACAGGGTTTTGCAGGCCCATAACCTATTGGCTTTCAGACTCGGAATGAAAGGGAAAACGTCTTTACAATTCTAGGTTTTATTAATGACTAGAGAAAAATTTTCATTTTACAGATATGGACTACTACGATATTGTTAGAGTATTCATTCAGCGTTGCTAAGCAGCATGACTTGATGAACAAGCTTGGCTTTTATAAAAGTTTGGCAACATGGTATTCTCAAGCGTCAGTAGCCGTGTGGATAAAACACGAGTTCAGTGATCTCGATGGTCATGGATCGAATCCAATCTGCATCATTTTAAGATTTTTTTTGCTCTTTTCATAAGCATATCTTATGAAATTTGTCATTACAAGCACGATCAATTTCCATAAGGTATTCTTATGGCACCCATAAGAATTAGTTATAGCAAAAATCATAAAGTATTTTGATGAATTTCGTTTTGTTTTTTTTTTTCGCTGAGTTTATGCTAAAACATGTTTGGCACTAGAAGCATGGCTAAAAACAAACGTATTATTTGTTAATGGTGGATGAAAAATTGTAATTTGAAATCAGGCCAGAACAAATTTCATTATCACAGTGCCCATTGACACGTCAACATGATACATAAAAAATCAAATCAATGAAAAAATACCTAAACAAACCTATTGTATTTGTTAAAACATTTTCTGGATAACTCAGATTTTACCTTTATTTAAAAAAAAAATCAATAAATTATTTTTGCAACAGCCGTTGAGTTTTCTCCACTTGATATACACCAAGTTTCGCTGACGTACTCTAGCACAGATTTCACGTTTTATCTAAAATATCGGATTTTGATGCGTCGACTAATTGATTGTTTTTCCATACATTTTTTTTAATTCACAAAAGCAGCCCTCGACTTCTTGATCCGTGCACCTATGTCGATCTTGATGCCACATTGGCTTCCATTTAGCTACCAAGGTATTAGAAACTTCCAACATTCTCCACTGCCTGCTTTTATGATTGAACTACTATTATATGAGTTACGGGCATTCGGGTACCAAAACATATGAAATACTATCTCAGAGATATATTCATCATTATAAGAATGTATTTGAAACTTTTTATGCATTAATAAAATATCTTGCTTTTTTCGCCTTTCTTTCAAAAAATCTGAGAAACATTGTTTTTTTCACATGTTTTTGCAATGATTACAAGTTTTTCCTCGATACCTACATACATCAATCATAGTTTAATTTAAATTTAGCTTTGAATTTCTTTACGAAATGTGTTTAACTAATTGAAATTATTTTTTTTATAAATTGTGACAAATATCTGCATACATCGTTAACGCCTAAAAGTATGCAATACACTGAAGGCTTCAAATATTTTGAACTGCTATGTTTCTACCTATGATAATTTAAATCACAAAAACACTGAATTTATGACAACACATAATGTGCAATATGAATTAAAGATGATATCATGTAATGTTTGTATTATTAGATGTAGAATTCTAGATTGAGTTTAAATAAGGGCGAAAGTAACATGAGAGAGTTCTCTTCATCGACTCTCTCTTCTGCAAATTAAAGTGACAAGATGCAAATTCAAACGAACTTTTTTACGCTTAGACGCTAGATTGCATTGCAACCTAGCGATTTATGACCAAAAAGTGCAACCATACTTGCATCTTGTCACTGTAATTTGAAGAAGAGAGAGTCGATGAAGAGAACTCTCTCATGTTACTTTCGCCCTTATTTAAACTCAATCTAGAATTTTCAAATCAATCTGGTGCGAAAGTTCAATACTTATATACTCTACCCACACACATCCTCAATTCATATTTGAGGGATTCCAATCTGTTGATTATTTGTGAATTATAATGTGTGCGACACCATGCTGGTAAGCGGAATCGAACACGACTGGAGCCGTCTGGGTAGTAATGTTACGATAGACGGGGATACCTTCGAGCTGGTGGAGGAATTCGTCTACCTCGGATCCTTATTGACGGCTGACAACAACGTGAGTCGTGAAATTCGAAGGCGCATCATCAGCGGAAGTCGGGCCTACTACGGGCTCCAGAAGAAGCTGCGGTTTAAAAAGATTCACCCACGCACCAAATGCACCATGTACAAAACGCTAAGTTCGGTGGTCCTCTACGGACATGAGGCATGCACCATGCCCGAGGAGGACCTGCAAGCACTCGGAGTGTTCGAGCGACGCGTGCCAAGGACGATCTTCGGCCATGTGCAGGAGAACGGTGTGTGGCGAAGATGGATGAACCACGCACTTGATGCACTTTACGGAGAACCCAGCATCCAGAAGGTAGCCAAAGCCCAAAGTTCGCAACAGATCCGGTTGGCACAAGAAGGCGTGGAACGCAGAGAGCACGATGGACGGATCAGGTGGAGCGTGACTTGGCGAGCATCAGGCGTGACCGAGGATAGAGAACGGCAGCCACAAACCGTGTATTATGAAGAAATAGGTTGATTTAGTTTTATCTTAAATTTGATGTAATACTAAATAAATGAAATCTCGCGCTTAGTATCATACGGGCGTATCTACAGTGATCGATTACTCTTCATCGATTTTCTCTTTAGTTAATAATTTGGCAGGAAAATTATTTTCGGTTATAATCCGAAGAGAAAATCGATGAAGAGAAATCGATCATTGTTAACCTTCGCCAGTATGATGATACTAAACGCGAGAAATGTGTGCAACAAAGGACCGACATTCTCATGGATGCACCAAAACGCAATGTGTTTTTGGTTGCTCGTAACGAGCCTGAAAAAAAAAAACAAAGAGGAGAAACGTCAAAATTGGAACAGTCGATCTAGTGTCATCCCCATAGTTCCAATCGAGCAGGAGACCTGTCAAAACGACAAGGATTCTCCACTTTGGTATACTCGAGACACTTTAGTTGCTCGCATTCAACAAACAAGACAGCGCAGCGCACATAAATTCTTCCCACGAATTTTTTTACACTTTGAGGCGCCTTTCGACTTTTATGCAAAGATTAGGGACACGAGAAAAGCAAATTAATAACTAATTTTGATGATGAGATATGTATACTTTGTCGATTGGATGAATGGTTGTATCATTTTTTTGTGTGATCATGATGATAACCTGTTAAGCACGATGTATCATATATTTCTAATAGGGTAGGATGTCGTCGTTTCGGTAGTTTTAAAAGTCGAGCAGAGAAGCTTTCCTGTGACAGCTAGGTGAAAAAATGTCTACAATCAATGATTTTAAATTGATAACTGCTTTTGATAGTAGTGCGAGAAAAATGATAAATCTATAAAATGTAGAGTTTTTTCTGGCTTCGTGGTCGTGTGGCTAGTGTCACCAAGCACTCAGTCGCATCGTGTGGGTTCGATTCCCGCCGCAGCTGTCAGGAAAAGTTTTCGGCTGTGCTACTGGGCGTTGCATGCTAGTCCGTTGTCTAGTGTCGTGCTTCCTTCAAAGAACGAATAGTTCACTGGAAGCATAAAAACGTATCCGTGTCTTTTTTTTTTCGGTTGATATGGATACAAAAATCCAATAGGATTATCCACTCGTGCATCCTTACTAGTTGTTCCTATAATAAACGTCTCTCAAATAACTTAAAAGAACCTTTCCGCCATCGTGCGTATACAATTTGGAATGATTTACCCAGATCTTGCAGGAATCAATAGATCTAGAGTTCTTTATAGTTTTTATTTTCTTTAAAAGAGGCGAATGAATTCGAAATTTAAAGCCTCTATAATAAACACAAAAAAGTCACACAAATTCGAGCAAATTATATCAAATATTGATCCTGCTATGATCAAATATTTCGCTTTGGACACAACCAAATCAATTTAAGTTTGAATACTATGCTATCCATAAATTACATAAAACATTTTGAAGATTTTTTGGCCTTGGATTGTTCTTAGAATGATAAAATTAGTTATTACAGTGGTTCTTAGATTTTGTCACGGTTCTATTTAATCACGCTCCATTTTATCACACTCGATTTTAGCACGCTATTTTTTCGATTATATCACGCTATGATTATCGATACAAATATTGCTAAGCACGTATTCCAAACTATATGGGATACATGAATTGTCATAAGTAAGATATTGTGCAAATTAGTATACGATTATAGTGCCAGGCCGGACACTGGATTCGATCATCTAGAGTCACATTCTCATGCTTTGCTCTGCATCGAGTCCGGTCTGTATGCGTCAATTCCACGCATTACGTTTTCCATCAGAGGTCTCCAGTTAGCCTTTGTGAATAAGGTTTTGGATCGCCAATTCAGAGACGGCGAGTTCGATTCTCATTCCGGTCAGGAACTTTTCTAGACTTTCCTATGCATACACAGAAAGAAATTCTGAAAACTACACGTGACGTAAACATAAGAACATTGAAATTTTCATTTCATTTCATTCGATTTAACATAAAATAATTTCTTGCACACAAAGTTGTAAGCAAGCTTCATACTGCAGACAACCTGTAATTTTACAATCCGATGGAGAATTGTGTTGAAAGCGATGCAGGTCATTTTGTTACAGCGAACTCGATGTAGGGTAAGAAATCAAACTTTGAACTAGTCAAATTGTAATCTTAATTTGAACCATTTCAAAATTCATTAAAACGACGTACTTTTCAGGCAAATATTGTCCCGAAAAAGATGTTAAACAGCTTTGCGTAATATAACCTGATAACATGGACTTTAAAAGCATTGAAAAAAGCGTTTTTGTCATGGAAAACAGGCAATTGAAAAATCACTGTGATTTCACCCATTTCCCCCAAGAGAAAGCACATTTTCGGTGCACTCGTACAGCTCATGCATTGTATCACACGCAATATGTGAATACGTCAAATGAAAGCTTATTTATCGTAGAATCGACCAACCGAATAATATTCCGCATTATTTCTCATAAAATCATCAAATTTAAGTGATTCTTACTTGGAGAATGTTATCTTAAGTTGAACCATTTGTAATCTAAATTTGAACTAGTAAACGGGGGTGAGCTTCTAGTGTTGGCCTGTAGATTGCGCTAGTGGTTGCTTTGTTTACTCTTGGGGGATGAAAAAATCCAAATTTAGTTTCCAAATTCCTAAAGAATTTCGAACATTCTGAGTTGAGATTCCACTGCCTATTGAAAAATAGGTATGAGAATTAGCAGATTCATGTGATTTTTCATTGCTTAGGCAGGAATTGGCTGTTTTGTGAGTTGCTCGAGCTGCTGCCGCCAGTAGTTCAAATTAAGATTAAAATTGGTTCAAATTATGATTACGAAGGTTCAAATTAAGATTAAAATCGTTATTGATGAAAGATCAAATATTTCAATGAAATTCGGTGCAAATACAAACTTTTTACCATTTAACAGAAAGCTTATAATCGTGGCTTTCATGTACATACGATTTTGCCGTAGTAAATTATTTCCATGTGGGAGAAAAAATCACTTAAAATTTGCACTGCTTCAGAAAGCCGCAATGTGGTTCAAATTTTGATTACCTACCCTAACAATTTTTAACTGTGTAGTGTATGCCCCACAATATACAAATTCATACAATGCCAGGCAAAGAAATCCCTTCAATTAATAACTATAGTAATACTCAAAGAACACTGAGTTGAAGAGAAGCAGCCCAAGTTCCATTGGGAACGAAGAGTCACAAAAAAGAAGTAGAAGAAGAAAAGGCGTAGAATCTTACTTTGGTTCCATTTTTTTGTATTTTAATTATTATTAACGAGCTTTTTAACCCGGGGCTCGGTTATGTCGGGACCTAACCTAACATTTTGTAAATTTATCAGCTTTTGAAAGTTGATATGTTGTTCAATTAATGCCAACCAGCATATCAAACGATCAGAAATTAAAGACAGAACATTCAAACTTCGTGACAATTGTACAACAAAGCGTAACGCGACAACATCACAAAAATCTTCGAATGAGTGTAATCAGTTTCGTATCTTTTAATTCCGCCTTAAGGACAAACGTCATATAATCCCGCTTCAACAGAGTATCAGAACTTCAAACGCACAAATCTCACGAAGCAAGTTTCAAACAACAGGGCATTTTATTATTCTGTTCTTGCTCACTTGTAATAAGCTTAAAATAAGAAGCTCAGGTTTACGCTGGTTTTGTTTACGAAGAGATTTGTGCCCTCGAAATCTTGAGTAGGTGTCAAAGTCGGCCATTGTGGCGGCCATTTTGGGATTTTAACAAGTCTGTCCTTAATTGGTTATCCTTTGACAGATACCACGACACATGTAATCTTCCTCAGTGTCAGTTATCAGTGGATAACTGACACTGAGGAAGATTACAAGTGGTGTGGTAGTCGAAATCCGCGTATCTGTCAAAGGATAAGCAATTAGGGAAAAGGTACGAAACTGATTACACTCATTAGAAGAGGGTGTTCGAAAAGTCGGTACAAGATCACAAAAATGTCAAATTTTGATTTTTCAACCAGAAATTCCCAACCTTTTGGAAACACTTTAGAAAATGTTAAGTACTTGACGATAAATTTAAGCAATTATCTTTATTTTGCTGTGTAAAGATTGGAAACATTGTTCCATGAAGTTCAAAAACCTTGCTGTAGATGTACAAATAATACCTCCATTGTTTGATCTTATATACAGAGACAAGTGTACAGTGTGCAAGTGTATTTTGATTGATAAACGCCTTCGGAAAAAAGATGTTTCAATTATATCACCACTGACGAACTGACGTGACAGCTAGAACAAATAAATTCAAATTTGTTGTCCCCGACGCCATGATGAAAAATATCCGAACACTACTGCCTCCTCTATAACGATTCGCGTTGTTTTGATAGCTTGACTCCAAACCCCTGTGTATTCATATAGGAAACGGTTCGTGTCTGCGCTGATTTGACAGAAGCGCTCGCTCGCTTTGCTGGTCGACCGTTAAATTTAGGGGGGACATTTTTGAAACACCACTGTCACGTCGGTTCGTCGGTGATATCACGCTCCAATATATCACGCGATTTTTTTTTTTCATTCGTGATATAATCGAAAAAGTACTATATTGAGTTTCTTTCCGATACTATTTTTGTTCTTTCAGCTCATATTCCCAACAAACCAATAACAAATCTTGTCATTCATCTATTTACTTTTAATGGTAAAACCTGATCTGTTTTTGTTATTTTCTTCTACCCGGGTAACCCTCCTATAGGTTTTTCGTACCACGATGGCGTATTTACTTGGATGCTTTCGACTGCTGGGAGTTTGAAACGGTCAGAACTAGAGCATGTATTCTACGCCCGACGTTTCGATTGTTTATTCAATCTTTTCCAAGGCGTAGTGCACGTTCAGCCTCCCTGTCTGGGTCATATTGACCCCAACATCTTTCTAGGGCTAAATAAGGAGTGTATCGTAAAGTAGTTGAAAATGTTTAAAATAGCCTCAAAAATAGTTTAATACAACTTTTGAGTAATTTTATTTTTGGAGATACTGTATAAATCCTTGAAAAAAGAAATGGCTTTCATGATTTTTTAAAAATGTTCTTTTAACTGGGTTTTGAACCTACATTACTGAACGCATGTTTTTGAATTTTTGCACACCTTCTAAAAAATTGAAATTGCGAAAAAAATTCGATAATGTTCGAAAATTGTTAACTTTTTTGTGCAAATATAATAAGCTCTAGAATCCTCAAAATATAGGCAAATTATTTTTTTCAAAAAAAATCTCCACTGCATTTACGCGCAATTCTTAAAAATGGAAAAAGGCCATTTTTGAGGAACCTCTTTTTTCTATGCTCCTCCAGATCATGTTTACGCAAATAAAAAATACATAAAATTAAAAAATCGCATTTTTTTAAATAGGGTATGTTTTTTAATTTATGGACGAGTAAGTTAGAACAAAAAATTGAATTTTATAACCTTTTAAGATATTAAAAGCAGAACTTCAAAGTTTGACCAAAAAATAGGCGTTTTTTGGAGTGGACCATTTTGTAGATATAGGAGATTTTTCTATCGAAAATATGAATTTTGAAAGTCGGTGTTGAATGATATGTTATGTGTACATAACTGTTAACAAGCATCAATATTTTCCAGATTTTTTATCGTACAAATTTTACTCGCTACAGATTTTTGAAATGTTGAAAAATCTTAACAAAATTGCATTTTGTGCAGATTTTTATTTTGTGAGGTGTATTCATTTAACCATATTTTCAATATTACTAAACATTTTCCAAATTTTTACAAGGTATTCTAAACTTAACTACATTGTGAAGATTTCATAGAAGAACCGAAATGAAAAGACCAACCCAGCTTCGAGATAGAGCATTCTGAACATTTTCAACTACTTTCCGATACACTCCTTATGATGGAATATATTATGAAAATATGGCCGGGGTTCTGCTAAACCGAACTAAGCGCCAAAAAGATAATTCCGAGATAATTAAGCTTAAAGTTCAACCACTCACAAATAAACAACAGCGGAGATTATTTGAAAGTTTTCCGCACACATGTAACTTACAAGCCTTCATTACCCATCAGAAATTAAGAATACAAGTAAATTATTTGGAATCATTGATATAATTACATTTTATTTCTTGGTACTTTGCACTCAGTTCACTCTGGCTGATCAAAAACATTGAAAAATGGTTTATAGTTCAGTTTGGCTGAATGTGTTTTTTTGTTTCCGATAAAACCAGTTGGACAGTGAAAAAAATCTCGATTTTTCATCGTCTATCAAGTTGAAATCGATATCACTCACAATCCTTTACATGAATCAAAAAGGACGCGTATAGTATGGTAGCACGAAGGTCTCAAAATAGTTTGAAATATGAACGGCGGAAGCCCTCTCAGCTCAACTTTTCCCACTCATGCTTTTTCTTCATAAGCGGTGCATGTGGAGGCACAGAGCAAGAGTGATTATGTCAAACGATGTCCTTGCATGCCCTGAGGTCCTGAGATGTGAATGTGGAGCAATTTGTGTACTTCAAATTTATGCTGGTCGAAGAAAACCATGAAAATGTTCTGCCAAAGTGCACTAAGTACAAAAAAGTTTTCAAAACATGAAAGAGATTCGAACTTGGATCATCTGAGTGATAACCAAGCGCGTTACCTCTAGGTCATATTACCTTGCTGAAGGTTAGTCGTTAAGTCTGAATCAAGTTCTAAACATTCTTCTCAAGGATGGTTTTTGTGAAAACGCCATTTTTCAATCAGCCAAAGCGAACCAAGTTTTTGATTTTTTTTTCAAGCTTTATTAATCTAATTAGGCTTGTTGTTCAATGACGGCTTCTGTGTTAAATTACCAGTATGAGGTGTATCGACATAACGCTGGTATTAAAAACCAGTTGGTTTTTGTATTGTTGAGAATAAATTGATTCTAAAATGCTGTGGACTTGGTTCGGTCTGGCTGAATGTGACTTGGACAAATGGCAATCAGCGCCATCGAAACATAATTAATTCCTCCCACACCCATATTTCTAAGAACGTGTTCATTTTTCTCACAGATTGTTTCTATGAGTCGGTTAGAAGTTGGAAATCTGACGGCGATGAGGAGAACTTGAAATGTTCATCACCTGGACCAAAACTAAAATATTTCGCTGATTCTATCGAATGGTTTACAGTTCACTCTGGTTGGATGCAAAATAATGTTTTGTATGTTCTGCCAAACAGAAATTTTGAATTTACTCCACGAAGAGCTGTCAGAATTACCGGGTTTTTACATTGAAGGAAGATCATCATTTTCTTCACTTAATGGTTAAGAAAACTCAATTTTTCAAAAAATGGTCTTTGGTTCGGTTTAGCAGAACCCCGACCATATGGAATAAATATGGAAAATCAATAATCAATGAAATATTGTATATTCAGTAATCAATAATAATATAAGGCTCAAATGAGAATCGCATATTATCCGAAACAGAAAAAGCACTTTTCTCCAGAATGACAAAAAAGCGAACAAAACCAGTGTGTCCGATTCTCATAATTGACTAAATAAACAATCGGACATTCTTATTTTCTTTGATTTGTTGATCATTTTGGAAAAAAGTGCTTTTTTAGTTCTGGGATATTTGCCATTTTCAATGGAGCCATAATAAATGCAATTATATATATTTGTAGATAATTTGGAGATGCCGGGGCCCGTGGCGCAGTGGTCCACACGTTCGCTTCATAAGCGGATGGTTATGGGTTCGATCCCAGCCCCGGCACTTGCAATTTTTCGTCAGTTGCTCTTCCCCCCGAGAGCGGCTGACATCTGGCCCTCTTCGGAGCATCTAGCTCTAACGGTCCTGGAATTTGGATATCGGCGAACCGCAACCTCATAATGGCCAATCCCAATTGGACTGGAAACGAAATAGCAGCCACACATCAGCAGGGTAGAAAAGTGAAGCAGCACAAAGGCACCAGTTCAATTTTGACGAATTAGAATAGAATACATTTAGGTGCTGTACAAAGTGTGAGTGCAGCGTCCAATTGGAATTGCTCACTTAGTGACCTAGTGGACAAATGAGCTGTAAATTAGGTTAAGTGACTAAGAATAAAAAAGAAATTTGGATGTTTAAATAATATATAAAAAGGGAAATATGCAACAACATAATATAATAATCAATTTCTGGAGATAATTGACGTTTCACGATTTGGCACACTGTCCTTTCCAAGATTGTGGCTAAAACTAGAGGTATGTCAAAAATAAAGCAACGATTGCAGTGCATGAGTAAAAGTTTCACACTTCTCGAGATCCAAAAATTACACACAGTTTATCCTATGAAACTTTCTCAATTTTCTCAACATTTTTTTTACAAATCACCGAGGAAATCAAGAGATTTTTTTCAATTCTTAACGAAAATTACACGCAGAAAAAAGCATGGTAAAATCAAAAATATTTCAGGTAAAATCAAATAAATTGTCAATTTGTTCAGGCAACAAGAATAAAACTATTTGGAGCAAATCGAACGTCACATTTGAAGCAAATTCAATCCATTTTTGAAACACACAATTTGTTGAAGAAAAATGTGAAGTATGAGTGGGATGATAATTGTCAAAAACCGTTTGAAATTGGAAAACGATCGTTACTAACAGCTAATTTTTTGGAGTTGTATGACCCAACAAAACCTGTTGTCATTGTTTCAGACGCTTCTAGCTACGGACTTGGTGGTGTTATTGCCCATGAAATAGAAGGCGTTGAAAACCCAGTCTGTTTCACGTCATTTTCCTTGAATTCTGCTCAAAAATCTTACCCCATACTGCATTTAGAGGCTTTAGCGTTAGTGTGCACAATAAAAAAAAAAGTTCCATAAATATCTCTACGGTCAACACTTCAAAGTTTTCACGGATCTTAAGCCGTTGGTGGGAATATTTGGGAAAGAAGGTAAGAATTCTATTTTTGTGACTCGACCACAACGTTTCGTTATGGAGTTGTCAAATTACAACTTTACAACTTTACGATTACATACAGACCTTCAGGAAAAATGGGAAATGCGGACTTTTGCTCCCGTTTTCCATTAGATCAACCGACACCTAATGGATATGATGTTGAATATATTAGAAGTATTAATTTTTCTAATAAAGTCCCTATAGATCACCGTTCAGTTGCGGCGGAGACTAAAAAAGATGAGTTTCTTCAAAGGATCATTTTGTATATGCAACATGGATGGGCAGAACGAGTAGATGTTACAAAAATAAAAGAAATTAATTATTAGAAAGTATTAACACATCACGATACGTGGAACCTTATAAATGCACAAATAAGAGACATCACAAGTTGACGCAACACAACACATAACATAAATGTGCCATGTTATCCAGATGGATAACATCTTCCGATCACAGGATGACGAGGTTTCATTTATTGGTTTGGGTCCATCAATCATCCTGGCATTGTATTTTAGTTGGCATTATGCCTTTTAGTTCACAGCATTTGTTGCTGTGTTCATAGCTTGGTTTTGTCTAGGAAAACTAATCCTAATCGAGCATCCCGTTTCGGGTTTCGATACTAGAGCTCTATCACTTGAAGTCTGTGTCAGGGAAAGGTTTACGTCTCTAGTATTTAATCGCGGCCCGAAATGGCCTGAATGTTGGCAATCGAAATAGGATTGCACTTCATTGGCCTCTATCCTGCCAGAACCCTATAAATGTTAATTAATACTAGGGGAATATTGACAAGTTAAAATTCAACATGTAACACAAAGGACGCAAGAATATTAAACTTTGAACACATTAAACAATTATTCTGTCTTATTAATGTAACAAATATTTATACCCGTAACACAATCCAACGTTTGAGCAAGAATTTTTCGTGAATCGTTCACCGATTTACGAAAAATTCAGCTCCCATATGCTTCATATCCTTCATAACAATAGTGTTAAGGCCATACACTTAACACTACGATAAAGATAAATAACTTAACCTAAACTCAAAACGAAACCAAAACGAGTTTTGCTACCCGAAAGCCACAGTGCTTTCCAGAAACGTAGCGATGAACAGGACTAACAAGTCCCCAAAAAACACCTCAACTCAAAAAAGATTTATGTTACCCGAAAGCCAAACTGCTCTCCAGATTTTGCAGCGAATAAATCTTACCTCAACTAAACTTTACTTTTATGGACGAGCTCTGGTCCACAAAAATAAAATGGCCTTAAAACTGTAGTTATAATCCATCCAACTAGCTTTCATTTGCATACACGGGGTTTTTTAGTTGGGCGCCATGTTACAAAAATAAAAGAAATTATTACAAAGGATTAACACATCACGATACGTGGAACCTTATAAATGCACAAATAAGAGACATCACAAGTTGACGCAACACAACACATAACATAAATGTGCCCTGTTATCCAGATGGATAACATCTTCCGATCACAGAATGACGAGGTTTCATTTATTGGTTTGGGTCCATCAATCATCCTGGCATTGTATTTTAGTTGGCATTATGCCTTTTAGTTCACAGCATTTGTTGCTGTGTTCATAGCTTGGTTTTGTCTAGGAAAACTAATCCTAATCGGGCATCCCGTTTCGGGTTTCGATACTAGAGCTCTATCACTTGAAGTCTGTGTCAGGGAAAGGTTTACGTCTCTAGTATTTAATCGCGGCCCGAAATGGCCTGAATGTTGGCAATCGAAATAGGATTGCACTTCATTGGCCTCTATCCTGCCAGAACCCTATAAATGTTAATTAATACTAGGGGAATATTGACAAGTTAAAATTCAACATGTAACACAAAGGACGCAAGAATATTAAACTTTGAACACATTAAACAATTATTCTGTCTTATTAATGTAACAAATATTTATACCCGTAACATAGAAAGGCAATTTATGAACGTTTTTGCTAACCAGCTTGACTTGGAAGTAGTGGATGAATGTCTGATGTATCAAGAGCGTGTTGTTATACCAAAGAAATTGCAAAGCGACGTTCTTAAGTTACTTCATGGTAATCATAATGGTATTGTTAAGATGAAACAGTTAGCTCGTCGCACTGTGTATTGATTTGGCATAAATAGAGATATAGAAGAATTTGTAACGCACTGTGAGGTATGCGGCTGTATGGCTATAGTACCTAAACAGAAGATCACGTCTAAATGGACTCCTTCGACGAGACCATTTAGCAGAATACATGTTGACTTCTTTTTCTTCTCGGGCCATTCATTTTTACTCTTTGTGGATAGCTTTTCTAAATTGAAGTAGAATGGATGAGGAAAGGAACGGATTGTCCAAAAGTGATTACAAAGTTAGTTGCTTTTTTGCACGCTTTGGATTACCCGATTGCTTAGTATCGGACGGGGGTCCTCCATTTAATTCTCATTCATTTGTAAGTTTTGTAAGGCCGGTCTCATTCGCTGACTGATTAGAAACGTGAAAAGTATTGTTTTATTCTCCTAGCCAGAAACTCCGGATCGCGTACATTTCAACCAGCATTTCAAACGATCCGATTTGAACAGAAGATTCATTTGATGCTTTTCAATTGGGTATTGGACCGTTGTACTTCGAAATAATCAAGAAATACAACGTAACGGGACACCATCGAAAAAAATGACGAATTTTGACCGAACGTCAAGAAATTTGCTATTTTCTAGAAGTCGTTTTCAATGTTTCAGGTACTATTAGAAAAATATAAGTAATTATCTTCATTTTGGGCAGCCAAAGGCTGAAAGTCTCTTATTCATTTTGTTGCAAAAAGAATCATAATCGACAGCAGGATCCCGGAAATATCGTTCACTGAAGTTCTGCGTCATTTTGCGCCGAAAGAAGTTGGACGAGTTCAAAGTTACCCTACAAAAATCATAAATTTGTGAATAACTTTGTTATTTCAAAAGCTAGCGTTTTTTTTATTTTCAGCAAAAACATGATTTTTTACATTTTTAACAACTTTGTAGAAGACGCAAAAATGTTAAAAATCCCGTTGAAAAGTTATGATGAAATATATGATTTCTAGGGGTCATGCACATACAACGCAATATAGCTCGTAAAGTATGAGATTTAGCATTATGTCGTCTTTGACAAAGTGGTTCAAAATTGCATTTAATATTCAAGGACAAGGTATTTGGAGTACATAGCTCAAATTTTCTAGAGCACCGTTTTTAGAACCGTTGAACGGATATGGCTGAAAATGCATCATACTGATTGATCAGTAGTTGTCAACAGCGTGATGCATTTTCATCCAGATCCATTCAACGGTTCTAAAAAACGGTGCTCTAGAAATGTTGAGCTATGTACTCCAAATACCTTGTCCTTAAGATTTCGGCAAAACCAGGAGTGTCCATTTCGCCACGGGTGTCCATTATGCCTCGATGTCCCCTACCTACATTACGGGCTCCGTTAAAGATCGATCAAGTTTTAAACCCCCTCAAGTATTCATCAATCGGTTAATTCTACACCGATTCTTTATGTTAAAATACGCATTAATAAAAACAAAAAATATTCATCAATCAGCACGGGCCGCCTGATACCTTGGATTGGGGTTCCCTGTTTGGTGGACTTTCACCCCCGGAACAGGGCGTCCGTAGTGCTATTCTAAGCCGGCAGCTACGCGGGCATTGACGAATACTTAAGATCTTCTTCTTTATGGCTTTACGTCCCCACTGAGACTTGGCCTGCCTCACTTCAACTTAGTGTTCTTTGAGCACTTCCATAGTTATTAATTGAAGGGCTTTCTTTGCCTCCCATTGCATGAATTTGTGTATTGTGAGGCAAGCACAATGACACATTATGCCCAGGGAGTCGAGAAAATTGTCCCGACCGGAACAGGAATCGAACCCGCCATCTCCGGATTGGCGATCCATAGCCTTAACCACTAGGCTAACAGGAATACTTAAGACCCCAAGGGTCAAATATTTGAACGAAAAGAAACCAATGCTTAAAAATCTTGTTTGATTTTATCGCATTTTCATTAGTGTCAAACAGATATTTGGCCTGAAGTACACAGGGTCAAATATTTGACAAGGAAAGAACTCAAGAAACAACATCAGTTTGATACTAATGAAAATTCTATCAAGTCAAACAAGATGTTTGAGCATTGGCTTCTGTTTTGGACAGATATTTGACCCTGTGTACTAAAAGCTTTTGATCTTTAGTTCATTTCTTATCATATATTTCACCCTGTGCACTTGTAACCTTATAATTATACACATATTTTCAACAGTATGCAGAAATTTTGCATTTTATTGTAAAAAAACTTTTGGGTCTTATTTTAATAAAAACATTAAGACCACTAACTTCGATTCGCATTTGTCGATTTACATATAGATACGTGAGATTGAGTTCACAAGCAATGAAGTGCACTGTGGCTATAGAATTGATTTTGAACAAGTATACAAAACACGTACAGCAACAGTTCTTCCGAATAACACAATCATAGAAACTTATAGGTATAACGACTGTTTACCTTGCCCTATGTTCTGCCATAGGTATCAGATTTGAAGCGAAACTTTGCGTAATGGAGTTGGACGGCAAGCAGAGTATCGAAATTAAAATATATAATTTGGTATTCATCATACGGTAATTTGAAATTAACGTGTTTGTTATAGTACCAATTACTGGGCTTTATATTCTTCCATATTGATTGTGCAAAAACAACTCGTAGCTCCTCCCACCGTTGCAACTTAGCTCCGCCTTTTCGGATGGCCGATAGGGGGTAATGCCAATCATATCAGTGCTCGTGAGCGCATGGCCAGTGATATGGTACGACGAAGAATGGTTTGTTCGTTCTTTTTGCCCAAAGAGACTTTGGTTCGACTCAGTGCAACATAAACCACCGACCGGTATACGACGCGACCGCTGCTGTGTTTATTATTTTCTACCACATAAAAAGTAAGTGTATTTCAGAAGATTATTAATTGCTAGTGATAAATAAAAATGTCTCATGAAATGGAAGTGACTGTGCAACCGCCGGAAAGTATTGATATCGATCGCAATGCGCCATGCTCTGAAGCGAATAATTTCACCGGGAATATTACCGATGTGCAGTGCAGTAATTTTAGCTTTCGTAACAAATCTTCTAATAATGCAAGTTCGTTTCGAATTGAGGCCATATTGGCCAGTGCTAGTGATAGTAAAAATGAGTCCTCGAATGCTACAGTGAATAAGGATTACAAACTGGATGCTTTCTTGAATGACGAATCTTATTCAGGGTACGTATAGATAATTATTATGGGTGTTATGAAGGCATGATAAACAATTATAGAACATACAATCATAGACGTGCAGATTCATATTGAAGGGAGGAAGGGAGTCTGTCCAAATTCTACGCCATACAAAATCTTGATTTTTGGTATAGATAATTAAAAATGTATGCAAAATCTTGGTCATCTCAGGCTTCTATCCAAATCGTATAATTTTATTCAAATTAAAAAAAAAAACAAAAAGATTATTTTGCATAGTGGCTTCCCCCCCAATGCAGATAGGAAATTGTATTTCGCGACGGCCACTTTCTGAAGCATAAGCATAAGCATAATTTATTGTTGCGCAACTTGCGGGCTTCGTAGCCGTGCGATTAGGGCGTCAGTTGTCTGGCCGTTTCGTAAGACTCGGAGTGTGGGTTCGATTCCCGATCTAGTCGGTGCAAATTTGCCGTCTCCTCTGGACCACTGAGTATTCCGTGTGTTGTCCGTTGTCTCATGTTGTTAGTGATCGTTCAGTTTGTGCAACCTCTGGGTTGAAGACGGTGTAGAGTCTTTTAAGGAAAAATACTATAAACAAATTTGTGCGTATAAATTCTTACCAAAAATAATTTGATCCATCTTAAGAAATAGCCTTTCATGAACCCATTAAGTCCCTCATTTGAAAAATTGGATTTTTCAATCCCCCCCTCCTCCTTCTATTTCCTACCGTAAACCGGGGTCAAATTGATCTCCGGGTCGAAATTGATCAGCCGTTTTTCAGCTACATAAAGCATACTTTTAATGGGTTCCATTCATGTATCGTTATGATGGAATCCGATACTAAGTCCTATTTTTAAGGAAACTAAGTATGTAAAGCATGCTTTATCTAATGGAAAACCGTCTGATCAATTTCGACCCGAAGGTCAATTTGACCCCGGTTTACGGTACGGGCTTTTCTATACTTGATACATTGCTTGTCACACATTTGAGGACCCCACTCCCTCCTCCAAGCGTGACGAGTTTTAGACCAAATCTGTGCAAATGTTGGGATACTCCACCCCCGGCGAAGATTTTTGCGTTAATAACATCGTCACGAACATGAATTCGCATATGGGTCATATAATGTCGTAATTCTGCAAAGTGACGTAAGCGCCAATCAAAATTTCGACATTTTCTGGTATATTATATAGGGTATTGGTTCCCTTCTTAAGCATGTGGCTCCCATTTTCATCCTACGAAAAACAAAGAATTGAAGCGCTGTTTGTTTTGTTTCTTATTTTTGTATTTTTTGTTAGAAGTGAGCACCCATGAAAACAAAAAGAACGGAATCAATCGGTGCCGTAATCGCATGTTTTCGAATAGGATGAATATGGGAGCGTGAGATTAATGATGGAACACATACCCTATAATATCTAGTGTAAAAATAACACTGTACAATGTCTGCTGTATTAGAATGCAAGATCTAGTCGTAATCTATCATCTATGGAAAGTTAGAGGATGATCAAGAGTTTTATGCATAATAACCAAAAAATGGGCCAAAACTACCAATGTCCGCTGGAATCCGCTGGGATTCCGCTGGAATCCGCTGGGATTCCGCTGGAATCCGCTGGGATTTAGCTGGGTTTTAGCAGGAATCCGCTGGGATTCCGCTGGAATCCGCTGGGATTTAGCTGGGATTCCACTGGAAACCGCTGGGATTCCGCTGGAAACCGCTGGGATTCCGCTGGAATCCGCTGGGATTTAGCTGGGTTTAAGCTGGAATCCGCTGGGATTCCGCTGGAATCCGCTGGGATTTAGCTGGGATTCCGCTGGAATCCGCTGGGATTTCGCTGTAATTCGCTGGGATTCCGCTGGAATCCGCTGGGATTCCGCTGGAATCCGCTGGGATTCCGCTGGAATCCGCTGGGATTCCGCTGGAATCCGCTGGGATTCCGCTGGAATCCGCTGGGATTCCGCTGGAATCCGCTGGGATTCCGCTGGAATCCGCTGGGATTCCGCTGGAATCCGCTGGGATTCCGCTGGAATCCGCTGGGATTCCGCTGGAATCCGCTGGGATTCCGCTGGAATCCGCTGGGATTCCGCTGGAATCCGCTGGGATTCCGCTGGAATCCGCTGGGATTCCGCTGGAATCCGCTGGGATTCCGCTGGGATCCGCTGGGATTCCGCTGGAATCCGCTGGGATTCCGCTGGAATCCGCTGGGATTCCGCTGGAATCCGCTGGGATTCCGCTGGAATCCGCTGGGATTCCGCTGGAATCCGCTGGGATTCCGCTGGAATCCGCTGGGATTCCGCTGGAATCCGCTGGGATTCCGCTGGAATCCGCTGGGATTCCGCTGGAATCCGCTGGGATTCCGCTGGAATCCGCTGGGATTCCGCTGGAATCCGCTGGGATTCCGCTGGAATCCGCTGGGATTCCGCTGGAATCCGCTGGGATTCCGCTGGAATCCGCTGGGATTCCGCTGGAATCCGCTGGGATTCCGCTGGAATCCGCTGGGATTCCGCTGGAATCCGCTGGGATTCCGCTGGAATCCGCTGGGATTCCGCTGGAATCCGGTGGGATTCCGCTGGAATCCGCTGGGATTCCGCTGGAATCCGCTGGGATTCCGCTGGAATCCGCTGGGATTCCGCTGGAATCCGCTGGGATTCCGCTGGAATCCGCTGGGATTCCGCTGGAATCCGCTGGGATTCCGCTGGAATCCGCTGGGATTCCGTTGCAATCCGCTGGGATTCCGCTGCAATCCGCTGGGATTCCGCTGCAATCCGCTGGGATTCCGCTGCAATCAGTTGGGGTTCCGCTGGAATCCGCTAGGATTCCGCTGCAATCCGCTATGATTCCGCTGCAATCCGCTGGGATTCCGCAGCAATCCGCTGGGAATCCGCAGCAATCCGCTGGGTTTCCGCTGGGATTCCGCAGCAATCCGCTGGGTTTCCGCTGGAATCCGCTGGGATTCCGCTGGAATCCGCTGGGATTCCGCTGGAATCCGCTGGGATTCCGCTGGAATCCGCTGGGATTCCGCTGGAATCCGCTGGGATTCCGCTGGAATCCGCTGGGATTCCGCTGGAATCCGCTGGGATTCCGCTGGAATCCGCTGGGATTCCGCTGGAATCCGCTGGGATTCCGCTGGAATCCGCTGGGATTCCGCTGGAATCCGCTGGGATTCCGCTGGAATCCGCTGGGATTCCGCTGGAATCCGCTGGGATTCCGCTGGAATCCGCTGGGATTCCGCTGGAATCCGCTGGGATTCCGCTGGAATCCGCTGGGATTCCGCTGGAATCCGCTGGGATTCCGCTGGAATCCGCTGGGATTCCGCTGGAATCCGCTGGGATTCCGCTGGAATCCGCTGGGATTCCGCTGGAATCCGCTGGGATTCCGCTGGAATCCGCTGGGATTCCGCTGGAATCCGCTGGGATTCCGCTGGAATCCGCTGGGATTCCGCTGGAATCCGCTGGGATTCCGCTGGAATCCGCTGGGATTCCGTTGCAATCCGCTGGGATTCCGCTGCAATCCGCTGGGATTCCGCTGCAATCCGCTGGGATTCCGCTGCAATCAGTTGGGGTTCCGCTGGAATCCGCTAGGATTCCGCTGCAATCCGCTATGATTCCGCTGCAATCCGCTGGGATTCCGCAGCAATCCGCTGGGAATCCGCAGCAATCCGCTGGGTTTCCGCTGGAATCCGCTGGGATTCCGCTGGAATCCGCTGGGATTCCGCTGGAATCCGCTGGGATTCCGCTGGAATCCGCTGGGATTCCGCTGGAATCCGCTGGGATTCCGCTGGAATCCGCTGGGATTCCGTTGCAATCCGCTGGGATTCCGCTGCAATCCGCTGGGATTCCGCTGCAATCCGCTGGGATTCCGCTGCAATCAGTTGGGGTTCCGCTGGAATCCGCTAGGATTCCGCTGCAATCCGCTATGATTCCGCTGCAATCCGCTGGGATTCCGCAGCAATCCGCTGGGAATCCGCAGCAATCCGCTGGGATTCCGCTGGAATCCGCTGGGATTCCGCTGGAATCCGCTGGGATTCCGCTGGAATCCGCTGGGATTCCGCTGGAATCCGCTGGGATTCCGCTGGAATCCGCTGGGATTCCGCTGGAATCCGCTGGGATTCCGCTGGAATCCGCTGGGATTCCGCTGGAATCCGCTGGGATTCCGCTGGAATCCGCTGGGATTCCGCTGGAATCCGCTGGGATTCCGCTGGAATCCGCTGGGATTCCGCTGGAATCCGCTGGGATTCCGCTGGAATCCGCTGGGATTCCGCTGGGATCCGCTGGGATTCCGCTGGAATCCGCTGGGATTCCGCTGGAATCCGCTGGGATTCCGCTGGAATCCGCTGGGATTCCGCTGGAATCCGCTGGGATTCCGCTGGAATCCGCTGGGATTCCGCTGGAATCCGCTGGGATTCCGCTGGAATCCGCTGGGATTCCGCTGGAATCCGCTGGGATTCCGCTGGAATCCGCTGGGATTCCGCTGGAATCCGCTGGGATTCCGCTGGAATCCGCTGGGATTCCGCTGGAATCCGCTGGGATTCCGCTGGAATCCGCTGGGATTCCGCTGGAATCCGCTGGGATTCCGCTGGAATCCGCTGGGATTCCGCTGGAATCCGCTGGGATTCCGCTGGAATCCGCTGGGATTCCGCTGGAATCCGCTGGGATTCCGCTGGAATCCGCTGGGATTCCGCTGGAATCCGCTGGGATTCCGCTGGAATCCGCTGGGATTCCGCTGGAATCCGCTGGGATTCCGTTGCAATCCGCTGGGATTCCGCTGCAATCCGCTGGGATTCCGCTGCAATCCGCTGGGATTCCGCTGCAATCAGTTGGGGTTCCGCTGGAATCCGCTAGGATTCCGCTGCAATCCGCTATGATTCCGCTGCAATCCGCTGGGATTCCGCAGCAATCCGCTGGGAATCCGCAGCAATCCGCTGGGTTTCCGCTGGGATTCCGCAGCAATCCGCTGGGTTTCCGCTGGAATCCGCTGGGATTCCGCTGGAATCCGCTGGGATTCCGTTGAAATCCGCTGGGATTCCGCTGGAATCCGCTGGGATTCCGCTGGAATCCGCTGGGATTCCGCTGGAATCCGCTGGGATTCCGCTGGAATCCGCTGGGATTCCGCTGGAATCCGCTGGGATTCCGCTGGAATCCGCTGGGATTCCGCTGGAATCCGCTGGGAATCCGCTGGGATTCCGCTGCAATCCGCTGGGATTCCGCTGCAATCAGTTGGGGTTCCGCTGGAATCCGCTAGGATTCCGCTGCAATCCGCTATGATTCCGCTGCAATCCGCTGGGATTCCGCAGCAATCCGCTGGGAATCCGCAGCAATCCGCTGGGTTTCCGCTGGGATTCCGCAGCAATCCGCTGGGTTTCCGCTGGAATCCGCTGGGATTCCGCTGGAATCCGCTGGGATTCCGTTGAAATCCGCTGGGATTCCGCTGGAATCCGCTGGGATTCCGCTGGAATCCGCTGGGATTCCGCTGGAATCCGCTGGGATTCCGCTGGAATCCGCTGGGATTCCGCTGGAATCCGCTGGGATTCCGCTGGAATCCGCTGGGATTCCGCTGGAATCCGCTGGGATTCCGCTGGAATCCGCTGGGAATCCGCTGGGATTCCGCTGGAATCCGCTGGGATTCCGCTGGAATCCGCTGGGATTCCGCTGGAATCCGCTGGGATTCCGCTGGAATCCGCTGGGATTCCGCTGGAATCCGCTGGAATCCGCTGGGATTCCGCTGGAATCCGCTGGGATTCCGCTGGAATCCGCTGGGATTCCGCTGGAATCCGCTGGAATTCCGCTGGAATCCCAGCGGATTCCAGCGGAATCCCAGCGGATTCCAGCGGAATCCCAGCGGATTCCAGCGGAATCCCAGCGGATTCCAGCGGAATCCCAGCGGATTCCAGCGGGGATTCCGCTGGAATCCGCGGGGATTCCGCTGGAATCCGCGGGGATCCCGCTGGAATCCGCGGGGATCCCGCTGGAATCCGCGGGGATCCCGCTGGAATCCGCGGGGATTCCGCTGGAATCCGCGGGGATTCCGCTGGAATCCGCGGGGATTCCGCTGGAATCCGCGGGGATTTCGCTGGAATCCGCGGGGATTCCGCTGGAATCCGCGGGGATTCCGCTGGAATCCGCTGGGATTCCGCTGGAATTCGCTGGTGATTTTATATTGCATTTTTACGTCTGATACGTCAAATTATGATTGAAATCATCAACACAGAAATAGTACTTTGCGATGTATTGAAAATAATAGTCAAAATGTTACAATAGTTACAGGGGGAGGAGGGTGTAAAACGGACATGTTTAGGAAAACACTCTAATTTGACAGTGTAAACATTGCGATAATTAAAATTTCATCTCCATACTATTTACTTCAACTAAGGTACTTTACAGCCTTGCAAGCCAATTTTGTAAAAAAAAAAAGTTTTTCCATGATTTTCATGATTAAAAAGAATTCTACAAATTTATGTTTGAGTGGTCTACGAACCAGATTTACGAGGAAAGATGCATTCAACGCCTTCAAATGAGTTTTTAGGCAAATATGGTCTTCTACAAAGTTGTCTCTAATAATAAGGCCCTCTTTAAAATGTCCATGAAAATTAGAATGGTCCATATTTTCAAATAAATTGGTAACCAAACTTTTTTATTTGCTAGAATAACTATATACATTCTTCGGGAAAGTTGTAGATCTATCAATTTTGAGCAAGTTTGCTGAAGACACTTTTTATGTAGCTTTAAAATTGACCGATCTAGAGGTATTTTTCTGAATAAGCTTAGGGTGGTTCAAGATAAACCGGGTTTCTGGCGTTAAATTTTTCAGTTTCGATTTTTCATCCAAGTCACCCAAGAAACACTTGTAGAGCATTTGAAGACGCGTCGTTCGTGCGCTGAGCACGGTGCTCCATTTACCGTTATTATAAAATAAAATATACCATCAAAACCTGAAACGCCATTCTCTTTATTTATCTATCCTAAACCTCTGGACAAATTTTCAAAATCATCGTTGGGCGACATTTTGAGTTACGCCCTTTTAAAGGGCCTAACCTTTAAAAAATCGAGTTTTCTATAGAATAACACCATACTTCGTAACAAAATCAGGAATTAAAGGCATCAATAACAGAAATTATCATGAAATACATTTAAATTTGGTAGTATGCATCCATATGAATATCGGTAGAGTGCATTTTGTATCAAAATTTGTCATTACGTCAATATACGGTAGAAGTTCTTAGGGCCTATAGAAAGCAAACATTACATTGGTGTAACAAATTCAATTAAAAGTAATGTATCGTGATTCCATATGTCAAGATATGTTCATATTACTGTCAGTCATAGCGATAGTATTCACATGCATATCAGCACCAACAGTTCAAAAGGACGTAACTGATGTTTAAAACAATATATTTTCCCATAGCTGAGATCGTATCTCATCTTTCCCGGGACACCAACAACCACTATCGGGATTGTATTTCCTTCGTCCAGTAGTGGTTGTACATTGCAACGGAGAGATAAAGGTTTGGTTTCGGCAAGCAGTTTTGCCGTTTGAAATGTTAGCACCGATATATGAAGAGCGTACACTCTCTATACAGAAAATCTGCTTTAAAAACAATAGTCAAATATGGGCAACCACAAATTAAACAAAAAGAAATATGTCTGTGTGCCACACGACTCTAGTTAAAAGTATAGAAAACCAAAACATTGAAAGGCCAGAAGACATAAAGTCGAATCACGCTTCAAATAATGACACATAAAATCTTGCATGAAAATTCTTTCCTTTTTTTTAATATGTAGGTAAGACCTTTTGTCCCTACTAATTTTATTTTTTTTCGACCTACTATACATTACAAGAAAAAATATGCAAAGTTATGCAAATATGTAAATAGATATGCGCGGTTACATTTAATCGTTTCGGTGTCTTCTGTGCGGTCAATCATTAGCTATTTTCCGCATTTATTGTAGAAGACACGAACACGATATGATGTACTGGCGACGATCTATTGGCGATTTTGAATATTTTTGTGCGATTATCTACGGCGAAACGCGCAATATTGTCTTCGATTTTTTTTTGCATTTCTACGTTTTGTCTTCTCAGCCTCAGCATTTCAACAGCGCGTAACTGCTTTCCAAAACAACACCTTTTTTTCAAAGCTCCACAGCTTTGAAAAAAAGGTGTTGTTTTGGAAAGCAGTTACGCGCTGTTGAAATGCTGAGGCTGAGAAGACAAAACGTAGAAATGCACCCCCGTGGCACTTCTAGACAAAAAGAATGCTTCTCTTTCGATGGCCTACATTAGAGGGGTGACATGCAATTTACATCCATAGAAGATGGAGCCGTATAATCTACCAGTTACGCCCTTCTGAAATGCTAAAGCTGAAAAGATAAATCGTACAAATCTGGAGCAAAATTTGAAATGGGCATACAAGCATTGGTAAACAATTACTTCACACGTCGCTCCTGAGCCCCGATTAACTTATTCACACAAACTAAGTGGGCGGGCTGCTGTTAGGCCCTCGAAGCGATTTCGAAAAAAGACACAAAGCCTGTTGGGCCCTTTTCAAATGTTGCTCCAGGAATGAAATAAAAAATGAAAGATAATAGGTCGAAGAAAAGTTAAATTAGTAGGGACAAAAGGTCTTACCTACATATTTTAAAAGAAAAATTTTCACCTAAAATATTATGTTTGATTATTTGTTGCTGGTTACGACTTTTTAGCCTTTCGATATTTTGAATTTCTATTCTTATAACTTAAAATATGTGGCACACAGACAAATTTCTTTTTGTCTAATTTGTGGTTGCTGATATTAAATATTTTTGACAAATTTTGACTATTGTTTTAAGGCAGATTTGCTGTATTGAGAGTGTACGCTCTTAATATATCGGTGCTAACATTTCGAAATGGCGAAACTGCTTACCGAAACCAAACCTTTATCTCTCCGTTGCAATGTACAACCACTACTGGAGGGAAGAAATTCAATTCTTTCCGATAGTGGTTGTTGGTGTCCTGGGAAAGATAAGATACGATCTACAGCTATGGGAAAATATATTGTTTTAAACATCAGTTATGTCCTTTTGAAATGTTGGTGCTGATATGCATGTGAATACTACCGCTATGACTGACAGTAATATGAACATCTATTGACATATGGAATCACAATACAATATACTTTTTATTGAATTTGTTACAACAATGTAATGTTTGCTTTCTATAGGCCCTAAGGAACTCCTACCGCATATTGACGTAATGACAAATTTTGATACAAAATGCACTCCACCGATATTCATATGGATGCATACTACCAAATTTCAATGTTGTTCATGATAATTTCTGTAATTGATGCCTTTAATTCCTGATTTTGTTACGAAGTATGGTGTTATTCTATAGAAAACTCGATTTTTTAAAGGTTAGGCCCTTTAAAAGGGCGTAACTCAAAATTTCGCCCAACGATTTTTTTAAAAAATTGTCCAGAGGTGTAGGATAGATAAATAAAGAGAATGGCGTTTCAGGTTTTGATGGTATATTTTATTTTATAATAACGGTAAATGGAGCACCGTGATGGTCGTTATCTCCTAACACCTTAAAAAAACTATCATTTTTTAAGAGAAATGCCTGTAACTTTTGAACCAAGAGAGATAACGACCATCTCAGCGCACGAAACGTCGCGTCCTCAAATGCAAGTGTTTCTTGGGCGACTTTGATGAAACATCGAAACTGAAAAAGCTAACGCCAGAAAACTAATTTTTCTTGAACCACCCTAAGCTTATTCAGAAAAATACCTCTAGATCGGTCAATTTTAAAGCTACATAAAAAGTGTCTTCAGCAAACTTGCTCAAAATTGATAGATCTACAACTTTCCCGAAGAATGTATATAGTTATTCTTGCAAATAAAAAAGTTTGGTTACCAATTTTTTCGAAAATATGGACCATTCTAATTTTCATGGACATTTTAAAGAGGGCCTTATTATTAGAGACAACTTTGTAGAAGACCATATTAATCAAGAAAATTATTTCAAGGCGCTGAATGCATCTTTCCTCGTAAATCTGTTTCGTGGACCATTGTGCAGTGTGGATTAGACGGACCAGTAGGGTGGGTAAGATGGACACGTTGGGAAAATTTGCTAACATGCCATTAATTGTATTAAACGATGCTTATGGACGTTTATATTCGGCAGATCAATCATAGTAGAATCTTAATCTAGCTTCGTATCTCTTAACGATTTTTTTTTACAAAAATTAAAATCAATTTTGTAAATTAGAACACAAACCTCCTGGAACTGATAAACGCCTTAGAGTATGCAATGATCAGGTAATTTGACAAAGTTCAAGCTAGAATTTTGTGAAAATTCTAATATATAGAATTTTAAAACAAAAATCAACATGATAAACATTACGCGGCTTCCATAATCATTTTAGTCCTCCATAGATTTAAATCAGTGAATAATGTGTGGGTTTTGATGTGTTTCTCATGGAATTTTTTGATTTTTCAAATTATTTAACTAGAAGTTTAAATGTGTTGAACAAAATTTTGTCACGCAGTTTTTAAAGACCCACCCAGTACTGGTTTTGCAGAAATTCTGTTGGTAATACAGTAACGTACCTTATTTTTTCCTAAATTTGCTGTTATATTTGAGAGTAAATCTCCCTCTCTACTTATGATGGATGTTGAAATCACGCTTTGCAGCGATTAAATATTTGAAATGCGTATAGATTTTGCACAATGTTTAGCAACATTTTTGAAAGGAGGGGGGTAATGGCAACATTCTTCTTATTTTTCTTTTTTATGGCTCTACGTCCACACTGGGACTTGGCCTGCCTCGCTTCAACTTAGTGTTCTTTGAGCATTTCCACAGTTATTAATTGGAGGGCTTTCTTTGCCTGGTATTGCATGAATTTGTATATTGTGAGGCAAGCACAATGATACTTTATGCCCAGGGAGCCGAGAAAATTTTCCCGACCGGGACGGGAATCGAACCCGCCGTCTCCGGATTGGTGATCCACAGCCATAACCACTAGGTTAACTGGAGACCCAACATTACTGTATTTGAATTGCAATTATAGGGCAGTGCATGAAATTATCTCCTTCTCTTTCACTCTTACAGAAATTTTGTAAACAACAAGGCCACGAAACGTCAAAATCCCATACAAAATCAAAACAGTGCAGTGCCCTATACACGAGTTGTTTTAAAGTACCGGATTACGGTACTGTCAACCGTGATTTATTTATTTAGTAGGATGACGTAAAACAAAATAAAATAAATTACAAATTACAAAAACACATTCGAGTTTTATCGTTTAACTCTTAGACGAGCACCCATAAATAAGTTGGTTTAGCTATGCACATTTACATGTATAGTGTTCTACAAAGTGTTTCAAGAAGCAGATAAACGAGAAATGGAGTATATAATATCTTTGGATAATTTTCACACGAATCGGGATTTGAACAAAGACAACTTGGGTATGTGTGCCATCAGTAATCACACGCTTCCATATACAGTGTTTCTTGGGCGACTTGGATGAAAAATCGAAACTGAAAAATTTAACGCCGGAAACCCGGTTTATCTTGAACCACCCTAAGCTTATTCAGAAAAATACCTCTAGATCGGTCAATTTTAAAGCCACATAAAAAGTGTTTCAGCAAACTTGCTCAAAATTGATAGATCTACAACTTTCCCGAAGAATGTATACAGTTATTCTTGCAAATAAAAAAGTTTGGTTACCAATTTCTTTGAAAATATAGACCATTCTAATTTTAATGGACATTGTAAAGAGGGCCTTATTATTAGAGATAACTTTGTAGAAGACCATATTTGCCTAAAAACTCATTTGAAGGCGTTGAATGCATCTTTCCTCCTAAATCTGGTTCGTAGACCACTCAAACATAAATTTGTAGAATTCTTTTTAATCATGAAAATCATGGAAAAACATTTTTTTTGCAAAATTGGCTTGCAAGGCTGTAAAGTACCTTAGTTGAAGTAAATAGTATGGAGATGAAATTTTAATTATCGCAATGTTTACACTGTCAAATTAGTTTTCCTAAACATGTCCGTTTTACACCCTCCTCCCCCTGTAACTATTGTAACATTTTGACTATTATTTTCAATACATCGCAAAGTACTATTTCTGTGTTGATGATTTCAATCATAATTTGTTTAAGTAATATGTAATTCTGTATGTCTGTTCGCATGTGGCTTAATTTCTGAGAAAAAAAGTTTAATTTCTTAGTTATCAAACATTCTTATCTTATCTATAAAATTGCTTTTCATTATTAATTTTGAGTTACTATTGTAGTTGTTTTTCTTACTTTTGAATTTGGTTTGTCCTAAAAAACATCTATGTTGACAATTACCCTTCTCCCTTTAACTTGATTAGCTACCAATTGAGACTATGTTCTACTGCATAAAGCGGTGTTATGATACCAATATTAGCAATGGCGCCCACTGGCCAAAAAAAACCATTCCATTCACAATGCACATGCGCAACATGAGAGTTCTGTTGAAAGTAGAAAAGGAATTGTTGTATCTACAGTACCGATTCATAAACCAGTGGGAGTTACTTGGCGGTTAGGTGGGCAGGCCATAAAAAGCAATTAGCAGACGACGACAACATGTCTTGGTGATTACGGCCTTATTGCAATGGATTAGTTATTTGATTACCCCGCTACCGTGCACGGTGCCATGGCTGGTATATGCCATTTATTGCTGTTTGCACGAGACTTGGGGAAAATTTAAGATTCCTGGTGAAAATGGTCAGCTTTAAGGCGTGGAACTTCATTTAACTTCCGATTCAGGTTTAGTTTAGTAGCCAAATACACGAAAAAATTTGCCATTTTTGGCTCGATTTGTTTCAATTTGAATGAGATTTTGCATCAACACATAACTATTTTTCCTCACCTAACTTTTGAAAAGTGAATAAAATACGCGTAACTGCTTTTGCAACCAATGTTGTCTCACATCCATCAAACAAAAGAAAAGGATTTTCCCGAGCAGAGTAAAATAGCTCAATAATAGCATATTTTGATACGGAGATCAAAAAGTGATATTTATTTGTTTGAGATAAGAGGTAAAAGTGCTGAAAATAATATCTCAATTTTACTTCTGGAACATCATATCATAACACATTTAGCTCTTGGTAAGATCTAACCAATAGCAGAGCTATTTGATTGATCTTCAAATATCAAATTTTGCTATTGGTTAGATCGTTCAAGAACATTTTTTCCTATTATTTTCAGTACTTTTACCTCTTATCTCAAACAAACCAATATCACATTTTGATCGTCAGTACTTGACCTCTGCTCGGGTTACCTTTATATTTGTGCTAGTGGAATGCTCGGGAGGGATGATGTTATGCTTTTGGTTGAAATCTTGGGTGCAAAAATTTAGTTTTTACCAAATTTTATATGTCGCAACTTGATTTGGATTAGTGCATATTGTAGCTGTTAATTACCTAGCTAATTGATTTACGTTTTCAATTTACTTCGCAACTGCAAATTTGCGTGTGCTTAAGTCGCGACTTCGATTTGATGGTGCGACGATTATATACGATCCACAGTGAGAAAGCATTAGTTACAATACAAAAGCAATTACTACTTACTATTTACTTTCAGTCCTGAGCACCTGTGGTGATGCAGAGGGCCGAATCAAAAGATCTCCATCCTGGGCGATTGTCAGCCATCGCCTTGACATGTGGCCAGGTCAAATAACTGTCGACTTCCTTTATTTCCACGTTAATGTTGCGCCGCCATGAGCCTCTGGATCTGCCTCTGCTACGATATCCTGCTGGGTTCCAATCTAACGCTTGTTTGCTCCAGAATTTCTGTCGCTTTCGGCTACATCCAACGATTTGGTCTTGTTGATGTTGATAGTAAGACCTTCCGCCGATGAACGATCGGCAAGATCATCGAGCTTACTCTGCATATCCGAGCGCACGGTGCTTCATTCACCGTTATTATCAAAAAATATACCATCAAAACCTGAAACGCCATTCTCTTTCCTTATCATTCCTACACAAAAAAAAAAAAAACACCTCTGGACAAATTAAAAAAAAAAATCGTTAGACGACATTTTGAGTTACGCCCTTTTAAAAGGCCTAACCCCTAAAAAATCGAGGTTTCTATAGAAAAACGTCATATTACATAACAGAAGTATGCTTCTGCCATCAAAGCCTGAAACGCCATTTTCTTTCTTTATCATTCCTACACTTCTGAACATTTTTTTAAAATAATCGTTAGACGAAATTCTGAGTTACGCCTTTTAAAGGGCCTAACCCCTTAAAAATCAGGGTTTCTATAGAAAATCATCATATTTCATAATAAAAGCATGCCTTGAAGTCCCAAATAATAAAACGTATCATAAATAACACAGCGCAACATTTTTTTGTCTCAAGATCAAACTTATGTGTCTCCGAAGGATTTTGGGCCGCTGAATCCGAATCCGGGCTCAGATTTGCTCTAACACGTCACAGTTTTGAGCTATACCTCAATTTATGGGGCAAAATATGCGATTTTGGGCTTTTTTGACTGCAAGCCATTGAGCAAGGCAATATTTTTTTTAAGTAATCAAAAGGTTAATTGGTCAATAAACATCTAAATTAACGACTCATGCAAAATATTTCGTTTTACCTAAGGCCGATGCAAATATTATTTTTCTTTTATGTCCGAGACCTCTCATCAGGTACGAGGGGGGGGGGACAAAAATAAATAAGGAACAAACGAAAAAAAAACTATTGAAAAATTGGAATTTTTACCAACTATTGAAAAAATATTTTTCAACTATTGAAAAATAGTTGCTTGTAGTTGTGTCTATTGAAAATGGAGTCATGAAACGTCATGTTTTTTTTCGCCCCTTCAATATTTTGAGGTTTTTGAAGGGGGGGTGACATAAAACAAATTAAATATTTGCATCGGCCTAATCAAATTTAATAGATTTAAGCATTTTATGTTAGTATGAAAACTTGCATGCAACTTCTGGAGGATGACTTGTATGGGAAATATCGTACCTAACATAAATCGCTTAAAACTATCAAATTCGATTTGGTAAAACGAAATATTTTGCATGAGTCGTTAATTTAGATGTTTATTGACCAATTAACCTTATGAATGCTTAAAAAAAATATTTTCTTGCTTAATGGCTTGCAGTCAAAAAAGCCCAAAATCGCATATTTTGCTCTATAAATTGAGGTATAGCTCAAAATTGTGACGTGTTAGAGCAAATCTGAGCCCGGATTCGGATTCAGCGGCCCAAAATCCTTCGGAGACACATAAGTTTGATCTTGAGACAGACAAAAGGTTAATTTTTGTTACGCTGAGTAATGCTACAATTTGATACCATGCGCTAGTATTGGCTATTTGTATTGATGTTTGTATAAAAATTGGCCATTACGCTAATATAAGGGAAGTTTTTTCAAACATGTAGGAAGAAATCATTTTTATATCAATTGCCATTCATAGCGTGGGACGTAAGTTTTTTGTATTGCTTTTTTATAGACAAACAAGCGATGACATGCGCCTTTGTCATTCGTTAGCTTTATTGGTGAATGCCATTTTCAATTAATAAACATACAAAAATAAGGATTGAGATGATCAATTGTAATGATAGTTCTATATTTAACTGCTAAACTATGTTACCGAAGAATAAACATTATTAAATGAAACTAAGTTTTATAATAATTCTACTATAAGTACTTTTGATCTTCAAATGGGCGAGAATTTGACCAACATTATTTTTGAAATTCAGTTCACGGGTGTGCAATAACTATATAAGTGAAAATGTAAATAAACCGTCGTTTATGTTTTTCATTGTATATTGTTCTGGCTATAATAGTAAATGAAGCCAACAACGTCCGTATCCTACAGGTTAAAGAATACTTCCCTTATACTGGCGTTATGGCTAATTTTTATACAAAATGCCGTCAATATAAGTGCATAGTATCAAATGGTAGCATTATTAACGATACTTTTTATTACTTGGGACTTTGAAGCATGCTTCCGTTATGAAATATGATGTTTTTCTATAGAAACCCTGATTTTTAGGGGTTATGCCCTTTAAAAGGGCGTAACTCAAAATTTCGTGTAACGATTATTTTAAAAATGTATCCAGAAGTGTAGGAATGATAAAGAAAGAGAATGGCGTTTCAAATTTTGTTGGCAGAAGCATGCTTCCGTTATGAAATATGATGTTTTTCTATAGAAACCCTGATTTTTTAGGGGTAAGGCTCTTTAAAAGGGCGTAACTCAAAATTTCGTCTAACGATTATTTTAAAAATTTATCCATAGGTGTAAGAATGATAAAGAAAGAGAATGGCGTTTCAAATTTTGTTGGCAAAAGCATGCTTTCGTTATGAAATATGATGTTTTTTTTTATAGAAACCCTGATTTTTTAGGGCCTTTAAAGGGCGTAACTCAAAATTTCGTCTAACGATTTTTTTAATTTGTCCAGAGGTGTAGGAATGATAAAGAAAGAGAATGGCGTTTCAGGTTTTGATGGTATATTTTTTTTTTTGATAATAACGGTAAATGAAGCACCGTGGCATCGTCATCGGCCATTTCGATGTCATTTAGGTGCTCCATGGTAATGGGCTGCCACAGCAACCCACGATTTGGTTCACAATCAATCGCACCTATAAGGATCTCGTCGAATACGATGAGGAACAGTAGCGCTGATAAGATACCTTAGATAGATTGCCTCACTCCAGCAACGAACCAGATGGGATCGGACAATACACCGTAATGCAGTACTCTGTACGAAAATACCCTGTACTGTGCTTCAATGAGTCCGATGGTTTTCTCAGGGACACCCTTGCGCCTGAGGGTTCCTCACATGTTTTCGAGATTGAGACGGTCGAAAGCTTTTTCGTTATCAATGAACACCAAGTAGAGAGATTCTTGGAGTTCATTGATTTGCTCCAAGATGATACAGAGCGTGACAATATGGTCCATAAAGGATCGTCTGGATCAGAATTCTGTCTAATGCCGCCGGAGAGTTGCGCCAATCTTGTGCTGTATGCACAGCAACATAATTCCCCGCCAATTATCGCATACAGTCACGTCACCCTTTTTGGGCACCTTTACTAAAACGCCTTGTATCCAGCTCGGTATCCAGTCGACCAGAAATGTCGCATTTTGTTATGTGCTGCAGCACTTGTGAGTCACCTTTGAGCATCTCGGCTGATATGCGATCAACCCCCGGGACTCTGTTCGATTTCATGGTACGGATGGCTGTTTTGTAACTTGATTTTGAATGAGCTATTTCTCAGTGATACTGAACCGATTATCAAAACTCATTTTTATATTGTATAACTGCTGACTAGCTCAGTAGGGGAGCCTTCCTGAGACTCCCTGAAACAACCCCTCAGGGTTAGCATGCTTCTTGACCAGTTATTCGTGGGCAGGGAATCTTCGCACTGTCGTACAGAAAAAAACACGTCACATTACGTTATTACACACATTTATTCCCGGACTTTTCCGGCCTCTTCTTCTTCTAACACTTTCTTCTTTCCCACATTCTTATAGTCTAATCTAACCTGTCCTTTTCACTTCTTCGGGGTCCCTTCTACCTTCCACCTTTCACCACCAGGTACCACTAGATCCTGTACGCTGGCGTCATTACATAGTTGGCTCCGGGGTAACGATGGCGACTTTCAAAGGCCCCCTTGTAGTCTTCGGGCTGCGAGTGTGTTGCCGAACTCGGTCGACGTCGGGACTTGATGAAACTGCCCAACGTAAGGGGGGGGGGGCTTCCTGTAGACCTCCAGAACCGAAGTTCTGCCTAAAAAACAGCGGGTTTCTATGGATCTGGGTAAACGAACTAGAATTATATAGATTTGCTGGAGGAAGAACCAATTACCTGCTGTCCTACGCTTTACTTGCTTTTCCGTCTATATCTTTAACTCTTTCAATACGGGTACTACCTTCCGCATGTTTGTTCACTACAACCTCTTAGGTTGGCGGTTATTTTGCCAGTTTCTCAAGAATCATGGAGTACAAATGGGCCAATACCCTTCATACTCGGTCAGCGACCTAGATCATTCGTGTCCCTCTCTCATCATCGTGTTCGTTAGCCCGTCCATCTTTGTTTCTTCACCTCATTCCTTCCAGGCTATCAACAGGATCTGCTTGTCCCTCTGGTGGTGGGTTTTGGAAACTGGTGGCGTAGTATGGTAGACTGTTCAATTACGGTCTAGCAGACATCTAGCTAATGGAGAAAACTACACAACATATACGAACACTTCCTGCACTTTTTATATAATACACGATTCCAATTCATACAAAATCTCAAAAACACTCCACACTAAACTGCGAACACTTACAATATATTTATTAGAGTGGGTCATCGTTTATATGAAAAAATGAAAAATTCAATGGTATCCCATCAGATCAAAACTTTTTTGATCCCATTTCAGGACCCAAATAAGTGTGCAAAATTTGGGCACGATCGGTTATGTCTACGTTTTGCGCATCGCGTTTGAAGTTTGTATGGGGTTTTACATGGGAAAACGCACTTTTTTGCATTTTTCTCTTAACAAGCTCGATTTTTTCTAAAATCGTGTAACCGACAAAGTGAAAACATAGCCTAAGGTGGCCTGAAAAACATTGTCGAAGACCGCGAAGTGATCTGATGCTTATGAAAAAAGTTATAGCGTTGACATTGATTGGCGAAACAGCATGATTTTGTTGCTATTGTTATTTCTTTACATGTTAAAACATAAACACATGCATTCGGTTCGTTGGTTATAACTATTTTCACCAGCATCGGATCGATTTGCGGTCTTCAACAAAGTTTTTCAGAACATCCTAGGCTATCATTTTACAGTATCGGTTAAAAAGTTTCAGACAAACTTTTTCAACTTATGGCTAAAATGCAAAAAAGTATGTTTCCCATACAAAATCCCATACAAATTTCAATTGCAATGCGCAAAGTGTAGACGCAACCGATCGTGCTCAAATTTTGCACAGATACTCAGGACCCGAAACGGAACCAAAAAAGCTTTGATCTGAGAAAACGGTTCCGGATGACCCACACTAATATTTATATATAGATGAAGAACGTCTCGCATAGTCCGTTATGACAGCAACCTCCCACTAATTAGTTATTATGAGGATGCCACTGAGTTAGATACCTCTTGTAAAATAAGTCCTACATTAACATTTCCTCCCCATATCAAAAGTTACGATAGAGATAGTCGTGGGCGGGAAAAGCGATATTCGTGCCTTTGGTATTCTTGTTTCAGAACAGAAACCCAAAATGGCCACCACAATGGCCGACTTTTGCACCTACTCACGATTTTGGGCACAAAAATATCATAAAAACATAACCAGTGCACCTGATCTTCTTATTTTAAGCTTTTTACAAGTGAGTAACAACAAAATAAAAATTACACTGTTGTTCCAAGTTTGCCCCTTGAGATCTGTGAATTTGAAGTACTGGTGGAGCGGACCTGGTGTGATGGTTAGAACACTTGACTATCACGCTGAGGACCTGGGATCTAATCCCACTCCCGTTGGCGTAGCTAGGGGGGGTTCCAGGGGTGCCTGGCACCCCCTAGAACATATTCCGCACCCCCTAGAATTTTTTCTCGACAGTCACCTAAAATTTAAAACTTCACACAATAATTCTAATATTTATTAATGGCACATTTGAACAAAACTTAAGCACATCCGTAATTACTTATATGTATAACTGTTGCACGTTTTGGATATTGCTAAGAACAATCAATAGACTTCTACATAGATTCCTCCAGAAATACCTCTATCTATTCATACAGTGATTTCTCTAGGCTTCCTTTATGGATTCCTCCCGATATTGCTTCAATAAACTTCCCTTAGGATACTCCAGGCAGTCATGATGGGGTTGGACATACTAGAAATTTATGCAGAGATTGATCCAGCAAATTCTGCTAGGATTTCTTTGGAAATTCTTTCTATGATTCTTCTCGGAATTTTTCTAGGGATTCCTCTAAAAGATTCTATTGGAATTTTCTTGAGGAATTTCTGCTGGAATTATTCAATCAATCTTCCTAGAATCGTTTTAGAAGTTCCTCCGGTGATTCTTCCACGAATTCTTTCAGAGATTTCATTCAGAGATTTTTCCTAAAATTTCTCATGGAATTCCTTCAGGCGCTTATATTGGCCTTCCTCCGGGAATTGTGGCTAGGATTCCTCAAGCAACTCCTGCTGTGATTCTTCCAGCAATGTCGCTTTTCCTCTACAAATTCTCACTGTGGTACCTTCTGGAATTCTACTAGGAAAGTTCTTCCGGAAATTCTTCAGAAAGATCTCCCTGAGATTTTCCTATAAAATCCCTTCATTGATGCTTTCTTCACGGATATATCCAGGACTTTCTACAGAAGTTCTTCCAGGGGATTTTCCCAAGAATTTCTATTGACCTTTCTCCATGAATTTCAGCTGGAATTCTTCAAGCAATTCCCATTAGGGCCTCTACAGAAATACTTCTGAAGGATTTCCCCAGGCAAACTTACTTGCTGTAATACTTTCGGGAAATCTTCCTGAGATTCCTCCAGAAATTCCTCCTGTGATTCAATCAGGAATTCCTCCAGCATACTTCTACCGATTCCTTCAAGGAGAACTGTAGATATTCCTCCTGGCATTTGTTAGAGGAACTTCTCTTAAGATACCCCTGGCATCGCTGAATCTAGGATTTCTCAAGAAATTACTTCTATGATAGCTACCCGGAATTCTATGAATTCCTCCAGATATTCCAGCTGTGACTGCTCTAGCAGTTCATGCGGTTCTTCTTGCTATTCTTCCTCCAAAAATTCTAACTGTGGTACTTCCGAAATTATGCTTCGGATTCTTCTAGAGCTTTCTCCTGGCTTTTTTTCTGAGACCTTTCCAGGCAATCTTCCTGGAATTCTTCCAGAAAGCCCTTTGGTTTCTCCACCAGGGATTTCTCCAAGGACTTATCTAGGAATTCCTCCACAGATTTTATCCAAAGATTTCTCCAGAAAATCTTCATGGAATTCCTGCAAATCCTTCTGCGATTCTTTCATGGCCTTCTCTATAGATACTTCCAGAATACCTCTACCGTTTCTTGTAGGGACTTCTCTGGGTATTCCAAGGATTTTTTCTTTGGATTCATCCCGGCATTCCTGATGGGGTTTCTCTAGAAATTTCTTCTAGGATTTCAGCTGAGGTTTCTACAGTGATACATCCCAGAATCTTTCTAAGAATACCTCCTGAAATTTTTCCTGTGATATCTTCAGAAACTCTCCGGTGATTCCTCCAGGTTTTTTATCCAAGATATTTTGTCCACGGATTCTCTCATAAATTTCCCATGGGATTCCTACAGGAACTCATCTTGGCCTTCATCCAGAAATTGCAGCTGGATTTCTCAAGCTATTCCTACTGTGGTTCTTCCAGCAATTCCTCCTAAGACTCCTCCAGTAATACCTCCCAGAATTTTTCTACGCACTCTACTAAGAATTTCTCCAGGGATTCCTTCAAAAACTTGCTGGGATTATTCAAGAAAATCGAGTCTTGCAGAAGTACCTTCGGTGTGTCCTCCTAGAAATCTTTAAAAAATAAATCTGGGATTTCTCCTAATATTTCTTGTTGGATTTCTCCAGGAACTCCTCTTAGGATTCCATAAGTGATTCCTGCTGCTTCTAATGTTTCAGGAATGCCTTCTAGGTCTCCTTCATTGAAATTCATACTGTGATACCTGCAGGAATCCCTCTAGCGATTTCTTCTGGAATTCTTTCCGGGATTCTTCTAGCCAGTTTTCTTAGGATACTTCCAGAAATGCCTTTGATTCTTCCAGGGATTTTCCTAAAGAATCATCCAGGAATTCATGGATTACTCTAGAAATTAATCATGGTATTACACCTGGAACTCTTTTTGGCCTTCTTCAAGGAATTCTAGCTGAAGGAATCCCAATAGAAATCTTTAGGGGAATCCCTACACGAATTTTGGGAATAGTTGAAATTTCCAGAGAAATTTTAGGAGATATTACTAGAGAAATCTTTAGTGAAATCTTATAGGTACGGGAAAAACTTGTAATTAATTAGAAGGCACAGAATGTTGCTAATTGACAAAATGAGAGATGAATTTGTGGAAAAATAATCGCGTTCTGGTAGGATTCGAGACTTTGGTATGCGTGTGCGACCTCTACTCTATTCGGCAAACTTTTAGACAAAACCACAAGGTAAAAGTCGTCCATACACCATTTCTTGATTGCACGCTTCTGAGCTGAGAAAACATCAAGTGAGTGTAACTCTCTGCAAGTGAGTGTTACCATCCTTGATTTCATATGGTGGATTTCTTATAATTTCGAAGCAGCAGCAAATAAGGTATTACGAGTGATTGAGTGTGTCCACCATACAAAAAAGTGAATTGTTAGCTTATCTACATGTATAAGTAGATTCAGCAATGGATGAAGTATTTTATTTTTGATCAGAACACACTGAAAATGGCAATTTCAATGTTGTAGTCTATTCGGGGCGACATGAACACTGGCAATTATGAATGGATGTACGCGAGTTGCATACTGTTAGGCGTTTTAGAGAGTTTAAAAAAATTCAATCCGATTATTTTAGCCGAAAATTTATTTAATTAACTTTGAAGTTATGTAAACTTGTCTAAGATGGAGTATTATATCTGTGGTATTGATCTCCGTTGGCAAATTACTTAACTGGTCGATATTCTCAAAGATACAGCATAAAATATGCAGGGGTGTCCATTATGCCCCGATAAGTGTCCATTTCGCTCCGTACCTTTCTTGCCAGCCCAAAAATACACACGGTTTTCAATTCATTATTTCTTCACAATAATGACATTCTACCAGCTGTAAATGATTGAAATACATAGGAAACAAGTTAAAGTTGTAAGCCAACTGATAATATGTTAAGTTTTTGTCTGTTATACAGGCCTAACATACTCATTTGCTTAGGGTGTCCATTATGCTCCTAATACCCCTACCTTGATCCATACTCTACATGTGCACGAAACCGATTTTGAAAATATTGCTTCGTTATTTTATAAAAAATCAAAAACCAAAAAGTGAGGAAATGGATCCAGTTTCGCCTTAAGATTGGGCCAAGGTTCACTTCCTCAGCCAACTTTTATAAAGCAGCATGGACAGGATTACCAAAAAGGAACCTGAATGTTGTCAGTATTCAATCTACGAAGTATACCGTAACTGCCTTATCGCTAAGGTTATAAGTACACAGAGTCAAACAATTGACAAGAAAAGAACCCAGGAAACAATATCTGTTTGACCCTAATGAAAATTCGATCGAGTCAAACAGGATGTTTGAGCATTGGTTTCGTTTTGGACAAATATTTGACCCCGCGTAGGTACTGGGATCTTAACGGCAACGAACGTCCTTAATTTTTAGTATAGGTTGCCACAGTTTTCCGCTCACCTCCCCCTCCTCCTTTAAAGTGTGACGTAATTTTTGGACGTTTTCTTAAACATTACTACATATTCATAACATAATCTATCCTGATCAGCACTTTTTCTTCAAAGAAAAAAAATTGCTAATAAGCAACGGAAGAAAATTCATCTCATCGAAAATATTGTGCGCCGGTATCACTGGTCGACAGTGGATCATGCACTTTGACCACTTGTTCCATTTCTGATGGATTTTGGTACGCTGATTCCGAATCTGACTTAGGAATTGCTGTAACACGTACAGTTTTTGAGAAAAATAGGGTTTTTTTTCACAAAATTTCATATTTTCATAAAAAATAAACTATTGTCTTTATATTATTATTTTTTTTATTTGTTCATCTCAACCATTATTAATATTCGATAGTTTTTTAACCACTGATTTAGAATCTGACCTTAGAATTTCAGTAACACGTACAGTTTTTGAGAAAAATGGGGTTTTATTCATAAAATTTCATATTTTCAGAGAAAATAAAATTACTGTCTTCTTAAATTTGAAGTTTTTATCTACTCATCTTAACCAATATTTTTTATTAAATAGATTTTGATCCACTAATTCGTAATCTGACCTAAGAGTTTCTGTAACACGTAAATTTTTTAAGAAAAACGGATTTTTCTTCACAAAATTTTATATTTCCATAGAAAATAAAATATTGTCTTTATAGTTTTATTTTTTTATCTGCTCATCTTAACCAATATTCATATGCAATAGTTTCTCGTATACTAGGGTAGGGTTTTGTTCACAAAATTTCATTTTTTCCTAAAAAAATGAAATATTGTCTTCATAATTTAAATGTTTCTCTGCTCATCATATACAATAATTACTTTTAATGGATTTTGATCCATTGATTCGTAATCTGACATAAGAATTTGAGTAAAACGTATTTTTTTTGAGAAAAATTGGGTATAATTCACAAATTTTCATATTTTCATAAAAAGTGAAATATTGTTTTTATATTTTTTTTATTGTCTGCTTATCATGAACAATATTTATATTTGATGGTTTTTGAGTCACTGATTCGTAATCTGACATAAGAATTTGTGTACACGTAAACTTTCTAAGAAAAATAGGGTTTTATTCACAAAATTTCATATTTTCAAAGAAAATAAAATCTTGTCTTTATAATTTTAAATAACTGATTCAGAATGTGACTTAAGAATTTGTGTAACACGTACAATTTTTGAGAAAAATGGAATTTCATTTATAAAATTTCATAGCAAATTAACTATTGTCTTTATAATTTTTATCTGCTAATCTTAAACAATATTTACATTATTATATTTACATTTTTATTTACTGATTCGGAAACTAACCTAAGAATTTTTGTAACACGTTCAATTTTTGAGAAAAATGGGGTTTAATTCGCAAATTTTTATATTTTCATAAAAATAAAATACTGTGTTGTTAATATCATTTTTTTTATCTACTAACCATAACCAAACGATCAAACGATTTTGATTCACTGATTCGGAATCTGACCTAAGATTTTGTGTAACACGTACAGTTTTTGAACTGAGTTCACGAATTAGCACGGTACGTATCCCCGATTTTTTTTTCATGAGAATGTGAAATTTGGTTGAGTAAACCCAACTTGAAAAAAAATGAATCTGTTACAGCAATTTTAAGGTAAGAATAAGTGGAAACATTAAATACAATCTATTACGATCTAGTAAAAAGCAGTCCATTAATGAGGTAGGGGTTAATGGAAGGAGGGGAGTTTGGGAAATCTTTCGCGCCATACAAATAAAATGTGGGTTCTCATACAAAAAAACTGAACGTGGTACAGAAATTCTGAGGTTAGATTTCGAATAAGCATATTGAAATTTATTACATACAAATATTTGTTTTGATGAGAGGACCATAAATTAAAACAAAAGTAATATTTTTTTCTATGAAAATACTTAATTTTATGAATAAAATCCTATTTTTCTCAAACATTTGAAATGTCACAGAAATTTTTAGGTCAGTTTCCGAATCAGTGGACCAAAATCTATTAAGTATAAATATTGGTTAAGATGAGTAGATAAAAAAAATAAAATTATGGAGACCATATTTTATTTTCTTTAAAAATAAGAAATTTTGTAAATAAAACCCCATTGTTCTCAAAACCTCTACGTGTTACTGAAATTCTTAGGTCAGATTTTGTATCAGGGCACAGATCCACTGCAGTGGATCAAAATCTTTTGAACATAGATATTAGTTAGCAGATAAAAAAAAATAAAATTATAAAATCATTATTTTATTTCACAAAATTTCACGTGTTACAGAAGTTCTAAGGTTAGTTTCCGAATCGGTGGATGACAACCTATTAAATATAAATATGGATTAAGATGAGCAGATAAAAAAATTAAAATTATCAAGACAATAGTTTATTTCCTACGAAAATTTGAATTTCATAAATAAAGCTTCATTTTTTTTTCAAAAATTTCACGTGTTACTGAAATTTTTTGTTCAGATTCTGAATCAGAGGAATAAAATATATTGACAATAAATATTGGTTACGATCAGCAGATAAAATGAAATAAAATTTAAAAGACACTATTTTATTTTCCATGGAAAATATGAAATATGATGAATAAAACCATATTTTCTCAAAAATTTTACGTGTTACTGAAATTTTTAGGTCAGATTCTATATCAGTGGATCAAAATCTATTGAATATAATTATTGGTTATGATGAGCAGATGAAAAATTCAAAATTATAAAGACAAGATTTTGTTTTGTATGAAAATATGAAATTTTGTGAATAAAATCCCATTTTTCTCAAAAACTGTACGTGTTACAGGAATTCTGAAGTCAGATTCGAAATCAGCGGGCCAAATTCCATTAGAAATGGAACAAATGGTCAAAGTGCGTGAAAAAAGTTTCAATTTTGTCGACTAGTGTATTCGGTCCCAGGTCCTCAAAACAAATAAATTTTAGAAGAAAAAAAGCTATATTCAAATCAAGGCACACTTTCATCACTTTTGATCATTATTATTACGGTTATCTTCCATTTCAGGCCTTTATCGTCTGTTTCGTCTGATTCTAGTCCCAGTATAAGCCCAGGCTGTGAAAACCAAGAGCATTACAAAGATGATGTGGATACCAACGATGCAGAGAGGGATATCAATAGCTACCAAGGATTCCCTCCCTATTATAATCTCTCCAACTCTGCCTTCATGTTTTGTTCCAGCAACAACGTCTCGGGACGAAACGAATCTGAGCTAAAGTACCCCTTGGTATGTATGATACAATGGATACAATAATGCGCACAATCAAACATCAAACGTAACGTTCGGGTGGGGGTGATTTTTGGTTACGGGAGGGAGCATGTGTCAAATCTTAAACTGAGGTATTCCAACGAGTACATAAAAAATGGTATGCCAGTTAAACATTCAAACATATCCAATACAAGTAGAATCCAACATCATTGCATTGGTTGTGTTCTATACAAACACATTGCTTGAGAAAATGCAAGTTATGGAGTCTCAGCACATCCTGCTTTCCTGGAACCAGAGTGACGCAAGATTTTATTAATGGCAGATTGATTCAAAATTCAATAATATGTAACACTTATTCAAAAAATATGTTTTACATTTCTTGACAGTAGGTATGTAGTTTACGTTTACCTTAAAAACAAATTCTGTTGAAGAAAAGAGACGCCTACGTCACTTATCCGGATATGGACATAGAACAGTACAGTATACATGTAGTCTATTGTAACTGACGGCGCGCCACCTCTTGCGCTATTTCTTGACTACAAATCTCGATCATCCCGTCTAAATATTCAGTTTCACATTTATACATGTTTTGATACATGTTTATCACATTTTATACATGTTTTGAGTAGAGTTTTGACACTAGTAATGGACCCTTTTAGTGACTGAATTTTACACCTGCAGATTTTCAGTACCGTAAAACGCGGTAACCACAAGTAACTTTGATAGTTTTTCAATGAATTTTCTTCATCTTTTTCTACGTAACAGTATTTCTCCTAGATTTATATTTTTATAACAAGTACTGGGGTATCAGTTAACAATTGCAATTGAAAGATCCGATAATCTTAAATACGTTGGGTGATTTTTAGTTTTTCATATGAGCAAGAATCAGATTTTCATTTTAGGGTAACTTTGATAGTGCCATGTAAAACGCATCAACTCTTAAAAAATAATCACAGATTGAAATCTTAGGAGTATGAACATCACGGCGTGCATATGGTGAAGGTTTATCACAAAAAATTAGGCATCGCCAAATCCGCCGTTTTTCGAAAATATGGACTTCTAGCTTTCATTTTTTTTTTGTTCCCCAAAAAAATCCCCCGAGGGATCCCGAACAACTTTTTCAAAATACTGTTTTTCCCCATACAAAATGCACGGTTCCAAATTAATCCCTATTTCTACTTAACAAACATACCCAATTTTTGTATGAAAAAGTTCCCCCGATGGAATATTTCAATGTTGGGCTTGAATGAAAGCTGGTAGCGTCAACTTTAACGTAGCGTAAAAATTAGCGATGCCCATTTTTTTGTAATAAATTTGTTCTACCAGACACACCGTGACATGATGAGAGAAGCCTTGCGGAATAAATCAGATAGAGTTTTTTGATCAAAACATAGATTTTTTACTTAATTCTACATATAAAAATGAATACTGAATACTGAATACTGAATAAAAAGGAATACTGAGCGAAAAACACTGAGAATTTAGTTGGTTCCCCAGTTGGTCAACTAGTTGGTCAACCAGTTGTCTATCAATGGTCCAAATTTGGAAAAGATCGTGCTATTCTACATATAAATATTCTTGAAAAAGGCATAATTTTCCGATAGCCAACTTTGAGCTGTTATATCTTCGGATTCAATGAACCGATTGCAATAAAGTTTTGACCATTCACGACTTATATAAAGAACTCTGAAAACATCTGACTTAACTTGAAATTTTCATCAAGAGAAAAAGTTATAGAGATTTCATTTATTTCACGATTTTTTAGTAAATTGGTCAATTTTTAATATGCATCCCATTACTTTTTTCAATTTATTGGCGGCTGTGTTGTTACTTTGATTCAAAACACATTTGAATATAAGTCAATTAGAGGGTAATTAAATAAACTATAATTTGCATCTTGAATTTGTAACGTTTTGCGTTTTTTAGTTTAATTTAATGGAATAAAATAAATAAATAGAATACAATTTATTTCAATTTGTGTTGTATTAATGTTAACGATAAAGAAATATTTTATTTGTTCGTAAAATTGGTCCATGCCTGTTACTTATGCTCATGTATGTCGAAGCGTTTGTAAAAGCTTACGTGATTTGAACTTTTATAGCATAATGCTAATGGCGCGTATCTACTTTCTGGCGAATTACAGTCATACTGCAAATTTGTCGCCATGCATGAAAATCGCCATGCAGAAAATGTTGGCGCGATTTTTAATAATAGTCATCTAATTCAATAGTGGGACTTTTGAAAAGCGGCACAGTTTCTTAGCGCAACGATTGCTTCAAATCGATCATTTCGCTACAAGATCGGCTGGAAGACAGAAGTGCGCGAATTTAATTCGAAGTATCTACCAAGTTTGATTTTAGTTTGAGTTGAGTTTAAGTCAGTTTAATTGAAGTGAAGTTTGAAGTCTAGTTGAGTTTTTGGTGAAAGTTATTCTCCAATTTCTAAGGTAAAAGTAGTGAGTGAGTTTAAAAAGATTATAAGTGATGTTAAACGTATTTCTATGTGATTTCTTTCGTGTTTAGAGGACCGAGGTCCGCAAATTCGCGATTTCTGCAATTGATTTATTTCTCGAAGGAATTGAACTACGAAAAAAGGTAATTTTTTGATAATTAAATTAAAAGTGCTTAAGATTAACATGAATTCCTGTTGGACGTGTAGCGCCTAGCGCTTTTTTCGTACGGCTGGTTTTTTCGTCGTCGTTCGGCGGTATCCTTCGCCGAATCGGGGTTTCGTAGGCGGATTGGACCGCCAGTTTCGTCCGTGAGTCATCGTTTCCGACCCGTGTGCCCAGCAAAGGCCCGCCTTTCAGAAGGCAGTCAAACGGAGGCGCGAGTGAAGTCGCTCAATCATCTTCGTAGCGAAGTATTCCCGTCGGCCGCCAATCACCGACGGTAAGGCCCTCTTACGTCATACCCCGTGGGCCGGAATCAACGAGAGCCGGTTCGTAGCAGCGTGTCGCCAATTGCACGTCACGAACCCGGTCCGTATCTAGGAAGATAGAGGTTGCGGCATTCCCCGTTCGGTCATAGCTGGAAGCATAGTACGCGAAGCCGGGTCGCTGGGCTCTGTTTGCGCCTTTATTGACCGGAGAAAGACCATCCCGGGAATCGCTCGGCATCCGCCGAAGCTCTCTCGTTCGTCCAACAATCGGAAGCTTCCGTCCAGCCGCCACTCCCTCCGCACCGGTAGTTCGGCCATACCGCACACGGGTCCCTTTGTCGACGCTGCGCGCCAAATCGCAGCACGGACTCGTCGGCAGCCGCCATTCTGCTGTCGCCATTGCCGAACATCGAGGTAGTCACCATCGTCGAGTCGTCGAGCTACGCCAACCCGTCATCGAGCATCGCAACTCCAAAAACCTGCGCAGGTATGTGAAGAGCTTTTTTCTACATGGCCATGTTTGCTCTTTTTCCATTCCGTTACGAATTTCCCGTCCAATACGAATGAAGTTGCTAAAATAAATAGTTAAAGTTTTTGAAATTAGTTCAGTTCCGTTACGTTTCACATTGCTTTTTTAATAAACATACTCACTACAGTCCGTTACGTTTTGATTCCGTTTTCGCTCGAATGAGTAAGCATCCCTTCCAGGTTTTCCATAAGTTCTTCTAGCCTGTGAAAGAGTTGGAGTTTAGTTTGCGTTTTCGAAGAAATTCTGCCGTTATTTCCATGAACCGTTCAAAACCGTCCCTGAGTGAGAAAGTCTCTAGCAAAGTCGGGCAAAATTAAACACGACCGGTGGTCTCTCTTTGAGAGTGGCGCTTAAGCCACCGCGCTTTTAAAATTCCTCGTGAACAGTTTACGAACGGTTACATTGGCGCCCAACGGAAAAATAATTTAAACGTTGCGTTCTTTCAAAATCTATTTTAATTTAAAAGTAAGTTTCAATTTAATTTTACGTGAATTTTATTTTAAAATACTTTGAATTTGAATTTCTGTACATTTCTTTTTCCTTGAATTTTTAGCTGTAAGTTTGAATTGAATTTTGATTTTAGTTTGTAAGCTCCTGAATTGAATTTTCTCGTATTTTGAACTGAATTTTTCATTTTACTTTTACTTGTATCTTTAATTTTGAATTTTTTAATATAGTTTTAAGAATTTGCATTGTTTTTTCTCTTATTTTGATTGAATTTCTATTCCTTACTGAACTGAATTGAACTTTTGTAGTTTGTAGGTGCCTGGATTTTGGATTTTCTTATAAAAGCTGTTGATTTCCATTGATTTTAAGTTGTACTGAACTGAATTACTCCTAATTTCTTGAAATTTTGATATTAAATTGTTGTTTTTCCTGAATTAGCATTCGTTCATCGTTATTTTACATCTTAGCAATCGTTAGTTCTTTTTTTTTTGGATTTTTCGAGATTGATTTGCCTCTTTTCGTCGTTTTCTCTTGAGTTCCTTGAATTTTGAGTTTATCTGAGCGGGGTTTTCAGAAGTTGAAAATGGCAGGACCGTACATACGACCAACGGTTGATCATTTGTTAGAGGAGGAGGTAGACTTCGAGTTGCGTTTACGGAAACAAACGGTGGATAGGAGAGAAAATTTGGAGGATAAGAAAAGGTTGTTAAGGAGATTGATTATGGAAGATAGGAAGTATAAGATTAGTTACAAAAGTGAAACGAAGTTTTCCGAAGAAATAAAAAGAATTAGTGGGATTGTTGAAGAGTTAGTTGAGAGCTTACGTAGAAAGTTTGATAGGGTTTTAGTATCTCGATTGAGACACTATTTGAATCGAGTAGCAATTACATCGGTCGAGAATGAGCAAGAGGCAGTTGCTCGGAAGGAAGCTTGCGAGCAAATTGAAAGCATTTTGATTGAAGCAGGACAGAGTATTCGAGAGGAGATTCATGAGAAAGAGGAGTCTGGATCAGGAAAGAAGGATTCTGGCAGTGATTCCTGGAGAAATCCAGATCCGAATTCAGCCATTAAGACAAAACAAGTAGAGGAAGAAGCGAGGAGTAAGGAGCAAATAGGTGAAGGCAAAGATCAAGATTCTAAATATCGTTTGATAAATCCGGGTGCTCTTGTCAAAACACCACGGAAGTCGATTCGGAGCTCTTTCGAGTCGCTAAATTTTGATAAAATGGAGCTACGCTGTATAGAAGGAGATTGTAAATGCGGGGATTGCGAAGGAAAAGGAGCAAGAAAGAAAGATCTTTTAGATTTGAAAGGGAAGAGAAATGATTTAGGCAGGCAGCATAACGAATCAGAAGATGAAGGAAGAAAAGGAAAGCAACCCCATGTAGGAATTTTGGGTAATTATTCATTGCAAAAGGACACGTGGGATGAAAGATTAAGAAAGGATAAATTCGATGATCAATACGAGCGTAAAGGTTATAGGGGAGTTGAAATTAGGAATGACAGGCAAAGCAATTCGGAAAGCCGGCACAGATTAGAAAGATCTCACCGGGATAGAACACCCAGTCCACTGAACCGAAGTAGAATGGAAGATGTTAGAAAGAGTATAAAAAGTAGGTCGGAAAGAGCGGAGATAGACGAGAGGAGACAAGATCGTAGAGGAGAAAACTGGACGAGGCGCGAACGGTACTTTAGTGGATCTGAAAGTGATTCTGAGTCAGAGAGAAGAAGGAGAAGTTCTCGGCAAACTTCTCGTAGACATAGACGTCATTCGTCTGTGTCTAGTAGCTCGTCGATAGAAGAAACGCCGCGATATAGAAAGTCGAGGGTAGAAAATTGGAATTTGACATTTACTGGAGACAGTAGATCGATGCAAGTGGAAGATTTTTTGTATAAAATCAAGAAACTTGCACGGCATGAAGGTGTTAACGAGAAAGAGTTATTGAGAAACATACACCATCGTTTAAAAGGAGAGGCATACGATTGGTGGTTCACTCGCGAAGATAGGTTCTCCAAATGGAGCAAATTTGAGGACGAGATTCGTTTCCGATACGGTAATCCAAATCGCGATAGGGGAATTAAGACTCAAATCCGTGAATTGAAACAACGCAAGGGAGAAACTTTCATTGCATACGTTACGGAAGTCGAAAAACTAAATCAGTGCTTACAAAAGCCTTTTTCTTCTAGTACTCTGTTCGAATTAGTTTGGGATAACATGCGACCTCACTACAGGTCAAAGTTGTCCATAATGGAAATAGATGATTTAGAACATCTGATCAAAATTAATCATAAAATAGATGCTTGCGACCCCAACTTCTACAGATGTCCTACTACTCAGCGTAATGATGTCCATCACATCGAACCTGAAGATTCGGAAAGCGATTCTTCAGAGGAAGATGTTCCTTTACGAGTAGTTCAGAAGGTTCAAAGAACCATTAGGAAATCTAGTGATTCTCCAAACGAACAACCGAAATTTACTTCTTCTCGGCAGGAAGAACAGCGTAGGACAACTTCCATAGCCTGCTGGAATTGTCAGAAATCGGGTCACACTTGGAGAGAGTGCAATGAGCGGAAAGTGTTGTTTTGTTACGCTTGTGGAAGATTAGGGAGAACCACAAGAAATTGTGAGAATAATCATCCTTTTTTAAGAACATTGACCGAAAATGTGAGGCCAACAAACTAAAAGCGGGATGTTTGTTCGGGAATCCACACATCTCGCCGGAGAAATTGATTCCCAATCGTGAAACTTTGAACAAAATTGAAAAATTTTCACTCTTTGAAATTCGAGTAGACCCTAGTTCATGTCCCCACATAAAAGTTAATATTTTAGGTACAGAAATGACCGCGTTGTTGGATTCAGGGGCAGCAATGAGTGTTATCAGTTCAGTCAATATTTTAGAAACCCACGGACTGACTATTCTTAAATCAAAAATTAAAGTTTGCACCGCTGACGATACGAAACATTCATGTTTAGGCTATGTTAACGTGCCTTTCACTTTGGGAAATGACACGAAAGTGATTCCAACATTAGTAGTTCCAGAAATTCGAAAGCCATTGATCCTCGGCATGGATTTCTGGCGGGCTTTCAAAATTAGGCCAATGATATTGTCAGAGGACAAGATTCAAGACCTTGAATTAACTTGGGAGACTTCGTCATCAGCAAACGAAATAAATTACCTGAGAATTGAACCAGAGCCAATTACCGATGATAACGAGGTGATTGAGTTCTCTGTCCAGCTTGTTAAGCCACTAGAACCAGAACCAGAGTTCAAAGCTAAACCAGAAGAAGATGAATCTTTAGACGTTCCAACTTTAGATTTACCCGACGATCCGTTAAAGGCTATTGAAACGGTGGAGACTGAGCATAATTTAACTGAAGAGGAGAGACAAGAGCTTCAGAATGTTTTAAAACATTTCCCATTAACTAGCGCAGGGAATTTAGGTAAAACAACTCTACTTGAACACGAGATTGAAATTGCTTCGAATGGGAAAATGCGTGATCTTCCAATGTACCGGTATTCGCCTAAAATTTGGGAAAAAATAGAGGAGGAGTTAGAACGTTGGAAAACTTTGAATGTTATTGAGGAATGCTCATCGGAATTTGCAAGCCCGTTAGTTCCAGTAAAGAAATCTAACGGGAAGATTAGGGTTTGTTTAGATTCGAGACGAATAAACTCCGTGACGAAAAAGGACGCTTACCCGATGCGAAATATGGGGGAAATATTTCACCGATTGCAAAAAGCTAAATATTTTAGCATCGTTGATCTCAAGGATGCCTATTTCCAAATTCCTTTAAAGGAATCATCTAGGAACTTCACAGCTTTCAGGACTCCAAAAGGACTTTTTCGATTTAAAGTTGTTCCGTTTGGCTTGAAAAACGCGCCGTTTACGATGAACAGACTTATGAATCTGGCCATCGGATTTGATTTAGAGCCTTTCGTATTCGTATACTTAGATGATATTATAATAGCCACGGAATCTTTGTCGGAACATTTTCGTCTATTGAAAGAGGTAGCAATTCGCCTCAAAAGAGCCGGACTAACCATCTCCGTTGAGAAAAGTCGTTTTTGTCGGAGACAAGTGAAATATCTTGGCTATTTGCTGACTGAGAATGGCTTAGCTATTGACAGCGCAAAACTGGAGCCAATTCTCAATTATCCTAGACCGAAGTCAATAAGAGACATAAGGAGACTTATGGGCCTTATGGGCTTTTACCAAAAATTTATTCCTAGGTATAGTCATTTAACAGCTCCGATTACTGATTTGCTAAAGAAATCTAAGAAATTTAAGTGGACAGATGAAGCAGACCTTGCTTTAGAAGAACTTAAATCGGTTTTAACTTCAGCGCCAGTACTAGCTAACCCTGACTATTCTAAACCTTTTATAGTTGAAACAGACGCATCCCAGTTAGCGGTAGGAGCGGCTTTATTACAAAATTTTGAGGATGGAAAACGTATAATTGGATACTTTAGTAAGAAATTATCCAGTGCCCAAAGAAAATATGCTGCTACAGAAAAGGAATGTCTGGCAGTGCTTTTAGCAATTGAAAACTTCCGCCATTACATTGAGGGGACAACTTTTACAGTGGTCACGGACTGTAAAAGTATCACTTGGTTGTTTTCCATTACAGCAGCAAATGCAAATTCAAGACTACTTCGGTGGGCACTGAAATTGCAATCGTATGATTTTAATCTGCAATATCGGAAGGGAAAAGATAACATATTAGCAGATTGCCTATCTCGGATAGACTCTCTTCAAGTCATAGAAGATGAATATGCTGATCTGATGGAAAATATTAGAAAAAATCCTCATCAATACAAAAATTTTAAAGTTTCGGGTGATAGAATTTACAAATTTGTCGAAGATTCATCAAAACTCAGGGACAAGCGATTTGAGTGGAAATATTATCCTTTAGAAGCTGAAAGACAGCCATTGATTGAGTCCTCCCACAACATAGCCCACCTTGGATACGAAAAAACCCTCAAAACGCTTAAAGAAAAATACTATTGGCCGAAAATGGCCTCAGATATTAAGAAGTTTTGTAAGGAGTGCTTGGCATGCAAAACTTCTAAAGGGATAAATGTAAATCCCACTCCTCCAATGGGATCACAAAAGAAGTTTTGTGATTATCCTTGGCAATTTATTACATTAGATTATGTTGGACCTTTTCCTCCCTCGGGGAAAGCTAGATGTACTTGTCTGTTGGTAGTAACTGACGTTTTTACGAAATTTGTTATGGTCCAACCTTTTAAGCAAGCTACTGCATCATCACTGGTTCAGTTTTTAAAGCAAGCTATATTTTTACTGTTTGGAGCCCCAGAAGTTATTTTAACTGACAACGGCTCACAATTTACTTCAAAGGAGTTCGCTGCGTTGTTGAAACAGCATGGAGTAAAGCATTGGTTAACTCCCTCCTACCATCCTCAGGTAAATAACACTGAGAGAGTGAATAAGGTAGTAACTACGGCCATAAGAGCTTCCTTGAAAGGTAACCATAAACAATGGACCGATAATCTTCAGGAAATTGCATGTGCAATTAGGAATTCTGTGCATGATTCCACTAAATACTCGCCGTACTTTTTGACTTTTGGACGCAATATGATTTCTAATGGAACAGAGTACGAAAGATTAAGGAACGGAGGCGTTTTAGCTAATACAACCCTAAATGATCAGGAACGAGATCAATTATACAAACAAGTAAGGAAGAACTTAGAGGAAGCGTACCAAAAACAAGCGAAATACTACAATTTGCGCTCAAATAAGAAAGCTCCATCTTATCAAGTAGGAGAGAAGGTTTTGAAGAAAAATACTACTCAATCTGATAAATCAAAGGATTTCTGTGCTAAGTTGGCACCGAAATATACAGAAGCATACGTTAGAAGAGCTTTAGGAGATAGTTATGAATTAGTAGATGAGAAAAACAACAGTTTAGGAATATTTCATGCTAACTTTTTGAAGAAATTTTAAGGAAAATATGATCAAGCTATGACATGAGACGAAAGTCGGAATGTACAAGAAAGAAATAACAAAATACATCGGGAAAATCCACCACAAACGATGGTAAACAATGGTATGTTGAAGCTAGTGTTAGTAAACGTTAACAAAAAATCGCGACCTAGCCTTCACTATCATAAAATCTATATTAGGAGTCTTAAAGTATGGTTTTAAAGTATTCTCACCATGAATTCACCAAGAATTGTCGTCATTGTTCCTCCATTTGTCGTCATATGTCCAAAGCTCAAAGTTCCTTTTTTATAGCGCCTGGTGTTGTTGTTATTGTTGCTTTCCTTCCTGTGTCGTTTTGTTGTCCTCCTAAAATCAGAATGTTGTTGAGTAAATTGTTTTTTTTTTTTTTTTAGTATTTTAATTAGTTTTCTTACCTTATCTTTTCCAATTCATAAGTAAAATCAGTTGTTAAACCATCCATCTCGTCATTTGCCATAGCCCGGTAGTTCCATCCAAGTTCAACATCACATCCATCTATTTTGAATTCCGTTTTCCTGTTAATTTCAGTTTAATTGATCCCAAAATCGTCCATCTTGTTTTGCTGATTATCTCCGTGGTTCTCCGTTGTCCCACGTTTATGTCCCTGGAAAAGAAAAGAAAACACAACACAAAGCAACAAATTCTTTTGAAAATCACCTAATTTAAGTTCTAAACAATAATACTCCCCCCGTTTAAAAATATCCTGATTAAAATTAGCGAACTCGCGTTTTTTTCCGCTGATTTCTACGTCTTCGCGACTCCGGCTCGATGCACTTTGTTTTGGTCCACTCTGACTGACGTTTAGGCGATGGTCGGGGAGGCATAGTATTTTTCATCGCCAGAGCGACCGCGATTGACAGTGGCAGTGACAGTTCGCTAAGCTGTCAAGTTCGTGCGATGTTATAGGTCTGTTCGATATTCCCGTTACGGTTTGGTTAGAATTTGGTTCGAATTCTATGTTTTGCGTCAAATTTGAATTTGATGGGTAGAATTCGTATTGTGGTCACGTTAGAAGTTCGTATATAGGCAATTTTAAATGCACAGTGGGTCGAAATGGTATTCGATGTGGCATTTAATTGCAGTCCGTTGAGTGATCAAGTGGTTGACGGAAAAAATTCCGTTGTTTGATCATGGTTTCCGTTACGTTTAGGTTACTTCAAGGATTATTGAATAGGATAGTTTACGTCGATGAACGAATGACCTTAGTATCTGTTATTGTATGTTCAGTTCAGTTCAGTTTTTAAGTTTTGTTAGTTGCAACGTTTGAGTTTTTTTTTAAGTTATGAAAATTTGATCAAGTTCTTGATCAAATTTTCATAAAAATGGTTGGGGTGATGTAACGTTTTGCGTTTTTTAGTTTAATTTAATGGAATAAAATAAATAAATAGAATACAATTTATTTCAATTTGTGTTGTATTAATGTTAACGATAAAGAAATATTTTATTTGTTCGTAAAATTGGTCCATGCCTGTTACTTATGCTCATGTATGTCGAAGCGTTTGTAAAAGCTTACGTGATTTGAACTTTTATAGCATAATGCTAATGGCGCGTATCTACTTTCTGGCGAATTACAGTCATACTGCAAATTTGTCGCCATGCATGAAAATCGCCATGCAGAAAATGTTGGCGCGATTTTTAATAATAGTCATCTAATTCAATAGTGGGACTTTTGAAAAGCGGCACAGTTTCTTAGCGCAACGATTGCTTCAAATCGATCATTTCGCTACAAGATCGGCTGGAAGACAGAAGTGCGCGAATTTAATTCGAAGTATCTACCAAGTTTGATTTTAGTTTGAGTTGAGTTTAAGTCAGTTTAATTGAAGTGAAGTTTGAAGTCTAGTTGAGTTTTTGGTGAAAGTTATTCTCCAATTTCTAAGGTAAAAGTAGTGAGTGAGTTTAAAAAGATTATAAGTGATGTTAAACGTATTTCTATGTGATTTCTTTCGTGTTTAGAGGACCGAGGTCCGCAAATTCGCGATTTCTGCAATTGATTTATTTCTCGAAGGAATTGAACTACGAAAAAAGGTAATTTTTTGATAATTAAATTAAAAGTGCTTAAGATTAACATGAATTCCTGTTGGACGTGTAGCGCCTAGCGCTTTTTTCGTACGGCTGGTTTTTTCGTCGTCGTTCGGCGGTATCCTTCGCCGAATCGGGGTTTCGTAGGCGGATTGGACCGCCAGTTTCGTCCGTGAGTCATCGTTTCCGACCCGTGTGCCCAGCAAAGGCCCGCCTTTCAGAAGGCAGTCAAACGGAGGCGCGAGTGAAGTCGCTCAATCATCTTCGTAGCGAAGTATTCCCGTCGGCCGCCAATCACCGACGGTAAGGCCCTCTTACGTCATACCCCGTGGGCCGGAATCAACGAGAGCCGGTTCGTAGCAGCGTGTCGCCAATTGCACGTCACGAACCCGGTCCGTATCTAGGAAGATAGAGGTTGCGGCATTCCCCGCTCGGTCATAGCTGGAAGCATAGTACGCGAAGCCGGGTCGCTGGGCTCTGTTTGCGCCTTTATTGACCGGAGAAAGACCATCCCGGGAATCGCTCGGCATCCGCCGAAGCTCTCTCGTTCGTCCAACAATCGGAAGCTTCCGTCCAGCCGCCACTCCCTCCGCACCGGTAGTTCGGCCATACCGCACACGGGTCCCTTTGTCGACGCTGCGCGCCAAATCGCAGCACGGACTCGTCGGCAGCCGCCATTCTGCTGTCGCCATTGCCGAACATCGAGGTAGTCACCATCGTCGAGTCGTCGAGCTACGCCAACCCGTCATCGAGCATCGCAACTCCAAAAACCTGCGCAGGTATGTGAAGAGCTTTTTTCTACATGGCCATGTTTGCTCTTTTTCCATTCCGTTACGAATTTCCCGTCCAATACGAATGAAGTTGCTAAAATAAATAGTTAAAGTTTTTGAAATTAGTTCAGTTCCGTTACGTTTCACATTGCTTTTTTAATAAACATACTCACTACAGTCCGTTACGTTTTGATTCCGTTTTCGCTCGAATGAGTAAGCATCCCTTCCAGGTTTTCCATAAGTTCTTCTAGCCTGTGAAAGAGTTGGAGTTTAGTTTGCGTTTTCGAAGAAATTCTGCCGTTATTTCCATGAACCGTTCAAAACCGTCCCTGAGTGAGAAAGTCTCTAGCAAAGTCGGGCAAAATTAAACACGACCGGTGGTCTCTCTTTGAGAGTGGCGCTTAAGCCACCGCGCTTTTAAAATTCCTCGTGAACAGTTTACGAACGGTTACAAATTTTGAAACGATTTTGAATTTTTGGATGATTTGGTGTATTATTAGAAAAATAATCTAATCCTTATTATTTTCTACCGTGTTAAGAATTTTAAATAAAAAGAAAATCGCGTTAAGTACTGTTCCTTTGAATTCCACTAAGAATTTGCATCCTTTGACAGATACGTATTTCGACCTCAACTGTAAGGTCGTCTTCACTGAAGAACTCTTCAGTGTCTTGTACTTGACTCGACAAGACACTGAAGACGACCTTACAGTTGAGGTCGAAATACAGATCTGTCAAAGGATGCAAATTCTTAGTGGAATTCAAAGGACAGTACTTAACGCGATTTTCTTTTTATTTACAGATATTCCCCTAACAAGCCCAGGTTAATCATCAAGAATTTTAATTCATGTCAATGCTTTTTCATAGCTCATTATATAAGTCAGAAATGGTCAGAATTTCATTGCAATCGGTTCATTGAATCCGAAGATATAACAGCTCAAAGTTGGCTATCGAATAATTATACCTTTTCCAAGAATCTTCATAACTTTGTGGAGAATGGCCCGATCTTTTCCAAATTTGAGCCACTTATACACAACTAGTTGGTAAACTTGAGAATATTTGATGCACTTTTCAAAAAGTTACAGCTAGTGGAACATTTTTTTGAAAAGTGAAAATTTTGCCTGTCCCGATCATTTTGTCTATCCCTTGTATATGTTTAACGGTACATCAACATATGATGACATTCTATTTATGATAAGTTCTCCTTTTTTGGGCAGTTTTTGAATGTATTATTACCAAATTTTGAGCAACACAGCTTTAACTACATGAATTTACAACGACATTGCGTATTTTTAGGCGTTTATCGGTGTATTTATGTCCCAATTTCGAAATTGCTTCCATTTCGTAAAAACGCACTTCGTTAAGATATTCAAGGCCAGATTTGGAATCTACTAGGATGGATTTATCAAGAATAAGAGGCCATTCATTGAAAAAAATAGTTGAAACGAAGTCGTATCTCAGATTGTTTGAAGGGGTTGACAAATGACAAATACATGAACTATTTTTATTGTTTGCCCAAAAAGTTTTATATACACTAGATTTTAATGAAAATACGTCTAAGATGAACTTTCATATGTATAAAATTGATCTACGTTTGCCTTTTTCTTAACTGATTGGAGAAATCGTAGTTATAAGATAAACTATACAATGCCTGTCGCACTATCAAAGTTACTCGCATTATCAAAGATACCCCGTTTTACGGTATTTAAAAATCATTAAGGTAAAATGGGAGCGCACCCAGCTGCAATTTTTACTTTCATTTTCACAACAAAATGCACGAAGCCGAAAATGCTACGTGTGAGCAAGTAATGAATACCCAAGTAACCACAAGCATTATATCATTGCACAAATTAGACTGAATACCAACCTTTGCAATGCGAAATGCACTAATTCCACACTTGTCATGCAATAATCCTTTAGATTAGCATTATCAATGTATTGATGCATTACATTTTTCTTTGCATTAAAGGGTGATATACGACAATTCAATAATTCAATAATTACAACTCTTAAAATGATGCAAAATTTTGAATTATCTCAAATAGCCTCTATGGCCAAATAGTGAACTGCTATGGCGATAACTGGTACACTTCTCGCGCTTAGTATCATACAGGCGTATCTACAATGATCGATTTTTCGTTTGCTTAATAACTTATCCGGCAAATTATTTTTGGTTGTTCTTGTTGTTTTAGATGCTAGTCCAAGTCGTCCTCCACCGAAACACACCGAGAGATCAACCGAATAATGGACGTATAATTCCGGAATAATCCGAAGAGAAAATCGATGAAGAGAAATCGATCATTGTAGATACGCCCGTATGACACTAAATGCGAGACTTAGCCTATAGTGCAGGGGTTCCCAACCTTTTTGAGGTGGCGACCCCCTTTAAGAATAGGAAAGATCGGTGAAGTACTAGATTTGTAGTAATGAGCTGCAATTTAGTATGGTGAGAAGGTCAATTCTCCGTTTTTGCAATGAAACGGTGCAAAAAGCGTGGGTATTATGATTCCTTGCCTAATTTGATGCTGTTTGAGCAAAACTTTGGGCAACAGTGTTTTTGTTTTCTACATTTCTTGCAACATAAACAACATAGTTATCCAAAGTTTTGCTCAAACAGCATCAAAATAGGCAAGGAATCATAATACCCACGCTTTTTGCACCATTTCATTGCAAAAACGGAGAATTGACCTTCTCACCATACTAATATTCAGCTCATTACTAAAAATCTAGTACTACATCTAACGTGCCCCATTGTCAAAACATCTGGGACCCAACGATTTTTTTTAGAAGTAAATATGAATTAAATGAACGAAACCGAGTTTTTTGGGTACAGTGACGTAACCAGAAATTTACTGTGGGAGGAATTTTCGACGATCAATGATACGTTTTTTATACGACACTCACATTTGGTGAAAAATTCAGCCGTAGCTGAAAAATAGCGGCGCAGCCAAAACAAATTCTTCTGAAGGCGTTTTATACTTGTTCCTCAAATTGGGACTTTTGGAGGTGGGGAATTCAAAATTAAAAATTTGTATAATTTGCACAAAATAGAATAAAAATTTGGGGGTCTTCAGTTAGCCTAGTGGTTAAGGCTATGGATCGCCAATCCGGAGACGGCGGGTTCGATTCCCGTTCCGGTCGAGAAAATTTTCTCGACTCCCTGGGCATAGTGTATCATTGTGCTTGCCTCACAATATACAAAATTCATGCAATGGCTGGCAAAGAAAGTCCTCCAATTAATAACTGTGGAAGTGCTCAAAAGAACACTAAGTTGGAGAGAGGCAGGCCAAGTGCCAGTTGGGACGTAGAGCCATAAAGAAGAAAAAGAAGAAGAATAAAAATTTAACATTTTTTTGGTGACATCGCGGCCGCCTAGACTGGCTTCACGGCTCCCAGGGGGCCGCGGACCACCGGTTGGGAACCCGTGCTATAGTGTGTGGTCCCGTGCTCCAGCCTGAGGGTGCTATCAATGGTTTTTTGGGTGAAGTCACAATGATAATCAACATATTATTTTCGATAAAAACCAAGCTTCTTCAATTTTCTTAAAGATCAAAAATCAGGTCAATAGGAAGCAATCAGTGAAGTACTAGATTGAAAGTAGTGAGCTGGATTTTTGTATGGTGAGATGTTCAATTCTCCATTTCTGCAATAAAACGGTGCAAACAGCGTGGGTTATACGATTTCTTGCCTAATTTGATGATGTTTGAGCAAAAGTTTGAGTAAGTGTATTGTTCAAGTTGCAAGAAATAAATGATACAACAACACAGTTACCCAAACTTTTGCTCAAACATCATCAAATTAGGCAAGAAATCGTATAACCCACGCTGTTTGCACCGTTTTATTGCAGAAATGGAGAATTGATCATCTCACCATACAAAAACCCAGCTCACTACTTTCAATCTAGTACTTCACTGATTGCTTCCTATTGGTATAAAACTTACTGAGTTATAAGTGGAAGAGCGTTTGGTATTCAGGAAGGTTTGATCATTCTAATCAATAAAGGTAGTAAACACACGAATTCATTTTTACCATGTAAACATGTCAAGGAATAAACAATCACAATACCATGCTGATTTCCTTGTAAAATTTCATATAAATCTCAATCGCGATGCGCAAAACATAAAAAAAAACCATCGTGCCCAAACATTTTCCCATACAATGGACGATCTAGCCTAAAAATTGTGTAGTCATAAGTCGCAACAATCTGATCTTTATTCTCTAAGCAAAATCCTACATTAATAATCTCTTATCTCTATTCCCAGGAAGATATTAGAGGTCAGTTGAACTTCCCGCAGTTACCTCAGTTGGAGTTCTTGAGGCAACCCTACCTATACTATCCACGGCTCACTGAAATGGAGTTATCAGGTAATTTACCAGTGAAAATAAATATATTAGTCATTCAAGATAGTACCCATAGTCTGGGAAGAAAATTATCCCTTTTCACCTATCATTTTCTATAAAATTAGATACATATACAGGGGATGGCCAAAATGTTTGGGATAGGCAACTTTTTTTTCTATTACAAAAATGTTCAACAAGCTGTAACTTTTCATAGAGTGCATCGAAAAATCTCAAATTATGATTGTTTATCAACCTACTTTATGTGCATCATTGGTACAAATTTGCGCTCGATTCATTAATCTTTCACGAAGATAGAACCGTTCTCGTTAGACACTATTTTTAGGCAACATATTTTTGAACAGTCATATGTCGGAAACCAGTTAACCAAATTGAACGAAAATTTTAATGTTTATCAACAATATATTGATGCTTGATACGACGTTATAAAATGTAATATTTTCTAACGACAAAAAAAGTTCTACCGGTTTGACCTTTTTGCCCATATAGAGGAAAATATGACAAATTTAAAATACCTATCTCGAGAACAAAAGTAAAAAATTTTAGATACCGAAACTAAAATTTGATGACATTGATGTAAAAAATTTACCTTTTTTTCGAAAAAGATCCAAACAGTGTCAATCGATGTTACCTTTTTTTCACGGTCAAAAAGTACATATGTTTTAATAACTTGTGAAGCATTAATATATTGTTAATAAACTTTCAAAATTTCATTCAATTCGGTTCACTAGTTTCCGAGATAAGGCTGTTCAAAACTAGGATGTATAAAAAATAGTGTTTTACGAGAACGGTTGTAACTTCGTGAAAGAATAACCAGTCGAGCTCAAATTTGTACCGATGATGCACATATAGTAGATTTTTTGATGCACTCTAAGAAAAGTTACAGCATATTGTACTTTTTTTGTGAGAGAAAAAAAAGTTGCCTATCCCAAACATTTTGGCCACCCCCTGTATGCATATGATTTCGAACAGATATTTTTGAAACATGTCCCTACAACAACTCCGGCCCCTAACCTCAGGGTGATTGAGGAGGAGGTTGGCCGGTTGAAAAACAACAAAGCCGCTGGAGCAGATCAACTACCAAGCGAGTTACTAAAATACGGTGGAGAAGCACTGGTGAGAGCACTACACTGGGTCATTACCAAGATTTGGGAGGAGGAATGGATGGAAGGTATCGTGTGTCCCATCTACAAAAAAGGGCGACATGTTGGATTGCGGGAACTATCGCGCGATCACACTATTGAACGCTACCTGCAAGATACTCTCAAATTTTATGCCGCCGTCTATCAATGGAGTTCGTGGGGCAATATCAGGCTGGACTCATGGGTGAACGCTCTACAACGAACCACGCTGCTGGTCGCCATCCGCCAGGTGTTGCAGAAATGCTGCGAATGCCACGTACCCACACATCACTTGTTCATAGATTTTAAATAGGCATGTAATACAATAGATCGAGACCAGCTGTGGTTACGGCAAGGTGAAGGTCTTTCGTGCTTGCTGTTTGACACCGCCTTAGAAGGTGTAATAAGGAGAGCGGGATAATCACGAGTTTCACGAAGTCCGTTCAGCTGCTTGGTTTAGCTGTAGATATTGATTCGGAATGTTGGCTTTGCAGTCTTTTGGGGAATCGAAAACACTAGTTTATGATTTTTCCCGACGTTTCGGTCCGTATGGGACCTTTTTCAAGGGTTCAATCGGTCAAGGTTTCCTAGTCAAGATGGCTTTGTTAAACTCAAAAATGTCATGCGGAAGTTTTGGTATAGATTGAGTCCGTTCGGTTTTCAACCGTCGTGATGCGGACAATCTCCTACCTATCGGGCGGTCTAGAATTCGGTCCCTGTTTTTGGAATCTTCCACCATTGCTTTTGGAGTTTAACAAAGCCATCTTGACTAGTGTTGTGTATCTAGATATGGTAATCTAGTTATAATGATCTAGACTATAACTGAGCGGTAACTCATTTCCGCCTTGAGATCTAGATTAGGCCTCATCAGGCAACCCTAGTAAAATCATATAAAAGGACAGCCATGTCATTGTGAAGGCCTCTTTTATCTATTGCTCTCCGAGCGAACAACATTGTAAGTACTGTATAGCGTGTAAGAATAAAAACGTTAAAACGTATACCGCGTGTGCCAGTGAAACCTAACCTCCGAAATCCCCGAATACAATAAAAGTTGGCGACGAGGTTAAGTGGAAAAAAGCAGTGACGAGACGATCAAAAGTGAACCTGAACAGTGAAGACCGCGTGGCTCGTATAGTAACGGAGTGAGGTTAAGTGCTACCGTTTATCCAGTGCGCGTGATCAATTGAATCAGCAGCCGGGGAGAGTCGATACAAAAGCGTATCCAGTTTTGAAGAGCACGTGTCGCGTAACGAAGTTTTTTTACTATCGTTTGTTCAGTGCAGCTCGCCATGATGGCCGAAGAAGAACAGCCCAAACACGTGATGGGTGGATCGTCCGGTAACGTAAAGGTCGCGATGAATTTCGGTTCGTTTGAAAACTACGTCACGGGTGATGACTTTGAAGTCTATGAAGAAAGAATGCTTCAGCATTTTCTTTTACATGACATTCCGGAAAATAGAAAAGTGGCGTTCCTTTTGACGCATCTTGGAATGGACACGTACGCCATTCTCAAGAAACTATTGCAACCGGTGAATCCAAGTACCAAGACATACGCGGAGTTAGTGGCAGCGCTGAAGAAACATTTCCGGCCGGATGTGAATAAAGTATCAGAGCGGTACAGGTTCCATCAAGCAGATCAAAAAGCGGGTCAAATAGTGTCGGAATACGTGGTCGAATTGAAAGCTCTCGCGGAGAAATGTGAATTCGGTGATTTTTTGACGGAAGCGCTCCGAGATCGGTTCGTGTTCGGAATCTATGACAGCAGGCTTCGCACTCACCTGCTCAAGCAGAAAAATCTAACCTTCGACAAGGCAGTGGATGAAGCGCTTAATTGGGAATTAGCCGAGAAAGATAATAAAGTGCGGGAAAACGTGTTCGGCGCGCAAGTGGTGCGATCCGGTAAACAGAATCGGGGTCGTAGCAAAAGTCGTTCGAAGTTCGGAAACAGCAATGGGGGTCAGAAGAATCAATATGGCCGGCGCAAAGTGTGTGAAAAATGTGGTAGAGATCATGAGTCGGGGAAGTGTCCAGCAAGAAACTGGAAGTGTTTCGCGTGTGGTAAGCAAGGTCATGGAGCAAATGTGTGTTATTCGAGAAGTGTAAAGCAGAATCGTAGTGGTAGCCAGGATTCGAGGAAGAACCAAACCGTAGGAACGGTTGGTGCTGGTGAAGACTTGGCGGCAGAAATCGCTAACCTTCGGATGCAGCTGAATTCGGTGAAGAACGATGCTCTATTAGTGCGTAGCAAAGAAGCGACGGAAACGTTATTTGTGGACAACCGTCCGGTAGAATTTGAAATAGATAGTGGGGCATGTGCAACAGTGATCAGCGACAGTATATATCGAAAGTGGTTCTCGAACCGACCGTTGTTCAGTGTAAACGATGATTTTTCAACTGTGACGGGACAAAATATCAAGGTGATCGGAGGATTTAGTGCAGATGTGTCCAGAAGACAGCGTGGTCCGAGCGAGAGACTCGCGCTGGTGGTGATCGAAAGCAACAAAGGCTTCAGACCTCTTCTGGGGCGCACGTGGATGGACGTCCTCTGGCCAGGATGGAGGAGTAAGTTCAAGGAAAGTATCGTGAGTATGAACCGTGTTGAAAATACCCTCTTAGATTCGATTCGATTGAAATACCCCAATGTGATTTGTAACGATAACACTCCAATTCGCGATTTTGAAGCGGAGATTATCATGGAAGATAACGTAGCTCCGATTTTTCACGTTGCTTATTCACCCCCTTATCAGCAACGGCCGGCTATTGAAGCTGAGTTGAATAGATTGTGTGAGGAGAATATTTTGAAGAAAGTCGCGTTCAGTAGGTGGGCTTCTCCCATAGTTGTTGTACCCAAGTCCAATGGCAGCTTGAGACTGTGCATTGACTGCAAGGTGACCATAAACCCTCATTTGCGATCGGAACATTACCCGTTACCGAGAATCGACGACATTTTTGCCAAACTAGCGAATTGTAACTTCTTTTGCGTGATCGACCTACGAGGTGCGTATCAGCAGTTAAAAGTATCGGAGAACTCACAACAATACCTAACGATTAATACACACATAGGACTTTTTCAATATGTTCGTTTGCCCTTCGGCGTGGCAACTGCTCCATCGATCTTTCAAAGCATCATGGACCAGATTTTAGGAGACATTGAGGGATGTGTAACGTATTTGGATGACGCGTTGATAGGAGCAAGAACGTTAGAAGAGTGTAAGCAGATTTTGGACAGAGTGTTAGAGAGATTGAGTAGATTTAACGTGAAGATTAATACCGAAAAGAGCAAGTTCTTCGTGACATCAGTAGATTACCTGGGTCATACCGTTAGCCAGGACGGAATTCGTCCTAATCAGTCCAAAGTAACTGCAATAGTGAATGCGCCAGCTCCGAAGAATATCCAAGAATTACAGTCGTATCTGGGTCTGTTGAATTACTATTCAAAGTTCATTCCGAACATTTCTTCAGAGTTGAGAGTTCTGTACAGATTACTTAGAAAAGATGTAGTGTTCAATTGGGATGGAGATTGTGAAGAGTGTTTTGCGAGGAGTAAGGAGTTAATTTTGAAGAATAATTTGTTGCAACTCTACGATCCTAATAAACCAATCGTGGTTGCAGCGGATGCCAGCCCTTATGGCGTAGGCGCTGTGTTGTCTCACATTGTAGAAGGGGAAGAGAAACCTGTAATTTTTGCCTCGTGTACATTATCGCCTGCAGAGAAAAATTACTCGCAGCTGCATAGGGAAGCATTGGCTATCATATTTGCCGTAAAGCGTTTCCACAAATACATTTATGGACATCGCTTTAAGCTCGTTTCAGACTGTGAAGCGTTAAAGGAAATCTACCACCCTCGAAAAGGAACTTCAGTGATTTCGGCATCTAGGCTTCAACGTTGGGCAGTGATTTTATCAATGTACGATTACGAGTGGGAGTATAGGCCAAGTAGGAATTTGGCACATGCAGATGCATTGTCCAGATTACCTGTGTCTGGTGGAACAGAAGTTGAGGAATTGTCCATCAATCGATTAGAACAATGTCCAGAATTACCGTTAAAAACTTGTGATGTAGCGGAATTTACAGCAAAAGATGACATTCTATCTCAGGTGTATGACTTTGTTTTGTTTAGTTGGCCTCGTGTAATCCCAGATCGGTTGAAGTACTACTATAATTTGCGAAATTCCCTGAGTTGCCAAGATAATTGCTTGTTCTATGGTGATCGATTAGTGATCCCTGCTAAGTTGCAGAATATTGTGCTTAGAATGCTACACACCAACCATGACGGTATAGTTAGAGGAAAGATGTTAGGAAGAGGATTATTTTGGTGGAAAGGTATGCAGCAGGATATTGAAGATCATTTCAAACAATGCGAAGTTTGTGATCAGAGAAGAAACGTTCCCAAGGAAAAAGTTACGTCTAAGTGGCCAGTTTGTACACGTCCAATGGAGAGAATCCATATTGACTTTTTCGAATTTGAAGGCAAAATGGTGTTGTTGATAATTGATTCATTCACGAAATTCATTGAAGCAAAGGTGATGAACAGAACGAACGCAGAACAGGTTAATGAACGGTTGGAAGATTTTTTCAAATTTGTAGGATTGCCAGAGCAAATCGTGTCCGATAATGGACCTCCGTTTAGTTCTCTTGAGTTTGTGCGATATTGGGAATCGCGAAATGTCAGGGTAACCAAATCTCCTGTGTATCACCCACAATCAAATGGTGCCGCTGAACGAGGTGTTCAGACGGTGAAAACCTTTTTGAAGAAAAGATTGTTGGAAAAACAGGATAAGAGAGATACGTTGTCTAGAAAGCTTAATGATATTCTAGCGTGGTATAACGGTACCCCTTCTACCGTTACAGAGAAATCGCCCAGTGAGATGCTCTTCAGGTTCAAGCCAAGAACGTTGTTGACAACCGTCAACCCGAAGGCACATTCGCGTGAGACGTTGGGAAACGGGATTAATCGTAAAACTGTTACTTTTGATGAGACTAAAAATTGTGAGATTGTATTTGACGAAAAGAAGAAAATTGTAAAAAACGAAAATTGTAACTCCAACCAACAGTTTAAAAAAGGGGAAAAGGTTATGTACCGAAACCATTTTAAAGAGTTAGTTAGGTGGATCCCAGCGATCATTTTAGAGAGAATCGGCAAGTTTTTGTACAAAATTAAGTTGGTGGAGAATGGAAGTATCAAAAATGTACATGTAAATCAGATAAGATATCCAAGTTCATTTGTAAAAGCTAATTTGTCAAAGATACCTGTACGATTACCAGGATCATGGCGATGGCGAAAACGTACATTCGACTAAAGAATGAAGCCAGAGGCAGTCCTCTATGAGCACGAAGCATGGACTCTACGTGCAGAGGACCAACACGCCTTTGGAGTTTTCGAACGGAAGGTGTTGCATACCATCTACGGCGGAGTGCAGATGGAAGACGGGACTTGGGGAAGGTGAATGAACCACGAGCTGCATCAGCTGCTGAGAGAACCAACCATCGTCCACACCTTAAGCCTAGAACACATAGCGTCCGTTCCGTCGAGGTTTGCGTTTTTTGACAGTTTTCCTATGGGAAATGTGTCAAACTACTGTCACGTACACGCAAACGTATGCATTGTGTGGGACGTATTCTTACGTTACTCAAAATAATGAAAAAATAGTTTTTACGACTGTAGATCTCATGTTTTGAATTGTAGAACAGTTTGGATAATCCTGAACATCTCGAAATACATAGTCCCATAGTCTCTGTTAACACTCAAACGCCGATGCCTGAAAAAAAGTTGGAACGCTAATTTCAACCTTCTATATCTCGGCCGTTACAAGTCAGATTTCAATATTGTTTTAGCAATGATTTTTTTGGATCTCTGGATGAGTATACATGTTTTGAATTTTTTCTTATATCAAAATTCTAATTTCTAGTAGGTACTAAAAAACCCGGAGCAAGTCGTTATAAATTTCGTAAGATTTTTATGTTCACGCAGAACTTCAAATTTATCGCGATGACCACATGATTTTTTGATGGTGAATAGCCCACACGAGTGTAATTAAGCTTTCAATGTGATTTCAGTGATTATTTATTACTCAAAGCACTGCAATATATTCACAAAACTACGTATAATACAGAGAAAACCATATTTTCTTTTGTAACTTTAAATTTGTCGCGATAATCAATGTATTTTTTTATTTTTAAATGTGCGCATATACTTAAGGAAGAAATTTTAAGAACATTGTTGATATTTTTCTCTTCACAAAACTACAAAAAATTCAGAAAACTACGAATTTTTCAGGAAAAATATATAATTTTGTTGGAATTTCAAACTAATCTCGAATTCCCATACATTTCATGATTTTAAAATATTTGTGTATCTATCCAGAACAAGTTTGCAGAACATAATTGATATAAATCTGGCCAAAGAACTACAAAAAAATTCAGAAAACTACGAATTTTTCAGGAAAAATATACAATTTTGTTTTAATTTCAAACTAATCTCGGATTCCCATACATTTTATGATTTTAAAATATTTGCATATTTATCCAGAACAAGTTTGCAGAACATTATTGATATAAATCTGACAAAAGAACTACAAAAAATCAGAAAACTACGAATTATGTTTTTAAAATATTTGCGTTTTTATCCAGAACAAACTTGCAGAACATAATTGATATAAATCTGGCCAAAGAACTACAAAAAATTCAGAAAACTATTTTTCAGGAAAAATATACAATTTTGTTATAATTTCAAAGTAATCTCGAATTCACATACATTTTACGAGTTTAAATTATTTACGTATTCATCCAGAAAGAAATTGCAGAACATTATTGATATAAATCTGGCCATAGAACTACAAAAAAAATCAGAAAAATACGATTTTTCCAGGAAAAATATACAATTTTGTTACAACTTCCAACTGATCTCGAATTCTCATGCATTTTATGATTTTAAATTATTTGCGTATTTATCCAGAACAAATTTGCAGAGCATTATTGATAAAAATCTGGCCAAAGAACTACAAAAAATCAGAAAACTACGATTTTTTCAGGAAAAATATACAATTTCAAACTTATCTCGAATTCCCATGCATTTGATCATTTGAAAATCATGATTTTAAAAAATTTGCGAATTTATCCAGAACAAGTTTGCAGAACAATATTGATATAAATCTGACCGTAGAACTACAAAAATTCAGAAAACTACGAATTTTTCAGGAAAAATATACAATTTTGTTATAATTTCAAACTTATCTCGGATTCCCATACATTTTATGATTTTAAAATATTTGCATATTTATCCAGAACAAGTTTGCAGAACATTATTGATAAAAATCTTCGAATTTTTCAAGAAAAATTCATTATTTTATTATGACTTTAAACTAATCTCGAATTCCAATATATATTATGATTTTAAAATACTTTCACATTCGTCCAGAACATGTTTGTAGAACATTATTGATATAAATCTGGCCTATCAACTACAAAAAATTCAGAAAAATTTGATTTTTTCAGCAGAATGATACAATTTTGATAAAACTTCAAATTGATTGCAATTTCTCATACATTTGATGATTTAAAAATATCTGCGTATTTTTCAAATAAAAAATTGCAGAACATTGTTGATAGTTTTCTCTCCAAAGAACAACAGAAAAATCAGAAATTTATGATTTTTTTTAGGAAAAATATACAATTTTGTTATAACTTCAAACTAATTCCAATACAATTTATGATTTTAAAATATTTGCGTATTTATTATCATTGTAAAATATATGCGTATTTACTCAAAACAAGTTAACAAAACATTGTTGATTGTTTTCTCTTCAAAGAACTACAAAAAATCATAAAACTACGAAATTTTCAAAAAGAATATACAAGTTTCAAGTTATATGGATCCCATACATTTTATGATTTTGAAATATTTGCGTATTTATCCAAATCAAGTTGGCAGAGCATTGTTAAAAATGTTATCTTCAAAGAACCACAGAAAAGTCAGAAAACTACGATTTTTAAAAATATTTGTTCTGTATAATGCAAATTTTTTGTATAGTGCAACTATTTTGAAATCATTGTATGTATAGGATGTTGAGTTCAATGTAATTAATATGAATGTCATCGAAAAAAATTGTAATTTTCTGAATTTTTGTAGTGTTTTGGCCAGCATTTGCCAGTGGTTTGCAAATTTGCTTCGGAAAATGTGCATTTTTTTTAATCATAAATGTATGAAATATTGAGATCAATTTAAGGACAGACTTGTTAGAATCCCAAGATGGCCGCCACAATGGCCGACTTTGGCACCTACTCACGATTTCGAGGGCACAAATCTCTTCGTAAACAAAACCAGCGCATTTGATCTTCTTATTTTAAACTTATTTCAAGTGAGCAAGAACGGAATAATAAAACGGACTGTTGTTTGAAGCTTGCTTCTTGAGATTTGTGCGTTTTAAGTTCTCATGTACTCTTGGAGCGGGATTCAAGACGTTTGTCCTTAAAGTTATAACAAAATTATACATTTTAACCGAAAAACTCGTATATTTCCGATTTTTTTGTTGTTTTTTGACAAGAACTATATCAATATTGTTAATCAAACTTGTTTTGGATGCATAACGCAAATATTTTAAAATCATAAAATAAATTAGAAATTGAGATCAACTTGAAGTTTTAACAACATTGTATATTTTTTTTAAATTCATAGTTTCTGATTTTTTGTAGCTCTTTGACCAGAATTATATCCATCTTATGCTATTACAAAATTATAAATTTTCCGGAAATATTCGTAGTTTCCTGATTTTTTGTAGTGTTTTGTCCGAATAATATCATTAATGCTCTGCAAATATATTTTAGATAAGTACGCAAATATATGGAATATTGAAAATAATTTCAAATTATAACAGCATTGAATATTTTTCCTGAAAAAAATGTAGTTTTCTGTATTTTTTGTAGTTTGTTGGGCAGAATTATATCAGCAATGTTGTGCAACTTGTTTCGCATGAATACGAAATTGCTTAAAAATCATAAAACGTATGGTATTTTGAGATCAATTTGAAGTTGTAACAAAATTTGATATATGTCCTGGAAAATTTGTAATTTTCATAACTTTTATATTTCTTTGACCAGAATTCAATCAACAATGTTTGGCAAACTTGTTTTGGATAAATACGCAAATATTTTCAAATCAAAATGTATCGGAAATTGAAATCAATTTGAAATTATCTTTGAAATTGTATATTTTTGCTGAAAAAATCGTAGATTTTTTATTTTTTGTAGATCTTTGCAGCTAAACTGTCAACAATGTACTGCAAACTTGTTTTGAATAAATACGCAAATATTTTAAAATCATAAAATGTATAATAAATCGGGATCAATTCGAAGTCACAACAAAATTGTATATTTTTTCCCGAAAAAAATCGGAGTTTTCTGATTTTTGATGTAGTTTTTCTTAGTCATATTTATATCAACAATGTGGCGCAAACTTGTTCAGGATACAAACGAAAAAAATAAAATCATAAAAGGTCTAAGATTTTGTGATCAATAATGTACATTTTTCCTGAAAAATTCGTAGTTTTCAGATTTTTTTTGTAGTTCTTTGAAAAGAAAACTATCAACAATGTTCTTCAAACTTGTTTTGGATAAATACGAAAATATTTTGAAATCATAAAATGTTGTGGAATTGGAGATTAGTTTGAAGTTATAACATTATTGTATACTTTTCCTGAAAAATTCGTAGTTTTCTGATTTTTTGTAGTTTTTTGGCCAGATTTTTATCAATAACTAGCTGTCCCGGCAAGCTGCCCGACTAGAAAAATATATCAAGTTTATAACACATTGTGTTATGATGTAATGAAATTTTTCTATAACTCATTATGTTATAAACTAGATGCAGGATGATGTTAAAATAACTAAAATCGTAACAAAAAGTACACCGGTCAAATCAAAATAATAACCTATTTTGTTATAATCAGATCAAAATTCTAACACAATATGATATAAATTTTAGCTTCAAGAAAACTAGTTTCTATCATATTTTGATACAATTGTGTAAAATGATTTTCTAAATGTCAAGGAATCAAAACTAAATTATTTCACAATGAGTTATTGAACAACATTTATAACACAATATGATACAATTGAGTTATAATATTTTTAAACACCAAAGATGTTAAACATGATTATATCACAATGAGTTATACATATCATGGTTTGTTATAATTATGTTATATTTTTGTTAGAATCTTCTAGTCGGGTGTCCCAGCCTATTGACAGACAGACAGACAGACATAGACAGAAATTCATTTTTTATATAGATATATATAGATATAGATGTTCTGCAAATTTGTTCTGGATGAATACGCAAATAAGGCTGACACAAATTTCGATATTCTCTTATGTCCCTGCCCCCTCGGAAAATTTTGGTCAAATTTCAACATTTTGAGGGGGGACAACAATAAATTATTCAAGAATTTTTAAAATTTCAGGGTGAAATTAGAGTTGCACAGAAAATTTCTTAACAATTCCGATGAGTTTATAGATTTTGCCAAATTGTTTGGGTATTTCTTCGTCAAATACGTTTATTATTTATTGTCCTCCCCCTTAGCGAGCCAACGAGTATTGTGACAAAAGAAGAAAATGAGATTTGTTCCGGCCTAATTTAAAATCATAAAATGCATGAGAATTCGAGATCAGTTTGAAATTGTAACAAAATTGTATATTTTTTCTGAAAAAATCGTAGTTCTCTGAATTTTTTGTAGTTCTTTGGCCAGATTTATATCAATGATGTTCTGCAAGTTTGTTACCCAAGTAACACAGAAAACATCTTTTAAAATCAAAGCTACAAAAGATGTTTTTTAAATGTCATATATGAGTTTTAGAATACATCTTGTGTTATTTTTAAGCTCTAATTGTGTTTATGATTTACAAACAATACAAAATAAATGTTCTTCGCTCATCAGTTTCATCATGTTATAACATGTGATAATTATACTATAATATAACATTATTAGAACATCAAAACACAAAACACCAAGTTTTTCTTCTGACATTCAACAAACACAACTTTCGGTACGCTCAGCTCTCTGTTCCAAAAGACCAGAAAGACAGTGCTATTCATCCGCATCATCATGAAACCACCGCACTACAGCAAACTATTTGGCTTCGAGTGTCATAAATATTGATATTGTTTTCCCTTGAAATGACACCAAATGCAGAACTAGCAGTGACACCGCCCTGTAGTGCACATCTACATCCACCGAATTCCGTAAATTCGTCAGCATCCAGCTGCTCTATCTCCATTCTGGGCGTCCATATGCTGCTAGCCAATTTACTTACCATTATCTTACTTTGCATTCATTTGTGAAGTATTCTCTGATTATTCCGAAAGCGTTCTTCAGAAAAATCGTCACCGATCATGTAACATGTACTAAAAAGACCACAAAAACTATTAAAAAAACGACAAGATTTTTGACAAAAAAGTAAACAACACAATTCTTGGCAATAATACTTTGACATTTGACAGATCTATCCTCACCAAAGAATAAGTTATAGTATAGTTATTTGAATGTTGTAATGATGGTCCCAAATCAAAAGTTTGCACTTTTATGTGCGTATGTTGTAGAAATGTTTTTTAGACATATTATAAATGTACATGAAACGCATAACTACAATTTTTCGATGGATTGCTGTCATAACGCATTTTGAACGTTATTTCAACTTAATTCCTAATCAAAGTATAATGACATAGATAAATCCTTCAGTAAAATTATTAACGTTACAGTACCGTTCACAAACATTAACACGATTTTTATTTAAGGCGGACGCAACTATTGCGTTAAAACAGGATTTGCAAACTTAATGTTAATAATGGAATAATGGAATTTTATTGGAGGCAATATTAGTAATAATCTTCTCAACTTGGGTCGCACATTAAATTAAAATTGTGATTAGAACAGTTTATAACACTTTGAACGGTACTGTAACTATTTCAGATCAGCTGCCATATTGCTTTTTCAGGAAGGTTCACAATCCATCCTCACAAAGAGGTATTATTTGGTTGATATATGTGGCGTTATCAATTCAAATCACTGGCGCTGAATTTATGGGTGAGTAAAAACGGTGGTTTCACGATAAATTTTTAACCGCATACAAAACATCACTGTAATTACTGAGTAACACCCATTTCTGAATTAATTATCTGATTAGTTTTGAAAAGCCATCGAAGTCAGCGATAAAAAATATGTTTCAGGTTGAAAAAAATGTATATCAATAAAAACAATCTGTTTATTTTTTTCTGACAGTTTTTTGCTTGACATTTGTTTTTCTTCATATTTGGTTATGAAAGTTAGTTATATCACTTAAAATGAGCGTAATCTCAACATCTGCATATGGTATGTAATATAAGGGGCTGTCCATAAACCACGTGGTCATGAGGGGGGGGGGGGGGTTCGGCCTATGAGCATTTTGTATGGACGAATAAAAAATTTTGTATGAACAAATGACCACGCGGGGGGGGGGGGGGGGTTGAGAAGTCCCAAAAAAATGACCACGTGGTTTATGGACAGCCCGTATTCTCCAAGTTACAGTACATGAAATCAACTTAGTTTCAACTAACAAACATGATTGTATTATGAATGGATTTTGCTAGTTTTAATACTGCCAAATTATTTTATTATAACTAATAACTACACAAGTCTCCAATTTCACGTACTGAGGACGTCATTTTCAGTACTATAAGAGTATTCGAATACATCTTATAGAACTTGTGAGATGTTTTATAAGCCGCCATTTTTTGCGCTGTTTTGATGATATAGGTGTTCAATTTCAAGTCAAATAAACAAGAAAAATACTTCTGAATAAGTTGTAGAAGTGTCTTTTTAACTGTTATGTAACAAGCGGTGTTACTTGGGTATGGATAAATACGCAAATATTTTAAAATCATAAAATGTATGGGAATTCGAGATTAGTTTGAAATGATAACAAAATTGTATATTTTTCCTGAAAAATTCGTAGTTTTCAGAATTTTTTGTGTTTTTTTTTGCCAGATTTATATCAATAATGTGTTGCAAACTTGTTCTGGATAAATATGCAAATATCGACTGCCTCGAGTTTTAAAATCATAAAATGTATGGGAATCCGAGGAATACAAAATTGTATATTTTTCCTGAAAAATTTGTAGTTTTCTGATTTTTTTTTTTGTAGTATTTTGCCAGATTCATATCAATAACGTTCTGCAAACTTGTTCTGGATAGATACGCAAATATTTCAAAATCATAAAATGTATGGGAATTCGAGATTAGTTTGAAGTTCCGTAATCCGTGGTCAAATTGATCACTTTGAAGCAACTTTTGTTGTTAACATTAAAGGAAATTCAAATATTGCCAAAATAATTTCTGTAAAATCAGTACTCCATGGAACAATGTGACAGAATTTTGTTCAACAAATTTAAACTTTAAGTTAAATAACTCCAAAAACCAAAAAAATTAAAATGCCACTTTGGGGCGAAATTGATCAGCATACAATTAGGCATCGGTTAGAAAGGGAAATTGCTTTTTCCACTTAATTTCGCTCTTCTGAATCCGAATAACGCGTAAAAACTCTTACAACTAGTGAATTTGACACTCAAAATGCAGAATTAAATTTTGAAATTTCCCACTAAACGCCTAAAGGTAGGCAAATTCGTTTGAAATTAGTGATTCCTATCACAATAAATGACTATTTCATCAAAAAATGAACGTTCTTTAACTTATTCATGTTTAGAATAGCTACATAACTTCCCAACCAAGGCTCCACAAAAATGTTAAAACAGAAAATTTACGGGAAGTCCTAATGGCAATCGATTGTTTAGTAGCAATGATTTCAGCTAAATGAGAAATAAATTGCAAATTCCTCAAAAAATAAGGCAAAACCAACTTTTTCCCAAAAAAAAAAATAAAGTCTACACTCATCTCTACACATTTCCTATCTAGATGAGGTAAGTAGTTCAAGATCATTACGACGCTTAGAAGTTCCTAGTATGGAATTACAATGTAGTGCACGAATGATCAATTTCACCCCGCTGATCAATTTGACCCCGGTTTACGGTTCCAACAAAATTGTATATTTTTCCTGAAAAATTCGTAGTTTTCTGAATTTTTTGTAGTTTTGTGAAGAGAAAAATATCAACAATGTTCTTAGAATTTCTTCCTTAAGTATATGCGCACATTTTAAAATAAAAAAAATACATTGGTCATCGCGACAAATTTAAAGTTACAAAAGAAAATATGGTTTTCTCTGTATAATACTTTGTATAATAGTTTTGTGAATATATTGCAGTGCTCGTGTAAGTAAAAAATAGCATCGACGCAGGAGTGTTAATATACTAATAAGCCTTATTGATTGTGTAACACAACACCATGCAACAAAAATATGAACTCTTGCCTTTGTTGATTCTATATACTAAACTTAATAATTGTTTGGGTGACCTTGAATGTAAAATATCCGAAAAAAAAATCTTTCTCCATCTTTTATCATTTTTATGTAACAAACCTGTAACGCTAGGAAAAATGCAGGCCAAAAATTAATCTAAATTAATTAAAGTATCGCTTAGGTATTAAACTTAGACATGGGAACAGACTTTAACCCTCGAGTGATCACGCTGTTGCATTTTGTACAACACGATGACAAAGTAGGGGGATTAGGGGCATAATGGACACCCCAAGCAAATGTCTATGTTAGACCTGTATAACATACAAAAACTTAACATATTATCAGTTGGCTTACAACTTTAACTTGTTTCCTTCGTATTTCAATCATTTACAGCAGGTAGAATGTCATTATTGTGAAGAAATAATGAATTTTGAACCGTGTGTTTTTTGGGGCTGGCAGGAAAGGTACGGGGTGAAATGGACACCCATCGGGGCATAATGGACACCCCTGCATATTTTATGCTGTATCTTTGATAATATCTATCAGTTAAGTAATTTTCCTACGAAGATCAACACCATAGATATAATACTCCATCTTAGACGAGTTTACATAACATTAAAGTTAATTAAATAAACTTTAGGCTAAAATAATCGGATTGATTTTTTCCTAACTCTCTTAAACGCCTAACAGTATGCAACGCGCGTACATCCATTCATATTGCCAGTGTTTATTTCGCCCCGAATCGACTACAACATTGGAATTGCTATTTTGAGTAAGTTCTGATCGAAAATATAATACTTCATCTATTGCTTAATCTGCGTATACATGTAAATAAGCTAACAATTCATTTGTTTGAATGGTGGACACACTCAAACACTCGTAATACCTTATTAGCTGCTGCTTCAAAATTATAAGAAATCCACCATATGAAAACATACATTTTGGTTATTTTGAAGAAATATTAATGGTACTTTTGAAAAATAGAACAATGGCTTGTTCCTTTACACTTATGCATTAAAAGTTTTACATAAAAGTCAACGGTTTCGGCAAAAACAGGGGTGTCCATTTCGCCCCGGGTGTCCATTATGCCCCTAATCATCGCTTTTTATACTCAGCATTGACGTTGTGCTGGTGGTGGTGGCCAACTGCGCGAGTGCCGCAAGGTTAATAAGCATATTAAGTTGGCGTGTGGTCTATTCCAGTATTCAGCCGGCTTGATATCATACATAACTCCATATGGGCTGTAGTACTTTCCGGACTGTTTGTGCTGTTAGTGATAGACTAATGATACGACATTATTACTGCATACGCCGAACCTCTTCACCTAGCGAACCACATTATGTGTAGGAATGATCAATTAGAGAAATGTCAACAAAACAGCAAATTACCGTGATAGGAGCTTATCTTCAAAGTGTTCAACATTCAATAATATTCCTTATCTATCGTTGAATCTGAACAGTTATCGCTGTGATTCCTTGCCCTACTCGCTCAACACCATACGGGAGATGCGACGGCAAATCGTACTTTGCATTTAACTGCGTTCTACATGTAAGTGAGAATGATATATTGAACTTGCTTTGCTTTCACATCAACACCTTTTAATCTTCGCTGTCCAATCCACAATTGCCTAATTACCATTATTTACATCGTTTGTAATAGGAGGGGAGGCGACGATACCCTTATCTGTGCATGCCGATTTGCGCTTTAACTTGATATACGGCAATTCACCCCTCGCATCTACGAGGAAAATAGCCGTATCAAACAAATTAACTTTGTTTAGTGACATCTGTTATATTTACTTTATTGATATTCATGACAGCGATAAACTGCTTGGCATGTGCTAGGAAATAGTTACAACGGGTACTAATTGAATTAAAAGATTTTGTAATTGGCTCGGGTGCGTTATATCATAAAGGAAACGTGAAAACACGTTCGGGTGTGCATTAAAAGACTAGCACATAAGGCCAATTTTGGGCAAGTGATAAGTGGTTTGATTGCCTGCCGCTACCGGGGTTTAGGCTAATTAAATAGAGGGGGTGGACCGTCTCGTAATTTTGTCATCTGCTGCCAATTTGGTGCAATCAAGCAAAATTCCATGATTGCTCATTGCGGAAAAACACATGGGATGATAAATAGTAATGAAGGTTTTCTTTAATTTGTAGGGAAATTTTCACATGCGTCATAAACATGAGCTATTTTGCAAATAGCGTCGCTGTCAACCACGATTTACGCAACTATTACGGAGCGTCTATGAATTAGGCCACGCTATCAAGGACAATGGGCAATCCAGCAAAGCTTGGTGATCCATGCAAAATAAATCAGAATTCACATATAAAAAGTGTGACATAGCGGACATAGCGGAAGGGACGAGGAAATAGTAAACTTTTGCATTGAGCAATAACCAACGATTACATTTTAGGGATAATAAAATTCTGAATATTTTTTAGCTACCGCATTTTATTCATTAGTTTATTTTATTTATTTATTTTCCGAAGAAATATACCTACACTCCCGATTTTCTAAAAAAATGAATATAAACTTACGGCGGTGTCGCTGGAAATTGGGTCGACCAAATTTTAAGATGAGAGCGGTAATATGATCCATTTTCTATTAGCTTTCAACTGCTTTTTACAGAACTTAGCTAAAAAATCTAGAAAAAAAAATATTAAGTAAATCAACTCTTCATGACATCGACCAAAAGTTTGGGGTCACCCCTCAATATGATGTATCAGCCAAAAGTTTGGGGTCACTTTCGTAAAACATGGAAAGTGATTTGGTGATATCTTCGTCATCTTTACTGCCCCCACTCGCATAACAGTCCCATTTGCAAAAAGTAGGAATTGAGAAAACGGCATTTAAAGTTTGAAAACTTGTTTCCATATAAAACTTTGAAAAATCGCCAAAATTTGGAAAATATTTCGATCATCTCGAAATTTTCACAGATTGCTTTGCACATGAATATATAACTGTAAAAAATATTACAATTACTACAAAGTTGTTCAGTTTTGTGTTGCGGGTACTTTTGATATGGGACGCTCATAACTTGGTATTTTTTTCATACATTGACATAAAAATTCGTAATTTTTATTGTTGTTTTTGGAAGTACATAAAAATGATGACTATTCATAACGTTAACTCAAAAGTGATGAAAAGTCAAATGGGATCGTTATGCGAGTGGGGGCAGTTTAGTTCAGTTTTATTTCTTTTTGGCTAAATTCAAAGATAATTAACTAAATTTACGTTGGATGTCTTTAACTTAACGTATTTAACGATTTTTGTATATAAAAATGTTGTTATGTAAAGTTAACACATTTCACCACACTTCAAAAAATGAGGCAACTTTACGTTAAGTTTTAGTATGTAGATTTCAACAAATATGTGTGGTTCGATGTCTATGCAGTAAGTAACATTCATTTTGTTTCAAATAAGTCAAGAAGAATTAAAATTGAATGAAATATGACAAAGATATCAACAAATCACTTTTCTATGTTTTACGATAATGACCCCCAAACTTTTCGTCGATACATCATTTTGAGGGGTGACCCCAAACTTTTGGTCGATGACATCAAGGATTAATTTACTTAATAACTTTTTTTTCTAGATTTTTTAGCTAAGTTCTGTAAAAAGCAGTTGAAAGCTAATGGAAAATGGGTTATATTACGCTCTCATCTGTAAATTTGGTCGACCCAATTTCCAGCGACACTGCAATAAGTTTATATTCATTTTTTAGAAAATTTGGCAACTTTGGGTTAAGTTGACATACAATTTTTTTTTAAAGTTTCTGTTACATCATGTTCAAAGTTTCTTTGACTTATTCACCCTCATTCTTGTTTTCGATCGAATCCACTTTCGAACGTAAATCGTTCGCATTCCCGTTTACGCCAGCAAAATCAAGTGGGCTGTGGATTCGAACGAACCAAAAACGTTCGAAAGCGGATACGTCCGTAAACAAGAATGAGGGTGATTATCTTTTGAATGAGACCTAGGGTTTTGAAATCGGACGCAAATTGGCGAAGATATGGGCCTAAAAAAATGACATGTTTTTAAGGGGGTGACCCCAAACTTTTGATAGGGAGTGTACATATAGAAGAACTTCTAGTATAGAAAATTGGCTAACAATAGAGAGCACATCCTACATTACGAAGTATAACTCTACCAAATGATTAAAACGGAGCTATAGTTTTATTTTGTACTTCAGAACCACTGCAAACATATGTTCTATTTAAACTCCAAAAATATCAATCATATATGATAATATGATTTAATTTTGAGCCCAGTCAAAATTAAACTGTGGGATTGACAAAATTATTTGGTACCCGTCGGCATTATCGTAAGGCATCTCTGGCAAGTTTATATATGTACACGTATACACCGTCAGGGTAAGATGAAACAGCGGGAGATCGTGTTGTTATCTAACTATGATAAACAATTTGAATGTTTTACGAGAACGGTTCTAGCTTCACATAAGAATAACCAATCGAGCTCAAATTTGTACCGTAATCCGGGGTCAAATTGATCACTTTAAAACAACTTTTGCGGATAACATTAGTGCCTGTTCAAATATTGCCAAAAGAATTTCTGTAAAACCAGTACCCAGTGGATCTTCATGGAACCATGTGATAGAATTTTGTTCAACAAATTTAAACTTCAAGTTAAAAAACTTCAAATATCAAAATGTTGGAAATGCCACTTTGGGGCGAAATTGATCAGTATACAATTAAGCATCGGTTGGAAAGTAAAATTTCCTTCACCGCTTAATTTTGCTCTCCTAAAACCGAATAACGCGTCTAAAATCTTACAACTAGTGAATTTAATACTTTAAATGCAAAATTAAATTTCGAAATTTCCCCTTAAACGCCAAAAAGTAGGCAATTCCATTCGAAATATATGGTTTCTATTACAAAAAATGACTATTTCTTCATAAAATAAACTTTTTAAAACAATTTCATGTTCTGATTAGTTGCATAACATCCCAACCAAGGCTGCACAAAAATGTTAAAACAGAGAATTCACGGGAAGTTCTATTAGCAATTGATTGTTTAGCAGCAATGATTTCAGCTAAATGAGAAGTACATTGCAAATTCCTAAAAAAAATAAGGCAAAACTAACTTTTTCTAAAAAAAATAAAAGTCTACACTCATCTATAGACATCTACGAATCAGATGACGTAAAAAGTTAAAGATCATTACGACGCTTAAGAGTTCCTAGTATGGGATTATAATGTAGCACCAAAGTGATCAATTTCACCCCGGTTTACGGTACCAATCATGCACATATACTAGGTGAACAAACAGTCAAAATTTGGAAATATTTGATGTACTCTATGAAAAGTTACAGCATGTTGAACATTTTTGTGAGAGAAAACAAAAGTTGCCTATCCCAAACATTTTGGCTACCCCCTGTATTCTCAAATCCTGGCGGAATATTACTGTAAAATTTATTCTGAAAGTGGGTTCAGCGTCGTATGAAGAAGCAAAGAGTTTCAGACCTGTCAGTTTGACCTATTTTCTTCTGAAATGCTTAGAACGCATTATTGATCATCACATCCGTGATGTTCATCTGGCCAACAACGTACCTCTTCATGTGAAGCAACATGCTTACCAATCTGGAAGGTCCCCTGTGACTCTTTTACACAAGGTTGTTTACGATATTGAGAAAGCATTCACTCAAAAGAAATCGTTTTTGAGTGTTTTTTTAGATAATGAGGGTGCCTTTGACAACATGCCTTTAGATGCCATATTTGAAGCCGCACGGAATTATGGTATATCTCTATTTATTTCCAATTGAATTTACCAAATGCTCAAAAACCGACATCTTTTCTCGATATTGCGTCAAGCAGCGATTAGGAAATTGAGTGTTTGTGGATGCCCCCAAGGGGGAGTCTTATCACCACTTTTGTGGAATCTCGTAGCAGATACGCTATTGAGGCAACTCAATAATAGCGAATTTCATACTTACGCTTTTACCGACGACATTGTTAGTTGGTATGTGCATCAGCACCCTTTTGATGCAAAGCGCCCTTCAGATAGTTGAGGGGTGGTGTCGCCAATAAGGCCTTTCGGTAAATCCGAGTAAAATATCTATTGTCTTTCAACGGAAAGGCGAAACCGTAATGGCGTTCGACCTGCGTCTCTTTGATTCTGAAATCAATGTGACTGATCAGGTTAAGTACGTTTGGAGTTATTATTGATTCCAAGCTTTCCTGGACACCTCACATTGAGTTCAGAATCAAGAACTCAATGTGGGGTGTCCAGGGTAATGCCACCAAACCTTTGGTAAAACTTGGGGTTTCAAACTCAACTATATCAAATGGATTTACACAATTGTTGTTCGGCCAATATTGGCATATAAATGTCTTATGTGGTGGCAAAAGGGTGAAGTGAGAACGGTCCAATCTAAATAAGGCCATCTCCAAAGGATGTGCTTGATGGCGATGTCTGGAACGTTCTCTTCAACTCGCACGGCAGCGCTCGAAGTTCTCTTTGACGTTGCCCCACTACAATGCAATTTTTCATATAGGACATTTTCCACGAAATTCCCTTCCCGGGAAGAGTGGACATCTGGTTATCTGGAAAGAAGTATTTCAGACGGCATCGTATGTTACACTGACGGCTCCCTTCTCGAAGGTCGAGCAGGTGCTGGTTTCCTCTCTCGTGAGATAAGCCTACATCAGTCTTACTCACTTGGTAGACACTGCACCGTTTTTCTGAAATCTTTGCTCTTATGTGCGGAGTGCAATTAGAACTTCAGGTGCACGTAATGGGCAAAGTCATATACTTCTGTTCAGATAGCCAGGCTGCTATTAAAGCGCTTGCTTCGGGCAACTTTAGGTCGAAGATAGTTATCGCTTGAGCTGAATTCAGCAAATGCTGTGCACCTTGTATGGGTACCTGGCCAATCTTCCATCGCTGGATATGAAAAATGACTGACGAGTTAGCTCGCACTGGAGCATCACATGACTTCATTGCCCCTGAGCCAGCTATTCTAATATCGAAGTGTTGGGTTAAGCTTCAGATTGAAACCTGGGCTGCCACTCAGCACAAATAATATTGGAATAGTTTGGAGTCATGTCGACAAACAAAATTGTATTGTACAGAGCCATCTGCAGGGGTGGCGAATTATCTAACACATCTGTCTAAGCAGAATTGCAGCATGCAGGTCAAAGCGCTGACTGGCCACTGCCGACTCAGCTATCACAAAATAAAGCTATCACATGGCGAATACTCAGCAAGCTGATTCATTTGTATGTGATAGCTGTGAATCCGATTATGGACCTTCGTATCATTTGATATGTAAATGTACTCGGTAAACACTTATTAAGTGAAACTGGCTTCAGAAACCAGAATCTTCAGGATGTTATGTTGTTCTCGACCCGCTGTGGTAAAGATCTATATACTCTCTTCACGCTTTATGCGTCATCACAGTGCCCTTTTCAGGGCGCTGTTTGAAGCCATTGTGGTACGCTTATGCGTATATGACGATCCTATCCCCTTACCTCAGGTAAATGATGAATAGACTCGAGTTTATGGCAGCAAAAATGTCCCAAATGGAGGAGAACGCGCCATAGTCTTGAAAGGTATTTATAGTCTTGAAAATCTCTTATGAGAACACCGATAGCATATTGTATTCCAGCATAGAACCTAAATTCAACAACGACAATAATGATAAAAGTAATCTATAATTTGATAATTCTATTTTCCTCCTAAATATCTAGGCAAGCTTTATGGTAATTTTTTTTAGATATTTTACCTACCTGACATTGGAATGGGTTTATCAAAACTATTAAACTTTTAGTTGCATTTGATATGATAATTAGAAAGAGGCTTGGGATTGAAATTAAAATGAAATTATAATGAAATCAAAAATCATAAACGGAGACACAAATTCTCTATGCACTCTCCTACCATATGAATTCATAATCTCATTGTTATTAACTATTGTGCAATACAGGTATTCTTCGATATAACGTACCCTCGATATAGCGAATTCGATATAACGTACATTTTGCTTCGATATAACGTACAACATTGATTTTTTTTATTTTTTCCCAGGAATAACTTTCAGACAAACTACGAAATAACTCAAATCAATGTTTTGTTGCAGCATTAGCCTTTTTACCCAAAATTAGCGCAATTTGGGGATAAAAATAGTGTACGTTATATCGAAGCAAAATGTACGTTATATCAAAGCACAAAAAACGAAATGAGCTTTTCATGAAAACTCATGTTATTGATTTTGTGAATTTCACTGAAATCATTAAGGTTGAAAGATTCGTCATTGACATAATCGTCATCATTGAAAATTCGAAAGCAGTTTTCTCGGTCAAAGCTGAAAATTCCGCAGTGAAAATGTATTCACTGTATTGCGGATGCAGAATGGAGTACAGTGAATACATTTTCAATGTAAACATTCATGTTTTGAGCGAGAAAACTGCTTTTGAATTTTTAATGATGACGATTATGTCAATGACGAATCCTTCAACCTTAATTGGGGTAAATTTCACGTCGAATACATCAACACTAGAATAAAAAATATTAAATTTTTCTCTGCTTCGATATAACGTACACTTCGATATAACGTACAAAGAGAATTTTTTTTGTACGTTATATCGAAGAATACCTGTAATAAACTCTGATCGACTAGTGTCGAAAACTGTTGCAGTGTTGCACCTATGCCACCATGAGAAATTACAGAACAGTTCTGCCAATTCAATAATAAAGCTTAATTAATATGTATCTTTTGTTTTCATTTTTTTATAGGCCAACACACGGTGTACGGTAAGAATCGGCGACCCCGAACAGCATTCACATCCCAACAACTACTGGAGCTAGAGAAACAATTTAAAGTTAGCAAGTATTTATCTAGACCGAAGCGATATGAAGTTGCCAACAATTTACTGCTGTCTGAAACCCAGGTAACTACTGATGGATGAGTAAATTTCTATCAAAAGAAAAATGTGTATAATGAAATGGAATCAATTGATAAAACAATGTTTTTAATTGCAGGTCAAAATATGGTTTCAAAACAGACGAATGAAGTGGAAGCGCTCCAAAAAGATGAACGATTCAAAGAAACTTGCTCACAACGCTGCATCCGCCAGTAGTAATCCACAGTATAACGAACCCAAAAAGATCACTCCCGATAATATCATCCAAACTAACGCAGCTGAAAACCCAGAATCTAATCCCGAACATCAATTGAGTAGCAATACAAGTCTTACAGGTCAAGCCAAACTAGCAGTATCGTCCAACTATATGAAACATGATAGATGTACAAATGGCAATTCTATAACCGCAAAGCAGTCTATGCTTCGATTAGACCAAGAAAAATGTAACGTTTTCAAACCATATATAACGTAAAACCGGAAGTGAAACATTTATAACCACTTGTTTTAACTAAGAAAGAAACTCCTGTGTCTTGCCACGCTTTTGATAGAAATTTGATACCAAATTTATACTAAATAACTTTTAAAAAAATCTGCCACAAGTGACTGCTTTGTCCGACGTCCATACATTAGAAAATAAACGTTCCAAGGTGTGATGTCGTCCGATCTAGTCAGGCCTGCACGATAGAATGACGAGTGGTGCCGGCTATTCGTGATTGAATCGTTCGTTCGCTAGTGCAGCCACCCACACTAGTTCAACACATAGACCACATGGTATCATTCACAATATAGATCACCACATCCCCTTTCCATTATAAGATAATTTCATAGACATTAGATTGTTATTTAATTGTGGTATATATCTCTTACCTTAAGTAACTGGTACATAAATGTCAGCTGCAAATACCTTACCTAAGCCTCAAATCTTACACGCGGTTGCGGATACGCTCAGAATATCGACGTTCCCCGATGGGCTCGGCCTGATGATCCTGGGTTTCGTCAGACTCATCATTTACAGACTGAGCGGAAACCTTTTTCAAGTGAGCCACGTTCCTGTCGTAGCTCTTTCCAGTATCCGTTGATCGAACCCGAACCTTTGACCCATTGCGATTCTCTACTACGAATTTCTCCGCTAGGAAATTGGTAGAGAGTTTGTTTGATGGATGAAGGTTCTTCATTAGAACCACGTCTCCCGAGATGATGTCACTCGATTTAGCTTTCCTTCTCTTGTCTTCTCCTACCTTTCCTTTCAGTTTTTGAGTTGCATCTTGGTCTGCATAGTCAGTTGATGTTACAGCGGTACCTAGGTCATCTGGATCCGGGAACTTGAAGCGCAGCTTTCGATTTTGTAAAAGCTCGCTTGGAGCTTTCCCGGTTGTTGAATGTGAAGTGTTGTTGTACATTTCAAGATACTGGTTCATTTCCACTTTCCAGTCACCATAGAGAGCATTAGCAATCTTCAAACGCTTGAGAAGTGACCGATTTTGTCTCTCCACTTCTCCATTAACTTGCGGCCAATAAGGAGAAGTGTGATTCAGATGGATCCCTTTTGTGCTACAGAATTCTTGAAATTCAGTGGATACAAATTGCTTGGCATTATCGAGTGTCAAAGTACGTGGCACTCCCCAGATGCTGAATATTTTCATCAGTCGCTTTATGGTTTCCTCCGCTGTAATACTAGTCATAATCTCCAAAAATAAATACCTATAAACAAACAAGATTTCTCAATAAGGACAAAATATTATTAATAAGTTAGAATAACGAAAGATACCTGCTGAAGTAATCGATTACCACCAATATATACTCTCCTGTTGGCAAAGGACCCAGAAAATCTATGGCGATGTCCACCCAAGGCTTGTCCGGCAACGCCCTTCGTTGCATTGGCTCCGGCGGATCAGCCATTTGTACCAAGCGACAACCTTCACAACTGTCACACGTTTTTGATACACAGGCGTCCATCTTAGGCCACCAGCAGCGATCTCTCAACCTACGCTTCATGATCGTCTGGCCAGGATGTCCTTCGTGAGCAAGTACTAACATCCTACTTCGTAAAGCAGACGGAATCACAAGTTTTGTTCCTCGCATTATGAGTCCATTGACGAATGACAATTCGTGTCGAAATGCTGCATAGGGTTTCAAGAGTTCTGACGCCCAATTCTCTTCCATTACTGCCAGTTTGATAGCTTGCATTTCTTCGTCCTTTTCCGTAGCTCCAACGACTTCCGAGATATCGACAGCAGCTGTTTCTTGAATTGTCCTGATCGAGATTTCCGTTTCATCGTCAAAGTTTTCGCTCCACGAATCATCCACAAGCATAGCTAAGGTAGTAGATACTAAACGGCGGATGTACACTTGCGATTCCTCCTGCCAGTTGTCTTCCACATGTGAAGCCATTCGAGACAGAGGGTCGGCAATGTTTGTAGAGCCTTTCCTGTACACGACCGCGAAATTGAACGACTGCAAGCGCAGCATCCACCTTTCTATGCGGGCTGTTGGGCGTGATTTTGTAGTAAAAAGAACTTCCAGTGGGCGGTGGTCAGTTTCAACAGTGAACGAGATTCCGAGAAGGTAATCCTTAAACCTCTCAACTGCCCACACTATACCCAACGCTTCTTTTTCAATTGGTGGGTATCGCTTCTCTGTTTCAGAGAGACTTCTTGATGCGTAACTTATTACACGTGGCTGATTACTTTTTACTTGTATCAGCACCGCCCCAAGCCCAACGCCAGATGCATCAGTAACAAGCAATGTTTCATCCTTTGGATCGAAATAGCCCAAATTTTGTAGGTTGCTCATGTGTTGTTTCAGTGTTTCGAAAGATCGTTGATGGGTAGATCGCCATTCGAATGGTGTCGCGTCCTTGAGTAGTTCTCTTAGGGAGTGGTTTTCAGTTGCCAGGTTTGGAATAAATTTTGCAACGTAAGTTACAAGTCCCAGAAAACTTCTCAATTCTTTCTTGCTCTGAGGTGCTCTGAACTGCATGATGGATCGAACTTTTGAGTCAGCCGGAAGAACTCCCTTTTCAGAGAACTTGTGTCCAAGAAATGTTGTTTCTTCTTGTTTGAACTTACACTTCTGCATGTTTAACATGATTCCAAAACTCTTCAGTACGGCCAATGTTTTTCTTACTGCTTCGTCATGTTCTTTCTCTGTCGCTCCCCAGATCATGATATCGTCAATGAAAACAACGGTGTTAGGACATTCCGACAAAATACTCTCCATAAGGTTCTGGAAGAATTCGGGGGCGTAGTTAACACCGAAAAGTAATCTGGTGTAACGATAAAGACCCCAATTGGTGACAAACGTCGTGATTTCACGACTTTCTTCCGCCAGTTCTACTTGGTGAAATGCTTGCTTGATGTCCAACGTAGTGAAGAATTTCGCTCCATTGAACATCGGGAGTATGTTCTCAAAGATTGGCAGTGGATGATTTAAACGCTGAATTGCTTGATTGGCGCGTCGCATATCTATGCAAAGACGTAGTTCACCATTGTCTTTAAGAATGGGCACTAATGGTGACACCCAAGATGACGGTTTTTCCACTCGTTCGATTATACCCATCGCTAGCAGATCATCCAGCTTTCTTATCAAAGCACGACCTCATATTCTGCTCCCTGAACATCGACATCTGTCCAACAACTCCAATTTCTGAGGGTTCCTATTATGACTACGTTAACTTTGACTCGGCGGCGCTACGGGACTGCATGAATGATGTGTCGTGGGATGTTTTCTACGGTATTGATAATGTGGACCAGCTCACTGAGTTCTTTAATAATAGTATACTGGCTGTCCATGATTCATGCATTCCAAAACGAACAATAAAACGTCGACGGCATCACAACACCTGGTTCAACGATGACATCCGAAAAGCTATTCTGGAGAGAGACCTGGCGTATAAAGACTGGCGAATTGCATCCACGGACAACAAGACTGAGAAGAAACGTGTGTATACGCAGCTGAGAAATAAAACCAATAGTTTAATCCGTCGTGTAAAATCGGAACATATTAGCAGAAACATTGCTGATGCTAGCGGCTCATCGGCGAATTTGTGGAAGATAGTCAAAAGTCTTGGTGTAGGCAAATCAGTAGATCGCGTAGATTGTCCTTTTGATCCCAACATAGTGAATCGTAATTTTGCCAGCCATTTTACTGTCGATAGTGAAGATAGTTTTATCAACAACGGACAACGCTCTGATGGCAGTTTTAGTTTTCAACCAGTCGAAGCGTATGAAGTTATCAATGCTTTTTGTGAAGTGAAGTCAAACGCAGTGGGTACTGATAAAATTCCTACTAGATTCCTCAAAATAATTCTGCCACTTGTTATCGACCATATCGTGCACTTGTACAACAAGATTATCGGACTTTCTACCTTTCCTGAGATTTGGAAATGTGCTAAGATAATCCCTTTAAAAAAGAAGCAGCACATAAATTCCATAGATAATCTGCGTCCCATCAGCTTGCTAGCAGTATTGTCTAAGGTTTTGGAGAAGGTTATGAAGAAACAAATCGCTGCCTACCTTTCTTCGGGAAATCTGTTGAACGATAATCAGGCAGGTTTTCGTCGTGGTCATAGTGTGAAAACTGCTTTGCTTCGAGTGTATGACGATATTGCCGTATTCGTTGACAGAAAAGATAAAGTAGTGCTTCTGTTGATTGATTTCAGCAAAGCGTTTGATACAATATCGCATCGTCGTCTTTTATACAAACTGCGTACACGTTTCTCGTTTGCACCTTCTGATGTGGAATTGATTAGGTCGTATCTCATCGGTAGAACACAAGTAGTCCACTGCGATGAGATGTCGTCATTTGCTGTTGCTGTAACCTCTGGAGTACCACAAGGCTCGGTCCTGGGACCGTTGCTATTCTCAGTATACATCGACGATCTTCCTGGCGTATTGCGATACTGTCGAATACAAATGTTTGCAGACGATGTACAACTCTACTGTTCTCATCCGAATGCGTTAACTGCAGCGAAACGTCTTAACGAGGATCTTCAACGAGTTGTCAACTGGGCTGCCAAAAACTCACTTCACATTAACCATGAAAAAACCAAAGCGATTCTTTTTGGGTCCAACCAGCACATGGATCCAGCGTTCCCACCAATTACTATTGAAGGGAAGCAAATCTTATTCACCGATCATGCGAGCAATCTGGGAATTGTCTTCCAAGCAAGCCTGTGCTGGGACAAAGCGGTATCCATCCAGTGCGGAAAGGTGTACGCTGGTCTACGCACCTTACGCGCAACTACATCGGAACTACCTCAGCACATCAAGCTCAAACTGTTTAAGTCCTTATTATTACCACACTTTATCTTCGGAGATGTCATACATCTTGGCATGAGCATGGCGATGGTGTCGAAACTGGAAGTTGCACTGAATGATTGTTGCCGCTACGTATACAACTTAAATCGCTACAATTCTGTTCGGCATCTGCAAAGAAATCTTCTCGGATGCCCTTTCCGTCGTTTCTACGAAATGAGGTCCTGTTTGCAGCTGTGGCGAATTATTCATCGTAATGAGCCTTTGAACCTTGCCCGAAAATTGAGATTGCTTCAAGGACGTCGGTCGCTAAATCTGTTGATTCCATCCCATCGCACTGCACTGTACGGTGAATCTTTTTTTGTGAGAGGTGTGGTTTATTGGAATGCGCAACCTATGGAGCTAAAACGCTTGCGCACCGAAACAATGTACAAAAAGGCTGCACTGGAGTATTTTAATAGTGAATAGTTAAAAAAAATAGAATGATTTAATCATGTTTATTGTTTGCTAGAACTTAAGTTGCCGCTATGTAATAACCTTCAATGGCATTAAAAAGACTTTGTCTTACGTCATGTTTGAATAAATAAACTAAACTTTTCACTTGCTCCAGCAAAGGTACCGGACAGCGTCGTAATGGCTGAATTACTGGGGTCACATTTTTATCGATTGGAAGGACCAGTTGGAAATCTTTGATTTTGGGGAATGCTTCTGTTTGTTTGACTTGGCATACGTTTTCTTTGAAGGAGCTAGGTAGTCCGACTCGTAACAGACCAAGTTCACGAGCCGTGATTTTTCCCAACAAGGCTTGTTGCCCGCCTTGGATCACGTAGAATGTTGTTCTGGCTGATATGATATCATCCTCATCGTGTACTTCGATAACTGCGTCAAACACGGTTACCAACTCCAACGGTATTCGCCCATAAGCCATGAACTTCTTAGACCTGTCACGTCTTTCCGAGAAATAGACTGCCTTGTTCAGCTTCATATATTCCCACGTTTGATCGTCTATTAGGTTGTACGCAGATCCCGAATCAATTAACATTTCAATAATGACTCTCCCAACGCGACACTTTAGTAGCTCATCGTTTTCGTTGTTGATTTTGTAGACTGAAAATTCTTCTGTATCCTCTCTTTCATCGGTCAACTCAACATTCCTAACGCTTCTGAACCTTTTATGCTGTGGTATTTGTTGGTATCGTTGTGGTGAACGTTTCCGTTTCAATGACTGAACATTAACAAATTAAAGAAAGGAAAAAAAACAACCCCCAATTACACTTATATTTTTTTTACCATGGTATTAAAAAACTTATTTTAGTTCCTTACATTTCGTCCTGGTGTCTTACACATCGATTGGAAATGACCCGTATTTCCGCAACCGTGGCACTTTTTATCCGCTGCTGGGCATTTTTCAGACGTCCGATGTCGGAAACGACCGCATCGAGAGCACTTTTCTTTATAGGCTCGGATCCCTGAGTTCTTGTAATATGGTGTCCTTTGTGTATGCGCAATCAAACGGTGAACATCCGCGATTGGCTTTGGTTTAGAGTTCATTTGGGCGGCTTGGTAACTGACGGATTGATGCGCATTAACGATTTTGGTACAAGTATCCAACGTCAATACTTCTTGTTCCAATAACTTACGACGCAGATCGTCCGGCGCGTTCTGGATTATTTTATCGATGATGGCCGTTTGACGACATTCAAGCTCAGTTTGTCCAAATGAGCATTTATCCGCCTTTTGCTGAACCCTGAGAAGAAATTTCTCAATCGGCTCATCGTTGTCTTGCGTCATAGTCCAGAATTGGAATCTCTCAAAACTCGAGTGTTGTTTTGGAGCAAAATGTGCCGTCAGTTTTTCCTTGGCCACAATATAGGGGTCCCTTCCATCTGAGCCGTCAATATCAGCCCCCGGAATGCCATAGAAGACAGATTGCAACTCCATGCCTCCCATAGCAAGCATCTGCGCTTTACGGCTGTGGCTCTCCAAAATGTTGGTCGCTAAGCCATCTTATCCACGATGTCCAAGCGGTTCTTACCTCCGTTGCGGGTAAGTGCGAGAACTTGAACATAGGTAAATTATACGACGCTGGGCTGAAGAACGACATGGTTTGAAAAACCACTTCTTCGTTTGCCATGATTGCCTGTTAGAAATAAATGTATGATCATCTTTCCCATTTCAACTTTTATATCATGTGCACTAATATTGGCTATTGTTTCATATTAATCGCGCTGTAATCTGCCTTGACACGTGATTATTTAATATTGCTACAAACATTTTCAACCAACTTAGTCTAACAATATACAGCCACAGACTAAAATTGCTTTATGTTGGATCCCTCTTCTATTCATACAACATACACTTTCATTATGGTGGATTTAACACAGCGTATCACACGCTCTTAGTGAATTTAATCACAGTGCATTGCGCACTCTCAGTGAATTTAATCACAGCGTTTTAAACGCTCTCAGTGAATTTAATCACAGTGCCAACGGCATTATTTCCACAGTGAATTTAATCCCAGCGTATCATACGCTCTCAGTGAATTTAATCACAGTGCATTACGCACTCTCAGTGAATTTAATCACAGTGCCAGCGGCATTCTCGATAAGTCGTCTGCTGCTAATTTATTACTCAGATTAGCACAATGTCTGAAAACTCATAATACATGCATGAATGACCAATCACACCAAAATAAAAAAGAAAGTTGATCAGCCAACCAATACAAGTTCAAATGATCATTGAGCTCCGGACATGCGAGAACATGTCGATGGATTCAAATAGGAAAATACAGGGTGGTTCTCTTTTCCATTTTCTTTGGTAAATAAGATTCATGGTTGGATGTACACAGCACTTTGCAACCATTAGAGTGCTAGCTTTTACTGTTTTGAATATATAATATAATTACATACCTTTGCTGCCCCCAATCATAGACAAATTACCATAATTTGGGCCCAACATGAAGCAAGGAATCCGGTGCGATGATTATGACCTTTATCAGCTCGACAGCCGATTGTGTGCCGCGCTGTCACACATGATTTTCAATCATCATAATCTCACTAACACTAAATCTCGTTCTTGCCACACACGATAACAGCCTCTTTTTTTCCCCCACACTTTGAATGCAAACCACTTGGCGGTTAATGATCTAATGATCATACCATCCATCATCATTTCTTCCATTCACACCACCACCATTCGCCGCATGCTATGCGGTGCTTCATTCATCACCCACACCAGAATATTCGGTTTTCTTTCACTATCACTGTTCGCCCCGTTCGATGCTCGTTTTTTTTTCTTCTGCGGGTGCGTCCTCCCAGCATGATGAAAAAAATGGCTGCCGCGAGTCGTATGCACATTCTCAAAATTTTCATCCCCATCACCGTGCACTTTTCTGCCAGGGCATTTTTCCTCTTTCATTCATCACTAGTTTCCTCCACCAATTTCTGTGATCACATTAACCTTCCCATAATTTCACTGTTCACCATCCAAAATTCTTTTTCACTCCCATCGGCGTGGGTTGCAAATTTTTCATTTGTAGAGCACCCTTTCACTCGCGTCACGTTTCAAATTTATCAATGGCAGACTACGGCGCGATGTGTTTTCTAATTTTGAATGATATTTCTCATCGCGGATTTAATTTTCAATTCATTACCTGCTGTTAATACAAACTTTAACACTTAATTCACTTTGAAAAGAATTCAACGCGTTTCTCCGATTTATCTCGTCGCCACGTGTGATGTCGTCCGATCTAGTCAGGCCTGCACGATAGAATGACGAGTGGTGCCGGCTATTCGTGGTTGAATCGTTCGTTCGCTAGTGCAGCTAGTTCAACACATAGACCACATGGTTTCATTCACAATATAGATCACCACACAAGGAAAAAATAATAAAAGCAGAAAATTAAAACGAGCTCACCAACTTACCTCATTCGAGCGCTTGTGTAAATAAACACAGCCAACTAAGTCGTAGTTGTGCGCCTGCGCGTCATTCGGTTTCTCACACCAAGAACCAAAGGATTGTTGTGACATACAATTAAAATGAGCAGAATGTTCAGCGCATTAGATTTCAGCTTTTATTTATGTCTCTTTCGTAAGGCGGCCTGAATGTTCTTTTGTGTTCAATTTGGATGTTACTGTCCGAGCGTTGTTGGTTGATTACGTGTGTGTGTGTGTGTATTTCTTCTTCAAACAATTTAAAAGCAGAGAGAGATAGTTAAATAATAGTTTCTGGTTCTTCGTTAATATTGCACCAAAATGTGCCTCTAAATACTTCTTCGTAAATCTAATTTTGAGAATGTTTACTTCTTTTTTTTTGCTCAAATTTTCACAAACGCAGTGAAAGGCCCTAAGTAGATGTTAGTGTAAATGGTGTTTGAAATCAATAATTGAAAGTGCAGTTTTTGTCATGTCTTCAATGTACAATGATTCGTAAACATTTGCAAACACCTTTTATGCGAACTCGTACTTTTCCATCACATTATGGATCAGTTTTACATTCCCTGATTTGTGTATAGTATTCTAGTAGTAACAATTTTAGATACAATACCTTGTATTAGTGGGTAGATACAGCGCTTTGTCCCAGCATCAAAAAGCATTTTTTTATTGACAAAAACAACCAGTGTAATGAACGATGGGAGAATCGTTACACTTATTCTCTCATTCCGCGGCAAAGTATTTAATGTTTTAAGAGTTTCGATTGATGAATTTAGAACTTTGGTATAATTGGGAATTCCATCTTTCAGTTATACTTAATGCTTCATTCGATTGGGCATTCAAATAGTTTAAATTAAAGCTGCAAAAATTGGTAATGTTAACATGTTTGCGTATGTTATGACCAGGACTTGGACTTGGATCAAACATTGCAAACTGTTCCGATTTTATAAGGATTATGACCATATGTTGCGTTTTCTAAACACTAGCTGGAGTTGCGCCAAAACTCTCTGTCTACAAACATGTACGGTATCTACACCAACTCAGTGCAACCAAAAACGACAGTTGGCAGACGAAGGTGAGCTTACTAGAGCCTCTACTGAGGACAACACAGCTGGTATACAGTAATAGGAGCAATGCTGAAGCGAAATACATCAAGTCAAGCAGATTTAAACTCATATAAACTCAATAACAATTAATGATTTTCAGCGCTTTAGCATTGAAAAAATGTGAAACCCATGTCCTGAATGTTGTAAAACTGATTGAATGCGTGATTTTCTAGCATGAACATCAATATGATATTACCTCCGATTGTGAACAACTTTTGGTGTTCGTTCTTTTCTATGAAAGCAGTAAGACCTCACTTCTTAGCTGAATTCTCTTCCACCTTTCTTGTAATATCTGCAGCAGCTTGCATCAACTCAGCCAAATTAATGAAAAAGTCTGCAGTCCCTCTGACAATATTTAATCATCGGAAAGCATGAGTTGGTACTTGCAGCTATTTGTCTAAGACAGATTATAATCATTAGCATTATTAATTACAAATAAATTAATATAAATAATATTCCTATTGTGTATGTGTGACAATCACATTATTTCACTAAATAGGCCACCTTGCTAGAACTTTACCCACTTGCATTATAACATTAGGCAAGATGTGCATTTGTTGTTCCAATGTTGTCTTATCAAGTAAAAGTTTTAAGTAACTTTTCTCACAAACAAAATACCTAAAATACCTTGTTACCAAGTTTTTTTTTCATTATAAACCAAATATCTTGACCAATTTTGAATTTCCAAGATCAAAATAAATTAACCAATCAAAATATTATCGGTATTGCGTGTAGGGTCATAATATGATTAATATACCTACTTATTAAATGTTTAATGCTTACTAGGAAAGACAATATTGTGCACGTGAGTGATATCTATTATGTTAAGATGCGTTCTTTTCTTAACATCAATACCCATCAAAAGCCATATCCAAAATGAAACAAAGCTTAACCTTCAGTAGGAATACCACATCGAGTCATGAGATAAGTAGGGCAATCACAAACGCACGAATGCTTCAAAAGCTAGCATCATTGCTGTAATTGCCACAATGGAATGAAGTAAGTAGGACGAAACACTTTTTTATATTTTCAAAGCCATGGATAAAAATAAATCGAAAGATGTTGAACACAATATAAGCAAAACAAAAAAATCGACCTTAAAAACCTAGAGTCACAACTTTCATACAGCCTAAAACAAACGAACAAACAAAAAATGCCAATACTGACGTTTGTGAAAACTTGCGTGCTGGTAGTAGTAAAAGTAGTAGTACGTAAAACCATCAATCTACTTTTGAGATCGCTTTCCATAGCTATCACTGTCCTTCATCCTTTGACGTCGGTTTTCGTCGGACACACCGAGGATTTTCGCAACCTTTGACTGCTTCACTAGATCCAGCGCCTGGAAGAAATAGAAACAAATTCCAAAGTTATTGTTTTGACTAACATGTAAAAAAAACTTCAAATAAAATGTATCAATTAGGGCCTTATAGAAAACCATTTTATAAAAGCTAGCAGCACTGCAGAAAATCGAAAGACACTGCGCAGCTCCGAATAAAGCCGGAGCTATTCATGAATGTGTGTGCTAACACCACAACACATTTACTGCATGTTTGAGACTTGGATGCGAAAATCTCCACCGGATTCTCAAGCTCCCGAATATGATTCAGTTAGCGGTTGTCGTTGACCACGTGATCACTTGCTCCGGAATCAGCGACAAATCGTACGATTTTGAACGACTATTGCGAATATTTTGTATAGTTTTTCTTTCGTTGCGCAATTTGCGCGCCGGGCAGTTACGCGCAGCTCCACTCCAGTTGCGCGCAGCCAATCAGGAGCAAGGAAGCAGACGACGTCGTTGCGCGCCAAAGCTACTCGCAGCACGTTTCTATTGTCTGTGACCAAAACAAACATCGACGCTCGCCCACCGGCTGATTGTTGTTGTTGATAACTTGCGTGGAAAGGTAAGTTAACTCATTATGGTCCCTTTCAAGATTGTTTTAATGAAATGGAAATAAAACAATATTTTCTGGAATTGTTACTAATTCAATTGGTTGTGCCATTATTTGTTGCATTCAGTCTTGTACTGATCGAACGCGGTTGATACCGGTGTGGTATGTTTTAAGTAATGCAAATATGGATACTGCCCATGATATAAGATTCACCCACAGACAAACAGACGTAACACTTCGAACATTTTTCGATTCAAATCATAGTCACGGAAACATATTCGCCCAATGCTAAATGACTATGTTTGGCTGACCACCAACTAGGTGGCGGTAGTGAGCAAACGTCAAACTCGAACAAAAACGATGCGAGCGCTACGGTTGGGCAGTTGGCCAACTATCCAATTTCGAAAAAGACCGTTAAATCGGTGTACGATGGGAATTATCAGAGTGTTACGTCTGTTTGTCTGTGATTCACCCTTGCGCACAACTGACTGACAGATCGGTAAAAGTGTGAAACTAAAATTTTTCTTGCTAAGCGCAATATTAACCCTAAAAGGGATACCTGGGGTCCATTGGACCCCAGGCGCCTTTCACAGCTCGTCTTTGATGGAACACACTCAGCGAGGTGACGAAACTGAGGCCATGAAGGTATCCCTTTTAGGGTTAATATACCGAGAAAGCGTTTCCAAATGAAGTGCTTGATCAAGAGTTGTTCCAAATTAAATTAATTTTGCTAAATTAACGAAAAAGTTTTTAGTTGTTAATCAATAGTTTTTTATATTGTTTATCAATAGTTCCACTATTGAAACAAGTAGTTGGTAGTTGGGTTTATCTAATGAGATTACAATCATATTCTTAACACTATTGCATCATGTCCATCTCGTTCTGTTTCTATCCAACTCGTCGAATATCGATGGTGCTCTATAGAGCATCATGCTCTCTACACAATATTGCATGCAAGATCCAAGTTGAATGTCGCTTTTTAAGCTGTATGCTCCTTATGGTCGATTTCTTCACCTCGGCTTAACCGGTAAGCCAGGCTTACCCGTATATAGTTAAACCTGGTTTAACCCTTTAAGCGGGCTGTTTGCAGATCAGAAGAAATTTCCCAGCCTATCTTGATGCATGGGAAATTCCTTGCCTGAATTACTCAAGAAACCGGTTTTTCTTCGATCGCTGTACGCAGTTGCGAAGAAATGACAGTTTAAATGACAGTTATTGACGGTTTCCCCCCTTATCGAACGCGACGATTTAAATCCGCCGCGGATGAAACCGTCGCCACAGTCGTCGCAGCCAATCAGCAGGCGGGAGTCTGACGTTTCTCCGATCTCACTAACACAAACAGCAGCAGAGGTGGTTCTTGATTCGTTGCGATGATTCAGAAATGCCGACTGGAGGTGGCAGCGCGTTTTGTTATGAAAGCAACATACAATACCGTATACAATTTCTGCCAGGAATTGGTCAAAAAGTTTCTTGAGCGATTCCTGTTCTGTAATTCTGTAATCTCAACGCACCCTCTGGTCCCGATCTGGCCGATCTGCGCTTTAACTCCCGCTGAGCGATACGTCTACCGGACGGAGTACGACGATGTTACAAACTCTGGACTTAATAAAAAGTGAGTTTCTAATACCGTTGGTCTAGCCTTCTAGAACCTACAGCTACGGCACAAATGTACGATCCTTAACCCTTTCGGGACGGTTGGGTCATTTGCACCTCGCTGACGCGTTACAGCGGCGAGGTTGGTGAAAAAACTCGTCCAGAAGGGGTTAAGGGAGGGGGCGTTGTGTACTCCGTTGATAAAACGATTGATCAATTACGTACTGCTGTTTCTACATCAGTGGCGTTCTGCAATGTTATAATTATTCGAGAATCTCTATCATAACTTGTTCAGATAACCTAGTTATGACAAGTCGAACATTCGGCACTGAAAAGTCATAGATTGACAATCTATCAAAAGATGAGCTGGAACTAATAGAACTAATATCGTTTTCTAGTTTGAAGCTTTTGTGATCTTTAAGATCAGTTTACTAGTACTTATCATCTTATTCTGCTAAACCGAACGTTTGCGAACTTATTATTGTCAAAAACGAATTTAATTAAGTGTGACGTAGTTAATAATTGCCAGACTAGAAACAGTCGACAAGAAGTCATCCACTAATCAATTGTGTGAAACTATGAGGCGGACACGATATTTGAATTCTTGCAATTATTAACCCTAAAAGGGATACCTGGGGTCCATTGGACCCCAGGCGCCTTTCAGAGCTCGTCTTTGATGGAACACACTCAGCGAGGTGACGAAACTGAGGCCATGAAGGTATCCCTTTTAGGGTTAATATTACTACCGATGGAGGGAGGAAGTAAGAATTAAGGGAACTAGTTCGATTAGTTCGATCGTGGATGATCTCTGCGGCTGTAAAAGAATGCTGAATTATATTAGTTGGGTTGACCCATGCCTTCCCACGACTTGTATGATTTCCAATTGTCTGAGCACACGTTACTACTCTTGGTCTAAATTTAAATTCAATTGGTTTTAAAGCAGATTAATTGATATCTAAACTAGTTGAATTGTTCATCAATAGATTTGCACTAAGATTACCTTTCTTAACAATTTGAACATTTGAATATGAATATTACTATTAATACGTTTCATTCAATCATCTCCACCTTTTATTTAATGATAAAAAAATGTCTTGTTTTAGAGAAACAATGTGACTACGAAGCTGCCGTGGGAAAGAGAGGTTCATTAAAATGATTACTATACATACCAGAAAGATACTGGATAACCGTTGTTTGGGGGCGATTGCTTGGCGCTTGCCATCGCCATGACCTCCTTCATTTGCTCATTGAAATTTCGCAACCTCTGGATTTGCCTCCCCTAATAAACCAGCACCATACACGGACCGTAATGTAGACTGTTCAACAATACCGCATACTGTTTGAACTGTATCCCGAATGGGTGGTTAAGCACATCTTATGGTTATCGTTTATGCGGGTCTGCTGCGATGTCCCCCCCCCCCCCCCTGGTATGGGTTTCAGTCTCACATTTGCTTGCAGTTGTCGCTTTCGCCTTTGCGTGGAGTGTGACCGATCCACCTCCACTTTTGCTCTCGAATGACCCTATCGGCTTTTGTTGACATCGGCGATGGAGCTTCTTGATATTACGTACATATATCGGTTTCACGTTTGTGGTTACGATCGCTAAGCTTTTACACGCACAATGTTATGGAGCGAGGGTCTGATTAGTTTCTCTCTCTCTTGCAACCCCTGATGCGTGCTCCGTGTGCTCGTTATAGTGTTAAGTTTTGCTTAGTCTGTATTGCCGGTGTCCGTGTCATTTTAAGACTCCATTTTTCCTTCTTCCTTGTGTGGTAGCACCATTTTGTCTTGTTGTAGATTATTCTTTTGGCCAAGACTGGACTTGAATCCAACAGATGAAGTTCCTGCTTCGAAATGACGTCTGCAGGTAGCTATTTCTTCATAACTAACTCAGTTCTAAAATGGTAGAAGAGATAATAGCCCACCTAACTCCATAAATAGGCGGCCGCATAGTTTAGTATTATATTTGTAACAATCACTGTTAAAATAAAAATATAGTTTGAAAAACACAATACTTTCCCAATCTGCATGATCTTGTACTCACCGAATTTGTCACATCTGATCTGTATGTTTGTTCTTTCAAATTATACTTCGCGCTTAATCTCACTTTATTATTCAACAAACGCTGACTATCACGATAATCACAAAGATCGTGACCAGACCGGAGGAAGAACCAACCATGCCCACCAAGTTTCTTGAGCGATTCCTGTTGACCTCGAAACTGGGCTGAAGAAATCAGCCCTTAGACAAACATTATCCGATCTGATGCATCTTCGACAGAATGAATAATCGAAATTTATTACATCTGGTGATAATTGAACTAATCATCAATCCGAAATGTTTTTTTTCTCAAAAGTTTATACAGGAGTGCCACTCTTAGTTCAACAGAAAGCCCTGCCATCGGCGACTGTTGGATAGGGTTCTGTGATAGGGTGGTCAACGATCTGGTATCAATAGTTCGGCTCCAGAGGCACGTTCTCCTCTATTTGTGAAATTTGTGCCATGAGGTCAACGTTGCATGGAAATACGGAAAAATACTTCTCCGATCACCACGTGTATAAAATGTTTCACAGTAGCTTATGGAAAACTTTTCTCAATCACAGTAACCCGCCCATATGAGCCATACTTTCATTCGTGTCAAATTTTTCAAGCTGTTCACACGCATTTTTCGCCAAAGTGAGAAACCCCAAATTTCCGAGAACAATGAGCCCATCGGAGAACCAACAGACGGCAACGGTTTCGGACATAGAACAGCCCGTTAATCCCAACCAGGAAGTGATAACCTCGGCGGAGCAGCAAGCCGTGTCGGTTCCCGAGACAAGGGCAGACCTCGACCAAGACGTACCCATTTCAAACGACCAGCAAGTCCAAGCACCATCGGTTCCCGATGAAGACGTTGTTATTGTGGGACCGGCACCCGAAGGAACAGAACCACAGGAACGCGGAGCTGGGATACCTAATGATGCTACTTCCCGAAGACCACGACGACGTAGTAATCGGAGGCGGTCTCGATCGCGGACCCGCCGATCTCGGTCGCGGCGTCGGAGCCGAAGCGGTCGCTATTAAAATTTTTAGTGTGAGTAGTCCCAAAATCAACGAAAACCGTGAATAAACTTTGATATTTATTTTTGAGATGAACGTTTTTTTTTCATTTCCATTAAGGACAAGGTATTTGGAGTACATTGCTCAAAATTTCTAGAGCACCGTTTTTTAGAACCGTTGAACGGATTTGGATGAAAATGCATCACGCTAATTGTTCAGTGGTTGTCAATAGCGTGATGCATTTTAATCCAAATCCGTTCAACGGTTCTAAAAAACGGTGCTCTAGAAATTTTGAGCAATGTACTCCAAATACCTTGTCCTTAAAGGAATGCCCAAAAATTACGTTATACTATGAGGGGGAAGAAAAATTTTTGCGTGGCGTTATTTATGGACGTTTCTAAGTGATGCGTGCATTTTGCTTCCGGGAATAGGGTGTCTCAATATCAAGCCTACTTTCCTTTACTTCGCTGTCAGATTAGTGAACTCGTGCAGGAACCAATGCACGTGCTCACTCGTTTGATTTTTCAGCGGAGCCGTGTTGGTGTTATTTATCTAGGTGGCCATGGAACCGAGTTGATTTTTCGTGAACACGGTACCGCCCAAACGTGAACATAATGAACTCATGTACAAAATGAACTCGTTTCCATGGCCACCTAGATAACACTGCACTGTTCAAAAATGAAAACGAGTGAATACGTGCATGTGTTCACTCATTTAACTTTTTAGCATAACCGTGTTATCCAAGGTAAGTAAATTTACCTTGGTGTTATCTGTTTAGGTGGCCATTGAGTTTTGTATGGACACCCTGATAAAAAAAATATAGAGATACAACAGAATGTATTGTTACAACACGCTGAAATGAATGATATTTACCATTAATTCAATTGTTCAAAACGATAGAGTAACAACAGAACCTATGGTTTTCCACCCCATAACATGTATTGTAAGGCCGTTCGCAATGCTGTTTTATTTTGTATGGCGAGTTTTAAAAATTTTAAAACTCGCCATACAAAATAAAACAGCATTGCGAACGGTCTAAATGGCACTTTTACAACAGAAAATGGGGGCTGTTTGCAGATCAGAAGGAATTTCTCAGCCTATCTTGATGCATGGGAAATTCCTTGCCTGAATTGCTCAAGCAACCGTTTTTTCTTCGTTCGCAGTAGGCAGTTGCGAAGAAATGACAGTTCAAATGGCAGTCACCGTAGAAAGTTTCTGCCAGGAATCGGTCAAGAAGTTTCTGTACGAGTTATGTACGACTCGTGCTGATAAACCCTTCATTTTGCAACTTGTTGCATAAATAACTGTAGTCAAAAATCAAACGAGTGAACACGTGCATTCTGGCGTTCGATTTGAATAGGTCGAATAGGGTCGAATCTGCATAGGAATCATAGCAAACATACGACCTATTCAAATCGAACACCAGCATTGATCCATTGTTTAAGGACAAGCTCGTTAGAATTCCAAGATGGCCGCCACAATGGCCGACTTTTGTACCTACATACTCAAGATTTTGAGCGCATAAAATTCATAAAAACCGAAAGTTCCAATGCGTTGAACTTCTTATTTAATGCATGTGTGTTTAAGTGAGCAAGAACAAAATAAACAAAGACCAAATTTTGATTTTGAAATAAGAAATAAAAGTTACACTATTGTTGGTTGTTCACATCTTGAGGTTTGTGCGTTTGTGCAATGCTGAACTGGGATTTCAAGACGTTTGTCCTTAAATGTGTTCGTACTATTTGTACCTACACAACAACCAGAAATTACCTCTTTTTTGCTGCGAAGGGCACAATCCTCCAACGTGTCAGCGGCCTCGTACTTTCCCTGCCGTCTGTAAAGAGCACCCAGATTCTTCAGCGTCGTCGTAACGGTAGGCGAGTCCACCTTGGCTGCTTTGTGCCAACCTCCGTACTCTCCGTAGGGTGTGTTTTCCCGATTCTTCAATTTGTTCTCTTCTCTTTCTTCGGCAACCTACAGGTAAGGACAAATTAACTGTTACAACTGGCGATAAAAAGGACAAACAGTAGTTTAACATTACCTGCCAGATTGGTTTATTTTCACCATTAATTGCGCCAAATTCCCTCTCGTGAGCACGAGTTAAAACCTGCTTGTACAAAATTTCCGCTTCCTTGTATTTGCCTTGCTTCAAGAAGCAGCTTGCCAAGTTGTTCTTGGTCTTGGCGACGTTTGGATCATCAGGTCCAAGCTTCATTTCGTATATTTCCAAGGCTCTTTGGTAATACATCTCTACTTCTTCATATTTTGTCTAGAAAGAGTTGCGAAATACGGAGTAGACCAAGTTAAATTCTGAAGATAACGAACTTTTGAATTTATAATATACGCCGTGCTTTATGTTCTATTGTATTGGAATTGTTTGACTTACGCAATATACCACATCCTTAAGACACGGCATCAAACTTACCTGGTTCTGGCATAAAAGTGCTAAATTGTTCAGTTGTTTCGCAACGTCCGGGTGATTTTTGCCGAGCACATTCTCGCGAATTTCCAAAGCTCGCTTGCAAAGCGGTTCCGCGTCCTTGTATTTGCCACGTTTGCCATAAAGCACAGCGAGATTGTTGAGAGTTGCAGCCACCGCCGGGTGATTTTCGCCAAGTGTTTTTTCGCGAATTGCCAGTGCATCGTTAAGCAAATTTGCAGCCTCCTTATATTTATTCTGAAACGAAAAATAGTAAAAAAAAATCGTGAGACCTAGCAAACAATTCAAGACTAATTTTGGCAAGCTAAAACTTCCCAAAATCACGAATTAACGCTAAACAAATCGTTATTGTAATCTACTCAAATAGAATTGATCAATTGGTATTTTCAACTCAACAGGAAAAAACGGTTTCAATCGAGTTGAGATTCAAACACATACCTGATCTCTATAAACTAAAGCCAGGATGTTCAACATGGTAGCCACGTCCGGATGGTCGTGACCGCTGGTCCTTTCCAAGTCCTCCAAAGCTTGTTTGCAAAGTGGAACTGCTACCTCATAACGACCTTGAGAGGCATACTGGATAACAAGGTTGTGCAATGTTCTGAGCCGAGCTGGGATTTCGTAGCCCGCGTTGGCGTGGTTTGCAAATTGATTTGGTGGTGTCGGAGACATGTTGTGTCTCTCTTCGGATTCATCTTCCGGGAAAAGTTCCACCACCGGATCTGAGCGTGACTTCTCCTGTTGTTCTTCATTTTCCTGGTTATCGTCGTATTTCTTCACGGATGCCATGAACTCCAGGTGTTTCTTTTCCTCTTCAAGCTGCGCAACCGTTTGCTCTGACGATTGAAGCTTCTGCTGTGTGTTAGCTAGCTCATCTCGTAGCCAAGCATTTTCCTGGCATAACCGTCGGACTTGAGTGCGTAGCTTTTGCTTTTCAGCTTCAATGTTTTGTAGATGAGATGCAAGCACGACAATCACCTAAAACAGTTATAACGCTCTTATTAATTTAAAACTCAACTTGACATAAATCCCGTTTGAATTACCTGTGCTTCTCCTAAGCCCAATTCGATGTTTTCAATATTTTTCATAACAATTTCCGACTTATCTGGGTCTTTTTTGCTGCCTTCGGTAAGGTTGGAAATCAGGGTTAGATGTTCTACCCTTAGTGCTTCCAACCCTTGAAGAACAGTTTTAGTGTTCGAGACTATTTCCTCTTGGCTCATTTGCGTCATTTTGGTCAAAATTAGATGTCAACTGTAAAGAAATATGGATTAGTAATATTAATCATCTGCGGTAAAAATGTATTGCGTATATTCAATGAGCATTAACCCGTTTAACCTCAAATTGGTAAAAAAAATCAACAGCCTAGTTTTGAAAATATTAGGATTAAGGACTACTGGACGGAGTAATGCCGGTAGTTCTATGGGTCACTGCACCTTCAAGCCTCACTCATAAACTAAATATTTCAATGGAAGCTTGCATATTTAGTTGCTAAATGAATGTTGGTATCGGTTCAAAGTTTAAAGTTTCCAAGATGCTCTTGGGAGTTCTTGAGATATTTAACACGTCTGTACTATCGAAGTCTACATTAATGTGTGATATTTACAAAAGATTTCAAACACGAGATGTAATTCGTGTCCTCAGACATCATTACAGCCATCCTCAGGACATCTGTTGCCTTTTTACCCGTCTTCATAATTCTTGGATATCTCGATAGATTGTTCGAATCCAACCTTACAGAACATGGGTGATAGAATTAATCCTCACAGACTATATTTTCTATTGTTTTCATCGCTCTTTTCTGGCACTAATACTTGATAAAGTGGACAATGTGCCAAGTGTAGCAAATAACACATTCAAAAGTAACTTTATTTCCATAAAATACACATAACTATTTTTGAATGAGTGTAATTAGTTGTGTACCTTTTAATTCCGCCCTAATTGCTTATCCATTAACAGATACGCGTATTTTCACTACCACTTGTAATCTTTCTCAGTGTTAGTTATCCACTGACACTGACACTGAGGAAGATTACACGTGGTAGTCGAAATACGCGTATCTGTCAAAGGATAAGCAATTAGGGCGGAATTAAAAGGTACACAACTGATTACACTCATTCGAAGAGGTTATTCTGCTTAGAGGATTCGAAAAGTCGGTACAAGACACATAACTATATAACAAGACACGAAAGTTACAAAACTTATAATCTAATGTCAGTGGCTGTGCGTATAACGACCAAAAGCATATTAAAATGCTATCGTCGAGCAAGCAGATGGTCGAGAGCAAGAGAGACTATCCAGTAATTCTCAACATCAAGAGCGGTGATGGTGGACATTGTTGCTAATGTTGATGGTCCGGTGGTTAGGTTCAGGTTGACGAAGACCAGAAAACCGGAGCTTGATCTTGATTCCACCACTGTACGCTCGTAAATGTCGCTGAACACTGAGGCACTCCGCTAGCAATGATGGCTCTCCGTAGTTGCATGTCCGAAAGATTGTGAAATTATTGAGAACTTGAGCTACAGGTCCTAAGCCCTGGTAAAGGAGGAAGGTTGCGATGGCTGTTATTCATGGCCATCGTGTAAAGAAAAAATGGATAAAACCCAATGCCAAAATGTCATGCGACCCATGCCAAGGGCTGAATGGTTGAGGGGGTTCTAAACATGCTCAACCGCGAACCAAGGCGAACACCCCAGTAAGCAGCCCTTACTGCACTACGGCGAGGCACTGGTGCAGCGGACATTTATTTCCCTAGCTACTCTTGGGACCAAAAATGAGTACAAATTCTACAAACAACCTTCAAGGTAACGACTGCCTCTCTCAGTCGTGTGAGAGCGAAGTGGAGAATACTCTGAGTCAGATTGGCTGTACCGAAGACCAGCTACTCGGTAGTTCGCAGGAGAAGATGGAAATATCCTGCCCCTAAACGCCTACCTCCCGGAGCAGCACATGTTTCGACAAAGCTGATCCAGATCTACAACCCCCTCATCGACCAACTCCAACCTGCTGGACATGGAAGATAACGAAGATGATGGTATAAGGATCGTCATCAACCCCCAAGAATCTTTAGCAAGTAGCAAAGGATCCGAAGATAACAAGGGTTCTACGGAAGACAAGGGGGCTCCGAGCAAGAAAATCCCCACACTCACACGCTTGCAGAGGAAGCAGCTTAGAACTCTCCGGGAAAAGGGAAAAGACCGGAATGAGGCCTTATCCATAATCCTAAATAAGGAGAGCGAGCCCACTTCCTCTAAACGCTCGAGAAACGACCTAGACAAATCCGCCACAGAGGACCCCAAACAAAAAAGGGCGAAACACCATCTAGATCCGAGAGAGCGCGCCCAACAGTCCTCAAACCGCGCGCCTCAGAAAAACGTGTCTGGACAACAAAACCCACCCATGAAGAAAACAGCTGGTATCAGCTACAGTGATATGGCCAAAAGCGTGAAGGTCGGGATAATACCAAAAGACTTTCACACCGTCCAACTCACTACAGCCCAGCTAGACCTTCTACAAGAAGCACTCCTGCTCAGAGTAGTTCAACAGTGAAACGAGCCAATAAAACCCAAATTCAACAACCTCATCTTATATGATTACAGTAGACGTTCGCTCGGTGCAAACGCTTTAACTGCAATGCTTTTTAACTGCAAGTCCGCTAAGTGCAACAATTTTGCAGTTATCGCACCGCTATCCGTCAAACTGAAATGTCAACAGCGATGCGATATTTTTCGTATGCATATTAGTTGCATTCTGCAACAAGTGACAGTTCTTTGACGCCTGTCAGTTGTTGCAGTTATCGAATTTCATTCGGTAAGTGAAACGTAAACATGTTGCAGTTATCGAACGTCTACTGTACATCCCAAGTAACCACAAGCATTATATCATAACATTAATTCCATCGTATTATAGTTTAGCTAATGCAACATAACTTTTATTTTACATCTGTCAAGTAATGAAGCGTTTAATCTACATTATGAAAGCATTGAAGCATTACGAGATTTTGACAGTTCTGTATAGTTCTATAGAGCCGTTGTTAAAATCTTCATTGCATTACCATGTTAAAAGCTTTATAGCAATCAATAATGCAAGCATTTATTACTTTATATGTGCCTTTACTAAAGCTTCCATCGTTGTAAACAGAAAAATATCGCTCAGTTCGAAAAAAAAAACTGTAAAACACTTTTAGAAACATAACCATTCAAAACAAACCAAAATTTTCATTGATTGCTGCGGAGCACTTAGATTATCATGCTCTGATGTTGCTGTGTGAAAATTTATATTATGTATGGTTTTTTGGGTTTCTGGTTGGGACATGAAAATAATCAGATGCTGAGGGAACAAAAATTATGTGGGGTATCGATTTCCTTGTTTAACCCGATTTCATAAAAGGAAGAATTGAAGCGCTGTTTGTATTGTTTCTTATTTATTGTATTTTAGGTAGAAGTGAGCACATATGAAAACAAAAAAAAACAGAATCAACACAGACGAATTAATATTCGAGAGTAACATATTATGTTTCCAGTTCAAAACCGAATTAGCGACATTTTTTCTTTGACTTCCGCTGCTTTTGCCTTGCGTTAAACATAATGTCGGAAGTGGGGCGCTGTATAGAGCACCAGGTGTACAATACAGCGCCCCACTTCCGACATAGTGTTTAACGCATGGCAAAAGCAGCGGAAGTCAAAGAAAAAATGTCGCTAATTCGGTTTTGAACTGGAAACATAATAACTGATGGCATTCAGACCCCGGCACATTTTTTAGAGTTGCTGAAAACACAACTCAATAAGGCACTAGCTAAGTATACTTTACTTTATGTTGCACATTTTTCCAGGTGCAAAATACATGGTATCGTAGCACACAGCGTTAGCGCGTCCGAGTTTCATCGTGGTCAGTTTCAGCAGTCTAGGTTCAATTCCCGAAATACAATAAAAAAACATCAAAGTGAGAGTATCGGAAGATAAAAATAGATAGAAAAATGATAAACATACTTTTTTTCTTTTTTGACATGATGCATTAAGTGTGCATTCCATGCGATTTGATTGCATTAGCTATAAGGTACAAGCATTTTATATGCTTTAGCAATCACCACAGTAAATCTTGCTGTAAATCAACAATAGTAGCGCCACTTTCGACTTTAAACCTACTTTAATCGTGCCTATATGACAAAACAACTTTATATCGCATGTCATATAATACACTATAAAGCGAAAATAATGCTCTATATAAAGCGTCATGGTTACTTGGGTAGTATAATAAAAGCATAAAAGTCATCTAAAAATATGAAAAAATTATGGGTTGAACATTCAGAGAGCCATGGTAGCCTATGTAGATAATTTGTAATACGGAAATATTTGTAATATATAAAATTAAGAGAAATATTTTATTCATTGCATCATTTTCAGAAAAAAAACTTGAAAAATTTGAAAATCACTGTTTTTTTTTCAAATAAAAAAATCGAAATATTTTTTTTCTGAAGTCCACGTGGACATTAGGGGAGGGGGGTAGGGGTCAGTGAAAAGTCCACGCTTGTCCACGGGGAGGGGGAGGGGGAGGGGGTCAAAAATCGCGATTTTTCTGTCCACGTGGTATATGGACGGCCCCTTCCCGCGTGGCACTTTCAATGCCAACATCATGTAGATAACATATGCTCCCAATGGGATTTCGTGGAAACTTTTGGTGAAACTTGCCTTTTTTGCAAGAGGAAATCTTGTTTGGTGATGCAGCTGGAACTTGAGAGTTTTGTTTATGTTCTCGACGGCGGAACGGGGGGCTTTTCAATGGGTATTGTAGAAATCAATATGTAATTGAGTTTGTTTTTTTTTTTTTTTTGCTAGGTTTCTAGCTGCACTCTGAATAGAGTTGAAACCTCTACACTGTTAAAACCAGTCGTTTTGGTTTCGGGAGAAGTAGAAAAACACGTAGTGTATTGTTGCTGGTCAAATCATAACTCATTTATTCATACCGTGTCTTACAACAATTGTTCTTGGTATCTCAATTCGAGATCCCTTTAGGGTGACCATCTAATGACTAATAGAAAGTGGCATCTCGACCACAACAACTCCTCTTCCCTTAAGTGTTCAGTTCACTTATTTATGGCTACAATCCTATCAAAATCAGAACGCGTTTTTACGCATTGTATGCATTATTTGTTGCATATTTATTTGTAATTAAATCCTAACAAAAATTGTCATTCGCTTCATATTGGTTTCTTATTATTTCTTTTCCTCTAATGCTTTGTAAATATCACTCTTTCTTCCCCTCACAAAAAAAGGATATCTGGTACATAAAAAATCAGAAACAAACACATTTATCGATACGCTAAAAATCTACTCAAAAGCAAACCTTTTCTTTAACATTGTGATACAAAAATAAACGAAAGAATGCACAAAAGGCACAATGAAAAAATCTTTTAACAAAAACTGAATACAAAGTTGTTCTATCTACCCTAATCGGTACACAAACAAATGAAATCAATGGGCGATACACTGTACCCAACCGTACATTCATTCATTCTCACATAAATTATCAAAAAAAAACACATTTTCCTACCGAGTCACAGCCACAAGAAAAAAAAACAATAGATAGCGAGTTATGTAACACCAACTCCGAATATCAATTCTTCAGTAAAACGTGTAAAAACTCCATACAGCATCAAAACGAACGACATCTCATCGGGCATATTATTTCCACCTTGTTACCGATGCACTTGCATGCGTTTAATGCACATATCACTCCGGTGGCTCGAGTTCCTCTTCTCATCCTTATTGCTTCACCATCCACAAACAAATCTCGCTGTGTCTCACGCTGCTGACTGAGATATTTATTTATCTATCTCACTGTCGAAATTTGGATTGGCTGCCGGCGTACTTTCTGAGCTCTCGGGTAGCTAACAGCTCAACACAAATATATCACAGCTGGTGGTTGTTGGTGTTGTCTTCCCAGGGCTCAGTCCACCAGTCAAAAACCAATGGCGCAAATGAAAATTACCACAGTTGATCAAAGTGTACTCACAGGTACTCATCGCGCTGAAAGAGGAATGGTATTCCAAATCGTAGAATGTTCAAAATGGTGTGCGACAAAAATATCTCTGATTTCTTTATCAAGATATGAAGACATAAAAAACGTATAAAACGATAAGTACATGTCTCCCTCATGAAAATAACATGGTAAAAATGTATTCCTCACAACACACCAGAACAATTGAAACACAATAAAAAGCATTCTACGTAAATAAAAATCTACTTTTTTTTGCACTGCTTCACACAAGCTTCGACAAATATAAAAGAGGGTATTGTAAAAATAAAACAAAAATGTCGGCAGATTTGCTAACTGGACATAAAAAACACAATTACACCTCACGAAGCAAAAAAAAAATATTAACACAAGTGACCGAAAATGTTCAAAAACGCGCGCACATAAAAAAAAATCACAAAAAAACGCACGTATAAAAAATCATCCAAAATCACGCCAAAAGCACAAAATATGCAGGCGGTCGTGATGTGAAGCACTCCAACAAACAAAACAAAAAAAAAACACTTGCACGCTATACAAAAATATATCACAAATGCCGCTAAAATTCACACCAAAAGCAATAAAATCACTGGCGGCTGTGAAATGTGCGGCAAAATAGAAAAAAAATCACATTTTCTCCTCGTCGACACTGTTAAAACCAGTCGTTTTGGTTTCGGGAGAAGTAGAAAAACACGTAGTGTATTGTTGCTGGTCAAATCATAACTCATTTATTCATACCGTGTCTTACAACAATTGTTCTTGGTATCTCAATTCGAGATCCCTTTAGGGTGACCATCTAATGACTAATAGAAAGTGGCATCTCGACCACAACATACACTAGACCCGAAGATAGAAAAGAGTACGTAATCTTTCAGAAGCAGTTTGCCAGCCGTACGCGGAAAATGATATCCATTAAGACACTGTTGCAACTGACTCAGAAAGTTACGGTAGAAGATTGGAAAGTTTTCAATTGGTCAGTCAGTCAGGATTTGCCTATGTAGTGTTATGGTCACACGGTTTGTGCTTGTCTCCTTGGTTGATTTTGTGGTATTATTAAATATGTTTTTCTCCTCGTTAAGTCAGTTGTCGTATGTTGTTTTTTTTTCATCGAATCAATCGAACCCTGTATGTTAAAATATAGTCGATCCTGTGTCAAATTGTTTTCTTGATTTGGCTAATCGTTTTCTACTTGTGTTCATCTCTTGTGTCCTTAAATTGTCATCGGTCCAAAATCCACAGAAACATGTAACTGAACTTCTGAACATCTAAGAGATAATCAAAAATACGCCAAGTTGGTCAGTTGATTGCAATAAAATTTTAAAATAATAAAGATTTCATGTCAACTTTCACCCCGCTACAAATACTTTTAAAAATATTCAAATTCGTTCAAGTGTCCTATCGGTCCTACCTAGATGAACCATGTCATTTTCTCAAGCGTAGCCTAGAAATGCCAACCTAGTCATACACAAGTAACGTTCAGTTAATATAAAGCAGTCAGTTTTTGTCCAAAATGTCACGTCGAACGCATTGACGTCAACAATGCGTTTAAGTGTTCGCACGTTAGCTTTGAATCTATCAGCACAATTAAGTGCTGCAAATCTCCTTCCCACTATTGATTCTTCGGTCGATTTTTATTGCTTTATTTAAAGAAAATATGACCAACTAACATTGTAAAAATTCGAAAAAGCGACTATAACATTAATTAATTACTATGTAATAAAAATCAACCGAATCACGTGGGAAATAGAGCCCAAACAACATTTGGAAGTCAGATGGCTGTAAAAGGTTCCAAAACCTATCACAAATCCTATAATACTTTTATTAGGATTTGTAACGATCATCAAAACCTTTTCAAATCCAACCGACTTGGAACTATTGCTTGGGAATAGACTCTACTGAGCCCCGGCGGTTCCTCCTGTTTATCGAGCATGTCTGATGCATATGATCAGCCATACTCCATCTGCAGCAGCCGGTTCGTGATGAACCGTTGGAGGCGCATTAAAGTGTTAAAAAGGTGATATGTTTCACTAAAGAACACTACATTACAATAATCAAAATGAAACTCCTTCACTTTAATACCGTCAACCCCTGCGAACTTGGCCAGGGTATATGTAATTGAGTTTGTTTTAAAAATTAATATTTTAGTTTTAAATATTTTATCAGTTTACCGAATAAACATGAATATTTTTGTTTCAAACGAACGAAGTTTGTCTCCGTGATTTTAGGCCTCGTGGGGGACCACTTCCCAAGTAACAACATTTATTCTATGATGCTCTTGAAGTATTCTTCAACTTCAAATCAAGCTCTGCAAAACGACAACAACTCAACCATAAATCCGTCATAAGGCTAAAGTGGCCCATCCTAAGATGCTCTTGGAGAGTTGGTTTTAAGATTCTCTTAAAACTAGTTGTATTTCCCAAGATGTCCTCTAGGCGAAATTCTCTCTCCTTCTAGAACTCTTCAAGGGTACGATAAATTTGTCAGTTTTTGTTGCTTCTTCTTCTTTATGGCTCGTCGTCCGCACTGGGACTTGGCCTGCCTCGCTTCAACTTATGTCGTTTTCGTTTTTTCGGTGGTGCTACACCGGTGTAGTACTTTTGCACCGAAAATGTTCGTTTTTGATTTTCGTGCTACACCGGTGCAGCACTTTTTCTCCACCGCGCATGATAGACGAGTGCACCGATGAACTGAATTCATCGTGGTCCGACAATTTTGAAACTACAGCGGGGTCGCTTCCAATCAGAAGTGAAAGATTTCCAATCAGAATTGAACAACCCCGCTGTAGTGTCAAAATTTTCGGACCGCAATGAATTCAGTTCATCGGTGCACTCGTCTATAGTGTAGCACTCAAAAAATCGGGAGTGTAGCTGGTGCACACCGTGTCCACCAATCAGCGTTTGCAAAGTTGTCAATATTTTGGTGTTTATACACGCACACCAATGCAATTGCACCGAAAATGTTCGTTTATTCAGAAAAAAGTGTAGCACGAAACGGTGTAGCTACAAAAACGAAAACATTAGTGTTCTTTGAGCACTTCCACAATTATTAACCTTTCAGGACGCGCGCCATCAAGCAGCTGAAACTGCACCGCGCTCCCGCTGTATACGACATGCGAGGTTTTTTGGTAGTGTTGTACTTTTTACGGCTTTCGGTGCCGTAATTGTTTGGAGGACCTGCAAGCACTCGGAGTTTTCGAGCGACGGGTGCTAAGGACGATCTTCGGCGGTGTGCAGGAGAACGGTGTGTGGCGGAGAAGGATGAACCACGAGCTCGCTGCACGGTACGGCGAACCCAGCATCCAGAAGGTGACCAAAGCCGCAAAGATACGGTGGGCAGGGCATGTTGCAAGAATGTCGGATAACAACCCTACAAAGCTGGTGTTCGCTACTGACCCGGTTGGCACAAGAAGGCGTGGAGCGTAGAGAGCACGATGGGCGGACTAGGTGGAGCGTGACTTGGCGAGCATTTGGCGCGACGGGCGCGACCGAGGATGGAAATTGTTGATTATGTCTTGTTTTAACCCTTATGTGGCGGAAAGAGTACCCGGGTACCCAGCACCCATTTAAAATACACGGTGTAGAAAAAAGCAAAAAGCTTGTCGGACACATAACGGTTAAATGTGAAGTTGAGCAAATAAATGTATGTAACTTAAAATCGAAATAACATACTTTTGCAAAATTAGTGCTGTCTTGCGGCAGAAACTTTAACCCTCTAACTTCCCATGGTTGCTCCAGAGCACCATTGATTTTCGGCGAACTCGAGACAAGTGGAATTAGATGAATATGATGCAATAATTTTAAAAATATGGTTGTAGCCTCATAAGGTTGATTCAACTTCTAGCTACTTGTTTCAATAGTGGAACTATTGATAAACAATCAAAAACCTATTGATTTACAACCATTTTTTTTCATTGATTTCGAAAAATTTAGCCAATTTGCAACAACTTTTGTTCAAGCACTTTTTTTCGGAAACGCTTTTTAGCATAGATATAGTCGTTCAAACTCGTGGGAAAGAAAGGGTTAACCGAACGGCGATTTACTGGAAACCCTTGATCCACAAAATAACTTTGCCATAGACACCAACTATCTAAGTAATGGAACGTCCTTAAATTACGTCGCGCAAAAGTACCATTTTCAACCCCCTCTCCCATGTCACATTTTTGTATGAGACCATTGTAATTTTTGTCTGGGTCGTCACACTTTACTGAAAACCCCCCTTCCCCTTCAAAGCATGATGTAATTTATGACCAGCCTCTTACCGGATTTTTTCAGATAAATGAAATGGAAATCTAACACAAATAAAATTGTTTTTTTTTTAATTTCTTTTTATTTGTGAATTTTAACTTAGGCTAATTCTTCACACTCAAATAAAATTGCTTTCCCATATATCTCAGCACCTGGATTACTTATAGAGAGTAGGTGTCTTCGGAAAAGTTGTTTGATTGATCAAGGAACTCTTTGCAAGAGAGTGTTCCCATCCTTGCATATAACACTAACCTGATATACAGACTCTGTCCTATTTAGAACATTATGACAATAAGAATAAAAATGTATATTTCAAATCACATACAACGATTGTCGCTCAACATTACAATCAACATAAAACTTACTAGACCATAATATATTATGAAACTTGGCGAATGTGACCTAGGATAATGTGACGACCATGAAGCCAATGAAGCAGTGTCAAATTCATTGTAGTCTTCGGTTTGAGTGTATTCGAGCGTAGTAAAGCTAAAGCACTCCACTCCACCCACGCCGTCTTCGCCTTCATGCACTTTTCACAAACTAGCATTTTCGAATACAATTTTTACATATTTGTTTTGCAAGTAAATTTCATACCTGGTTAAAAAAAATCTAAGTGTGGTATAAGGTCATTTGCATATTGTCGCATATCATAACAAAACCATGTATCATAAAAAGCAGATACTTTTCACTGTTCGCTTATATTCATTCAATGGAGCGCAAAGCGCATAAAATATAGCAAGACATTGTTCAAATAGTGCTAATACGTCAATCATATGGATAAAGTACAATCATTATGCTGGTTGGATTATGTTTATGTAGCAAAGAAAAAATGAAATCCAGCATAGGCACTCCAACAGAGTTGACATCATTTCAATTTCCTGCATACCTTCTCTGCAGGAAGAAGATCCAAATTGAAAACCAATCTTGCATGGAATTGATTCATATTTCGAACCAATAGCTCAAATGTAGCAATATAATAGCGATGTTTGCGCAAATTTATTATCCTTATAAAATATCCTAGACTTTGTCAAAACTATTATTGTACGCATCTCGTTTTCAGTCATAGCATTTTCCATTTTTACCTTCGAGAAAGTTAGAGCTCCGCACACAACACACGAGCAGCAAAATCCGCAGGCTAAAGTAATCTGCAATTTCCGCCACCAAACACAACCAGAACCGGCGAACTTGACCACTGATCACTGCCGCGGTAGCAAGGGCACACTTTTATTCGTCTGAATCGTAAAAATTGTTCGGAAATATCGGTAAGATTACTGGAAATGTTTTCACTAAATTTTTTTTGGAGAGAAACTGCTTTGAGAAATCTATCGATAATAACACCACCAACACGAACGATGATGACAGCGGAGCAATGACAGCGATGATTTGCCACTGACAGGGTCGCGTGACATTTCGCACGCTGAGCGCTTTTCACACAAAGTGCGGTGCGGTGGCGATGTTTAAGGTGATACGGGAGGCATCCATCCTCTCGTCTATTGGCTTCTTTAGCGGTGTTGAGATAATTCCATATTCTGAATCTGCTTGCGAAACTCAGCCGAAATCCAAATTTTCATGAATTTTGGTAACCGGGAACCTATTTAAAAATCAATTTGAAGTTTGTATGGGAGCGATTTGTCGAATCACCCCTCGTCGCATTTTGTACTGGGTGGAGCTGTCAAACAGTAACCCAGCTGTCAAAAGGTGATTTAAAAAAATCTCTTTGAAATTGATTTTAGGTACCAAAATAAAGTTCTATAAATCTAAAAAAAAAATCATAGCGGCTCAGAAAAAAGTGCTCTTTCGTATAAAATCAAAAAATCGATACATTTTTTTTAATTTAAAAACCCAATTGGGTTTATTTATAAATTTCGTAGTTTGTTTAACACCTGAGTGCTGCGAATAGAAACGGTTTTATTTTTCAAGCTAGCCAACACACACCTACACACTCTCGGCACAGAGCTTGTAAACACGCACGAGCGTTCAATTTTCTTGCAATTCTTTCTCTCAGCTCGGTTGTCAAACACGCCGTCGCGACGCTGTTCGGAAATGGTAAACATGATCAATTGGGTTTTTAAATTAAGAAAAATGTATCGATTTTTTTATTATATACGAAAGAGCACCTTTTACTGAGCCACCATGATTTTTTTTCAGATTTTTAGAACTTTATTTTGGTACCTAAAATCAACTTCGAAGAGATTTTTTGAAATCACCTTTTGACAGCTGGGTAACTGTTTGACAGCTCCACCCAGTACAAAATGCGACGAGGAGTGATTCAACAAATCGCTCCCATACAAACTTCAAATTGATTTTTAAATAGGTTCCCGGGCACCAAAATTCATGAAAATTTGGGTTTCGGCTCAGTTTTGCATGCAGATTCAGAATATGGAATTATCTCAACACCGCTAAAGAAGCCAATTCACCATTATTCCTATTTTGTTCCGGTATTCAAAGTTTATTATTTTTCATTCGCGATGGAAATTTTGATTGATAGTTGTTACAAAATTAGCTAAAATAGGCTCAAAACCTGGCTGAAAACAATGTTTATCCTTCTCCTCGCTGTTCAACGGCTTGACAGCGGCAAATGGAGATATCGTGACAACAGTTTTGATTATATCCGCAGCACCTAGATAACAATACTCTTTAATCAATCACACAGGTTCAACAAGGTTTAACATAACCTCCATCTTCAATGTTTGGCTCCCGATGAGAAAGCATATTGAGTCAGTCCGCGACACTCAGGTTTCAACCACAATCTAAATTGAGTTCGCTTATACTGCGAATGATTTGACGGTTTGACGTTTAATTGTTTACACAATAGTCTATTTTACGAAACGACAACAGTGTTGATATTGATGTTAACACTCACGGGCTTACGCGCAACCTCCTGTCAAATTTTCATTCATGAAATGAGCCATCAGCTGATCCGAAACGTCTCGTAAAATGGCTCTATCCGCTGATCCACCCGAATAAAAAATACAGTAGAAAAACCGAACGTTGTATTGTAACAGTACTATTTAAAACCATATTTTTACAATAGAAACCACTGTAAAAATAAAAATATAAAAACAATAAAATGTAATGTAGAACACCATACAGTAAATTGTAAATAAGATTTTTACAATATACTATACGGGTTGTTAAGTATCGTAACAATATAAAAAAATTATTTTTCTCCATATATATTTTTTTTGCAAAACCATACATTATATTGTAAATGAATTGTTATAAATACTGATACGTGGGTTTTAATAAACCGTACATTGTATGGTACACATATGGTTTCAAACAACAAAATGTACCGTAAATATATTGTTTTTAATTGTAGTTTCACCACTGGTTATACATTTAATTAAATGGTTTTGGAATGGTTCTCTTTTGTTATGTTGTATTGGTTTACATTACATAAACCATGTAATGTTATATTATCTTGTCATTTTCCTCCTGTTAATGGCATCTTAGGCTTACTAGCATTATGAGAATGCGCTTTGGGAATTCTCCAGAGCGTTTTGGATAACCTTTCATATATTGGATCGCCCACGTCTAAGTCTGAGTCGAGGTCTGAGTAGTCTCTGATTGCATTAACAGTTGAAGCTTAGGCTCCCATGCCCCACCAGCCAGATAACCGGGTTTCGCAAACTAAGCATTATTTGTGGCAACACTTTGAGTGGCATGATGGAACCATAGACTAACGAGCGCGCTGAGCATTATTAGACCACTAATGTAGTTGCATGAAGTGGGTGACGAGGTACATAAGTATCATTACAGCGTGCTTAACCGTTTTGCAATATTGAGGCTCCAGTTTGACTAAAGTTTGAAATACACGTACATATGTATTTAACAACTCATTAGAAAACTGTCAAGTTCGATTCAAATATAAGTTAGGTTAAGAAGCGAACCCACAGACGAACCTATATTAGAATTTCTTTCAGTATTCAGTCCAGTCCATATGTTAAAGATGGCTCTACGTCAAAGATAAAGTTCGTCAATCGTATTCCTCTCATCGCACTCTACATACCTAGCCCGCCATATCTCTTGGATCTGCGATTCTTAAGACATCTGGTTTACTACTTATTTAAACATTTTATTGACTTTAAATTGATGTTTCAACTTATTCACTTTTTTCTTTCCTTTCCTTTGCATCATAAAAGTCACAAAGATCAACAAAACAAAGCACAGAAAAAATCTAAAACTGAATAAATAATTAAAAATGCACGGAAAAATAATGTTTCGGAAAAGTGAATGGTTCAAACGTAAGAAAAACAGTATAATATAGTGTTACATAAAAATCGAATGTAAATGTATAGTAGCTACAATGTGCGAAGCTTTCAGTGAACCATTTCATTACAATATACATTATTGTAGCTGGTACACTGTATGGTGCAGGAATGGTTTTCACCAAACACCCTATTGACCAATCCAAATTCCTGTGTGGTAGTGGTTTGTGTTCAGATTTCCCGTGTTAATCTATCTGTAAGAATTTTGTAAACATCTTTTGTTCTCACGTATATGGATAGGCTTGCATTAGGTTTCGTGAGACATTTTTTGGACAACTCAATGGTTAGTTTTTATCCGGGCAGTTCCAACACAGAGTAAAAATGAAAAACGGCATTAGCTTATGTAATTCGGTTTTTGATCAACTTTAACAAGTGTGTATCGTACATAATCGCCCAATAGGGTACTGCATGAAATTCTCTCCTTCTCTTTCACTCTTACAGAAATGTTGTAAACAACAAGGCCACGAAACGTCAAAATCCCATACAAAATCAAAGCAATGCGGTGCCCTATCACGCTCGCGTCAGAATACCCATTTTTTCATTGCTATCTCTGTCGCTCTTCAAGAGGCTCCATTTAAAAATACCCATTTATAAGTTGAGCCGCCCAACTTCAAAATGGGTATTTTTAAATGGAGCCTCTTGAAGAGCGACAGAGATAGCAATGAAAAATGGGTATTCTGTCAGGAGCGTGTATACTATGAACAAAAAAATCGTGACAAGTCAAGCGTTAGCGTTAGGAATGGAAAAATGTAAACAAAACCAGAAAATGAGCCTCTCTCTTGTACCAATGGAAAGTACTCGCTAAAATTGTCAATCATTTCCCGCATCGAAATGCAAAAAATATACGTCTCTCTGTTTTCCTGCTGCAAAAACCTCAACAACATCAGCAGTGCTGTCATCTCCCGTTATGATTGTTTATGTTTCGTACTCGTGGAAGCTGCTTGTGAGGAATTTCGTGGTCGGTCGTCGAAAAAAATCTTTTATTCTTGATTCTGTTGTGCTCTGTGCCTTTAGTATAAAGTAGGATAATTTTGTGCAAAATGACGAGTAACAACAAACCGAAAAAGGTTGATTTCAAAAAGACGAAAAGGAAACCGCTGCTTGATGCTCCACCCAAGCAAAACGGTTGGAAAACCGTGGCAGTGTCGTTTACCGGCTTGACCGTTCTTGGAGTCGTGGCTGCGATCACCTACCAGGGCTATCTGGAAACCAGAGTTTCGACACCGTTCAGCCAAAATAAGGCAAGTAACATAGAGATAGCATTGTTATAAATATAGTTAATATCCATTTATTTATGTGACTTTCGTGTACTTTCCAGCTCGTGTCGAATGACGTCGATAGCAACATGCTATGGGGATCGTACCGTCCGGGTGTCTATTTCGGATTGAAATCAAGAGAAGAACACCCACTTGTAACCGGTTTGATGTGGTACCTCCCAAGTCAGCTCAGATCCCTGTCGGATATCAGGTTAGTATGCAGAAATGCGTCTATATCGTGCGAGTATCAGATTTCGTTCGTCTCGGCAAGCATATACCTACTTTACTTATTCCAAAATAAAAGAAAAAAATCGACTACTGAACAATTTGATATAATTAGGATATCAGTTCCCCTACATATATGAAATAAGGACATCCTACTCAAAACAACCCACTATATCAACTCTATTTTTTTATTGTAATTGTATTTATTGATCGAGCGTAAACCAGTTTATAATTATCTGGTCATGATTGTCATCTAGCTACGTTTGTCTCGAATTTGTCTGAAAAATCTGACATGTGTGAGGAAATTGCAGAACCCTCTTTCCCAAAAATCTGTACGGACTGACTGAAAACTATCTAACTGAAACATCAACATGCACATGTACAACTTGACAAAAATCAACCCAAATGTGTCCTTGTTTCGCTATCAATTTCCAGACATTCCTGTGAAATCGGTGATAATTTGAGAAAGTACGGCTGGACGCACCACGATGGACGGAACTTTGGCATTCAGGAAATCGTGGACGGATCTATTTCGCTTCAAACTTCGTTCGTGAAGTCCACCCCCTCCAGTTGGACCGCCAAGGTGGACGTAAAGCAGAGAAAATCCACGCAAATCAAAACCAGTGTTTCCCTGATATGGTACGTGGCCTTCGAATCCGTTGATGACGGGTTTTTAAATGTGTCGACGGCTGGAGACCACCCGCAAATAGATGCCATGTCGTTTTCCTTGGGCGGAATGGAAATCAAGTTTTTGAACAATAGTAAGTTTACTTAATTGGTATTAAATTGTGTTATGCCATATTCTTATATTTTTTTTACAGATGTTAGTGTATCTACTGACGTTTCTACAACGTGCACATTCTCCAACAGTATCGATAAGGTCAAAGAGGCCATCGTCGAAACGTTTGCCTATAAGAAAGACGGCGAAAGTGTGAAATACTATTTAAACAGCAAAGGTGAACAGGTAAGAAAATCTTGCATGGTATGTTTTCACTTGTGAAAAGTGCTTATTTTACTGTTCAATTCAAACGTTTATAGTGCTTAAGGTGTAGTAGATCCTCATGAGATGCAGATTATAGGGCCCATATAGCCACAGTTGTAAAGGCTTGGGTATTCAGCATGATCATGCTAAGGTTGGACGGATTCGATTCCCAGTCGGATCATGAACTTTTCGTAATGGAAATTTCTTTGACTACCTTTGGCATAAAGTATCTTCGTGCCTGCCACACATGCAGCCATTCCGTAAAAAACAACAGACTCGAAAATAAAAGATTATTAGTTCTAGATTAAAAAAAAATCTCAAAAAAAATAGTACCTATTCTTTAATATGCAAAAATGGTCAAAATTTCAGTTATGACCAGTTGGACCACAATGTTGATACTCGCCTAACTTTACCAAACACCGTACCTGATACCGTGACCGCGCCTAATTCCAATCAGCTCCTAATTCCATTCACACGAATCAAAACACGGAGTATTTGCCGAAATTGTCGCAAATCTTTAGCAAATTGATTTTTGTAATTTTCAATAAGTATGTCCACGCCAGAATATAATCAAAAAGTTAAAGGGTTTCTTGTGTATTGATGTGAAAATACATTAAATGCCATTAATTATCCAATCGGCCGCCATTCTACTTTTTTTCTTTTGCGGACCTGTGAATTGCATCAATTTATACATTTAATGTATTTTCATTGAAATATTAACAAAATCAATCAAAATAGCACCAAAGGAGAACAATAAAGGACATATTTTTATAAATTTAACATCAAATCAACTTTTCGAAGAAGACTCCTGATGCTAGAAATGAAAAAGGCACATGACCGGAATTAGGATACTACAGGTTGTACTTGCTCCTAATTTCAATCACCATATAAATCCAAAGGAAACTATGAAAAAATTTGCAGTACAATCGATACAACCAACTCCAGCATCAGTCAAGGCTCCCAGAGTCTGAATCATATCATTTATTGGTAACCCCAGCTAGCAAGCATAAATTGTGGTGTCGTAGGTTTAAAATTTATAGATGACGTCAAACCCGACATAAACCTATCATTGACCTGTTTTTATTTTGGTCTCCAAACCCAACATAGACCCAACAGTTATGCGATGTGGGCCCAACATTGGTCCAACATTCGATAAAATTTGACCCGACTTTGACGCGACATTCGACACTGTTTCAGTCTGGTGGAATTTTGTAGTTTTCCCAGAAAGCTCTCAAAAACGCAACAACATTAAAACAATCCAATGTTATTACTTCAAATTATTATAGAACTAACATGTTTTGATAAGTAAATAAATGTATTTCGACATATAAAATATAAATATAACTATAACAACCTATGATAATATGATTATTTTGTCAACTTGATAATTACTTGGAGTGACCGGAATTAGGAACACAAGTGAACGGAATTAGGATCATACTGATTGGAATAAGGAACAACAACTTGTTCTAAATAGCGGCCATTTTCAAAAAAAAGTGGAGTGCTTGCAACCTTGATTATATTTTTCTAGCAGTATAGAGACATAATGTAACAGCGTTGCACAATTACAGTCACTAAATGGAGACCATGTATTTTCTACAGCTATTAGACTTAGTTCATCGCCTTAAGTGAACGGAATTAGGTACAGTCACGGTACACTGCCTGTTTCCTATTCATATGGGACAGTTATGTGATCATAGGCAGTACATGTGTGTACTGTAGGCAGTACATGCGCATGTATCAGAAGGCCGGCTCCAAAGGCGCATTATCCTCCACTTGGGACATTTGTCCTATCGCCATACATATAAGCCTAATTCATCATTTACATGAGGGAGAATGAAACAAGGGATGGGAATTTGGAAAGGGAAAGATGATGATGAAATAGGAAGGGGAGCCCTAGAAAAGGGAATGAATCCATAAGAGCAACGAGAGCTCATAGCCCATACCACAACGGGTTTAATCAGTGCCCTGAAAAAGACACTGTAAAACGCATAAGCGTAAAGAGAGCCTATAGCTATTGCTCATTGAAAGTAGCTTGTGACGTCAAGCGACTTTCATTAGGACATTGAAAAGCACGTAATCGAAAACATCCTCAATATTCAAGAAATCACCCAAGCAAAAACTACGTTTGAGCGAATGCTTTCTTGAAAACGTATACAACTTTTGTGTGAAAGATTCACGGTGGACATCCCAAATTGTGAGGCATGTGAGTTCACATGAACAGGCATTAGTATTGGACAAACATCAAAATCTCGCTCTAGTCGACTTTTTTAATTCCATTTAGGTCCCATATGAACTGTGCAAAATTTCAGCGCAATCGGTGAAACTATAATTTAGCGCAAGCGGTTCAAAGTTTTCATAGGATTTACTATGGGAAAAGTTACACTTTTAGATAAAAAATCCCAGAGATTCCCTTTTGTCTCCTTAATTCAAATCGATCAACGCTTCTTGTAGAAAAATCATTAAATTTTATGAAACTTTCGTTCGAAGACCGCAAAACGATTGGATGCTTGTGGGAAAAGTTATTGATTTATTACCGATTAGTGAACCAACGAACGGCTTTTTATTTTGTTTTATTAGCAGCACTGCAGCTGCTGCCTTGGCTGCGGCTGTTTCTGGGGGTGGTGATGCCTCCCGCCACCCCATGCAACAACGGATGCTATGGGAACAGCGAACTTCCTCTTCGATTTTCACCGTTCGTGGATTTTGTTAGATAGGGTATCGCGCCACTTGGGCGGTGGCTTCTATATTCATCTGTTTTCCACTATAACTCAGTCAATTTTGAACCAATTGACTTGAAATATTGTACACGGGTAGATACTATACCTATCTCACCACATTCCAAAAGTTAGTTGTGTCAATTGGTTCAAATTTGACTGAGTTATAGTGGAAAACAGACGAATATAGAAGCCACCGCCCAAGTGGCGCGATTCCCTACGGTGTTTGGTAAAGTTAGGCTTGAATTTTTTAACTAAAACTGAACTATTTTCTACAAAACATATAAAAAAAATAGAAATGTTCTTCAAACCGTTTTTAAGCTGCATGAACGCTAAAAATTCATTGCATTTGGTTCATTGAATCCGAAGATATAAAAGTTCAAAGTTGGCTATCAAATAATTATGCTTTTTTCAAGAATCTTTGTCTAGAATAGCTCGATCGTTCCCAAAATTGGAGCAGTGATACACAACTAGTTGATCAACTTACAGTAAAAATTTGAGATTTTTCGATGTATAAGTCTATCAAAAAATCTCAAAAAGTTACAGAAATTTTACCAATTTTTGAAAAGTGAAAATAGGACAGATCGGTGAAGTACTAGATTTGTAGTAATGAGCTGAATTTTAGTATGGTGAGAAGGTCAATTCTCCGTTTCTTTTTGGGGCTGTTAGGGCTCGTTTGGAAGTTAACCATCAATGTTAACTTCTTTTCCCGATCAGCCTAGAAAGCTGTGTATTGTCGGTAGGGGTTGTCTCAATTGGGTTTTTAAATTAAGAAAAATGTATCGATTTTTTGATTTTATACGAAAGAGCACCTTTTTCTGAGCCACTATGATTTTTTTCAGATTTTTAGAACTTTATTTTGATACCTAAAATCAATTTCAAAGAGATTTTTTGAAATCACCTTTTGACAGCTGGGTAACTGTTTGACAGCTCCACCCAGTAGGGTAGGGCGGGGCAAGATGAGCACCCTAAGGATCACGTTTAGTTTATTGAAAGTTAACACAATTTTTCAAAGTACCTCTCAATAGTTCTTTTCTATATCATGTTTTCTATCACCCATAAAAATGGGAGGCTTCAAAATTCACAATAAGGATGATTTATTTGACTAAACAAAAAAGATGTTTTATGGTCAGTTCGAACATGCTACGGGGCAAGACGAGCACCCCTACGGGGCAAGAAGAGCACTTCATTAAAATCCCAATATTTTAACAATAAATTGGCCATACAGTGATTGATATAGTGAACCTTGTTTATAGCTATAGTCTCACGTTCTAAAATTATTATTTTTTTAGATTATTGAAAAAAAATGCGGTTTTATAATATTTTATACAAAATGACCCGAAAAACAATAAACGATTATTAAGTTGCTTATTTTTAGAAATTTACGCAACCAAATAGTTGCAGAGGTTACGGAAACCTATATTCGGCACTATTGAGTGGATTCCAATAATTTCAAAATATTTTCTATATTGCCCTCAGGGGTGCTCATCTTGCCCCACTATAGGTAAATAACTAAAATTGAATGAATTTTAATGTTAGTTTTTAGAAAAAAATTCTAATATGAATTAAAATGCTTTGCAGTAAGCTAGTTATGTTGGCAGATAACAAGAATTATGGTAAAAATTTGATTCTGACACAAAAACCTTATTTTATTCTGATGATTTCTTATAAGAAAATGCTAAAAATCCATGCTATTGACTAATTTGACGATATTTTTCAATTCGTTCATTTTGAAGTACCTTATATGAGGTTTACAAACAGGATAAACATTATTCTAACGGATTATGAACTTGTTTGGGCAAAATTCATCATAAAAGTAGTAAAACAGAGGGGTGCTCATCTTGCCCCGGGTGGCCATCTTGCCCCGTCCTACCCTACAAAATACGACGAGGGGTGATTCGACAAATCGCTCCCATACAAACTTCAAATTGATTTTTAAATAGGTTCCCGGGCACCAAAATTCATGAAAATTTGGATTTCGGCTCAGTTTCGCATGCAGATTCAGAATATGGAATTATCTCAACACCGCTAAAGAAGCCAATTGGCTAAGAATTACACTACGGACCGCCTGATCCAGTGGTAAGAGTCCACTAAACGGTAGGGGTCACCCGTTCATGGTGTTATGCGGCTTTATGCTTACCGTGCCAAGGAATGAATGGTTAGGGGGGTCTAATAAAAACCTAACCACAAACGGAGCCTGTGGAGAATTAGGGCGTCCTCCACAGTATTACGCCCTTACTGCACTAACCGGAGCAATAGTGCAGTGGACCTTGCGTTTCTCCGAGATAATCAGTTGCTCTTCTTAAGTCTCAAATTTGAGGCTAAATAAGGACAGGATTATTCAAATGGTGTAAACTAGCTTACATTACTACCTTTATGGTTTCGCGTTTTCGCCATTGGCGTTTTTCAATTGACACCGATTTGGTTTGTCTTTGATGTTTCCTTTTTGTGCTGTGATTGTGAAGAGTGTAATCCTGTCTAGTTTGGGTAGTGGCTACGGCTAGGAAACCTCAGATCAATTTTCAGCGTAAGAAGCGTGCGTAGCCCAAGTGGCTCTACTTCGAAAAGTTCATTTTCTTAGGATAACTTCTGTATAGGTTACCTTGTGAACCCAGTTTGCTTGTTTCATTATAAATGAAGTGTCGTGCCTCGAGCATGCTATATCTTAGAATAACGTTAACAGTATGTTTCAACATTTCCTTATAGATGCCTTCAAGCAAGCTCTTGTGTTCAGCATCTTTTCGCTGGTCTTCTTCTTCTTTATGGCTCTACGTCCCAACTGGGACTTGGCCTGCCTCGCTTCAACTTAGTGTTCTTTGAGCACTTCCACAGTTATTAATTGAAGGGCTTTCTTTGCCTGCCATTGCATGAAATTGTATATTGTGAGGCAAGTACAATGAAACACTATGCCCAGGGAGTTGAGAAAATTTTCCCGACCGGAACGGGAATCGAACCCGCCGTCTCCGGATTGGCGATCCATAGCCTTAACCACTAGGCTAACTGGAGACCCCTTTTCGCTGGTATTTGGCAGTATTGCTACGATGATTACATCATCTGAAGTAGCTCAAACATTTTTTTTTTATCCATTTCGTTTATTTCAAGGCTCACCCGCCGGTTTCAGCTTTGCAGAGCCGATATTCTTATATTTATTTTGGATTATAAATAGTAAAAACTACTCCCTTCCGATTTTTATTTTTTAACAAAACATTCTTATCCTTCGACAAAGTGTCGACTGATGCAACTTCGTGGCCCGTGTTTGGGGACCCCTGTTCAGCGCAAGCTTTTTTGGTAACGTTTTCTTTTTGTTTAGAGGATCGCCGACTAAAACTGAACTATTTTCTACAAAACATATAAAAAAAATAGAAATGTTCTTCAAACCGTTTTTAAGCTGCATGAACGCTAAAAATTCATTGCATTTGGTTCATTGAATCCGAAGATATAAAAGTTCAAAGTTGGCTATCAAATAATTATGCTTTTTTCAAGAATCTTTGTCTAGAATAGCTCGATCGTTCCCAAAATTGGAGCAGTGATACACAACTAGTTGATCAACTTACAGTAAAAATTTGAGATTTTTTGATGTATAAGTCCAAAAAATTTTACCAATTTTTGAAAAGTGAAAATAGGACAGATCGGTGAAGTACTAGATTTGTAGTAATGAGCTGAATTTTAGTATGGTGAGAAGGTCAATTCTCCGTTTCTGCAATGAAATGGTATAAAAAGCGTGGGTATTATGATTCCTTGCCTAATTTGATGCTGTTTGAGCATCATCAAATTAGGCAAGAAATCATAATACCCACGCTTTTTGCACCATTTCATTGCAGAAACGGAGAATTGACCTTCTCACCATACTAAAATTTAGCTCATTACTACAAATCTAGTACTACACCGAACGTGCCCCATTGTGCCTATCCCGATCATTTTGTCTATCCCCTGTATTCTTTAAAACCAAAGATAAACCAAATTATTCTGCATTACTATCTCAAACAAACAATTAACCTTCTATAAGACTAAAGAGGTTCGTCCTAATATAGGCTTAGAGAACTGATTTTAAGATTCTGTTAAAACTTGTTGTACTTCCCAAGATGTCATCTAGGCGAATTGCTCTCTACTTGTAGAACTCTTCAAGCGTACGATAAATCGATAATGAATTTGTCAGTTTTTGTTGCTGCTGTATTTTTTATGCTGAAAGATATGTTAAATTTAATCGAAAAAAACAATGAAAATTGTGCATCACGCGATAACAGTTGGTCTTGCTTCAGAATGGTTATTTGAAGATAACTACAAGAGCCTTTTAAAACTGCCAATAAGTACAACAGTTCTTGTTGTGCATATGGTTTTATAGACATAATCTGAAATATTCTTGGGGAGCATCCATTGAGTACGTCACGCTAAAATTAGGAATTTTTGACCTCCCCTCCCCCCTTCGTACGGGTTTTTTCCTATACTTAATACATTGTTCGTCCCACTTTAACTAACACCCCCCCCCTCTCCCCTAGGACCGTGACGTACTTAATGGATGGCCCCTTGGAGGTGTTTCTAAAACCATATATTGAAGAAGAATAGTTGTGCTCAGTTCATTTCATTTATTTAGTTCATCACATCAAATTCATAATACTGAATCAACAATTTGCCGCCATAATACTCGATTTGCAGCTGCAGCTCTCCATCCTCGGTCACGCCCAACACTCGCCAGATCACGCTCCACCTGGTCCGCCCATCGTGCTCTCTGCGCTCCACGCCTTATTGTACCAACCGGATGGTTAGCAAACACCAACTTTGCAGGGTTGTTGGTTTGGCCACTTTCTGGATACTGTGTTCGCCGTAAAATGCAGCGCGCTCGTGGTTCATTCTTCTCCGCCACACACCGTTCTCCTGCACACCGCCGAAGATCGTCCTTAGCACCCGTCGCTCGAAAACTCCGAGTGCTTGCAGGTCCTTCTCGAGCATCGTCCATGTCTCGTGTCCGTAGAGAACCACCGGTCTTATTAACGTCTTGTACATGGTACATTTGGTGCGGGGGTGAATCTTTTTTGACCGCAGTTTCTTCTGGAGCCCATAGTAGGCACGACTTCCACTGATGATGCCCCTTCGTATTTCACGGCTCACGTTATTGTCAGCCGTTAGCAAGGAACCGAGGTAGACGAATTCTTCTACCACCTCGAAAGTATCCCCGTCTATCGTAACATTGCTGCCAAGGCTTGTCCTGTCTCGCTCAGTCCCACCTACCAGCATGTACTTTGTCTTAGCCGCATTCACCACCAGTCCGACCTTTGCTGCTTCACGTTTCAGGCGGGTGTACTGTTCTGCCACCGTTGCAAATGTTCTGGCAATAATATCCATGTCAACCGCAAAACAGACAAATTGGCTGGATTTCGTGAAGATCGTACCCCGGCTGTTGAGCCCGGCTCGTCGCATAACACCTTCCAGGGCGATGTTGAAGAGTAGGCAGGAAAGTCCATCACCTTGTCGTAGTCCCCGTCGAGATTCAAATGAACTGGATAGCTCACCCGAAATCCTTACGCTGTTCTGCACACCGTCCATCGTTGCTCTTATCAGTCTAGTCAGCTTCCTGGGAAAGCTGTTCTCATCCATAATTTTCCATAGCTCTGTGCGGTCGATACTGTCGTATGCCGCTTTGAAGTCGATGAACAGGTGATGCGTTGGGACCTGGTATTCACGGCATTTCTGGAGGATTTGCCGTACGGTGAAGATCTGGTCCGTTGTCGACCGGCCGTCGATGAAACCGGCTTGGTAACTTCCCACGAACTCATTTACTTTAGGTGAAAGACGACGGAAGATGATCTGGGATAGCACTTTGTAGGCGGCATTCAAAACGGTGATCGCTCGAAAGTTCTCACACATTAACTTGTCGCCTTTCTTGTGGATGGGACAGATTATCCCTTCCTTCCACTCCTCCGGTAGCTGTTCAGTTTCCCAGATCTTGACTACTAACTGGTGCAGACAGGTGGCCAACTTTTCCGGGCCCATCTTGATGAGTTCTGCTGCGATACCGTCTTTACCAGCCGCTTTGTTGTTTTTGAGCTGGTGGATGGCATCCTTAACTTCCCTCAGCGTGGGAGTTGGTTCGTTCCCGTCCTCTGCTGCACCAACATAGTCATTTCCTCCGCTGCCTTGGTCCTCCGTGCCTACATTCTCTTCGCCATTCAGGTGCTCGTCGAAGTGCTGCTTCCACCTTTCGATCACCTCACGTTTGTCCGTCAGGAGGCTCCCTTCCTTATCCCTGCATATTTCGGCTTGCGGCACGTAGCCTTTGCGGGATGCGTTGAGCTTCTGGTAGAACTTGCGTGTTTCCTGTGAACGGCACAGCAGCTCCATTTCCTCGCACTCCGCTTCTTCCAGGCGGCGCTTTTTCTCCCGGAAGAGACGGGTCTGCTGCTTCCGCTTCTGTCTGTATCGCTCCACATTCTGTCGGGTTCCATGCTGCAGCATTACCGCCCGCGCTGCATCCTTCTCCTCCAGAACCGCTCTGCACTCCTCGTCGAACCAATCGTTTCGTCGACTCCGTTCTACGTACCCGATAGTGCTCTCGGCTGCGTTGTTGATGGCTGCTTTTACTGTACTCCAGCAGTCCTCTAGAGGAGCCACATCGAGCACACCCTCGTCCGGCAACGCTGCCTCGAGATTCTGCGCGTATGCGGTGGCGACATCCGGTTGCTTCAGTCGCTCTAGATCGTACCGGGGCGGCCGCCGGTAATGTACATTGTTAATAACGGAGAGTTTTGGGCGCAGTTTAACCATCACCAGGTAGTGATCGGAGTCGATATTAGCGCCACGATAGGTCCTGACGTCGATAATGTCGGAGAAGTGCCGTCCATCAATCAGAACGTGGTCGATTTGCGATTCCGTTTGTTGTGGTGATCTCCAGGTGTAACGATACGGGAGGCTGTGCTGGAAGAAGGTGCTACGAATGGCCATGTTCTTGGAGGCGGCGAAATCGATGAGGCGTAGGCCATTTTCGTTCGTCAGCTGGTGGGCGCTGAACTTTCCAATCGTCGGTCTGAATTCCTCCTCCTGGCCTACCTGAGCGTTTAGATCCCCTATGATGATCTTGACGTCGTGGTTTGGGCAGCGGTCGTACTCGCGTTCGAGCTGCGCGTAAAATGCGTCTTTGTCATCATCAGTGCTTCCGGAATGAGGGCTGTGCACGTTTATTATGCTAATGTTGAAGAATCGGCCCTTGATTCTCAACCTGCACATTCTTTCGTCGATCGGCCACCAACCGATCACGCGCCTCTGCATGTCGCCCATCACTATAAAAGCTGTTCCCAGCTCACGTGTGTTGCCGCAACTCTGGTAGATGGTATGATTACCTCTAAACGTTCGCATCATAGATCCTGTCCAACACACCTCCTGCAGCGCTACGATTCCGAACCCGCGGTCCTTCAGTATATCGGCGAGTATGCGGGTGCTCCCGATGAAGTTGAGAGATCTGCAGTTCCACGTACCGAGCTTCCAATCGCAAGTCCCTTTTCGTCGCTGTGGTCGTCGCCATTGGTATCGGTTCGCATTCTTCTCTTGTTGATTTTCCGGTGCTAGTCTTTTTTACGGCTGGCTCGCAGGGCCTGACACCAACCCACTAACCCAGGAAGCTGGGCTTACCTTCCCGGAAGCTACGGGTTCTGCATTGGCATTTCCTCCAACTACAGTGCTAAATAGCTAGGCTCGAGCGCCAGTCTTCGCCGGGGGTGGTGTTTTTAATGGGCGCCCAGGAGATAATATTTTACCTGAGCTTCCACCCCCTAGTTGTGCTCAGCTGAAACTCTGATAAGATCAAGTAGAATATGTAATGTTTTGATATAAAACTACCATAAAAACAAATAAAACCAAATAGAATCAAGATTGTTATTTGGGTATTAAAATAAGGGGGAAAACGCCAATTCGCTCCAATAACTCTGTTGAGCTGTATTGGCAAAATATATGAACGTATGGTAAACCATAGACTGATTACGTTTTTGGAGCAAAATAGTCTTCTCCATCCTGATCAACACGCGTTTCTTCATTCCCAGTTGTGCATTTGGACGAGTCGGACGTGTGCTCCGTATCTCACCACGCGATAGACCTCGTATAAGTGGAGTTTTTTCCCCCGCAAGTGCGGAAGGTTTTTTATATCGTACGTTTTCCTGCTTGTGCGAAGTGTAGTGTCGCAAGGTGGTATCCAGCGCAACCCGGGAAGCGAGGTGCTTGCATCATCGTACATCAAAGAAGAAGCATCGCATCCAAGAAAGTCATCTTTATCGCCATCATCAGCCCCTCCGTCATCGAAGAGGACGGCGGCGACGGGTGCGAAGGCAGACGCGACGGACAGCTTTACCATCGACCTGCCTGTGATAAATATCTACCTGCTTCGGTCAGATAAGTATCACTCTTTCGATACACTCTTTTGTCCGCCCAATTTGTTTTGATCGCTTTTGTCTATTGTATCCCCAGTCCACATTCGACCACGTGTTTTTTTGACATCCATAACAGTGGTTCCCAAACTACTGTATACGGGTAAGGGTGTACAAACTGTAAATAACGGACCATTTTTTTTTTTGTTTTTTTTATTAGCTATTTTTTCTTTTTTTTTTCAATACCGTTTTTTTTGCATCCTACAGGGTGCGCTAAAATAAACATAAGAATTGAATTCGTATATTATTAGTACAAGTTTTTTTTTTTTTTTTTGCTTTATTTTTTTTTCTATATATTATTAACATTGTTTGGTTTACAAACCAAACAGTTATCGTCCTAAGGAAGAAAGTGCACTGTAAATACTTTAAGGTTTTTCTCTTCCTCTTTTGCACTTTTGAGTTATATTCCATAAATTTGTTTCCACATGGACGATTCGATTGGAGGCGAAACGCCTCCTAATGATATCATTGCTCGTACGCGGTTTTATCAGCCATCTTCGCCTGGACCTTGGGTTGTCTATTTCCGGCGCAAATGCAAACCATTGAATATGCTTTCGATTTCTCGAGAGCTGACGCGTAAGTATCCTGGGACCGTTATTCACCAAGTGAAAGCATCCAAGCTGCGTGTTACCGCACCTAGCTACAAAGCAGCAAATGAAATTGCTCAACACGAAGCGTTTACTGTTGAATACGCCGTCTATGTGCCAGCACGAGAAGTGGAGGTGGAGGGGAAGATCCTCGACGAAATGCTGACATGTGAGGACATCAAGACCGGCTTTGGTCGATTCAAAAATAGGTCAATTCCTGATGTGGCTATCCTAGACTGTAAACGCTTATCTAAGGTTTCCATGGAAGGAAATAAAAAGGTGTACTCGCCTTCAGCGTTTTTTCGAGTGACTTTTCCAGGTTCCGTCCTCCCGGAATTTGTTGTAATTGATGGTGGTTTTTACCCAGTGCATCTTTTTAGGCCGAAGGTTTTTAATTGTACCAAATGCAAGCAGTTTGGTCACAGTGATAGCTTTTGCGACAACAAGCCCCGTTGTGGCAAATGCAACCAAGCTCATTTGGAGGACTCTTGCACACAGGAAGCGGAAAAATGTAGCTACTGTGGCGGAGATCCACACGACTTGCAAGTTTGCCCGGCTTACAAAAGACGCATTCGAAATGAGAGTCGCTCAATCATAAAGCGCTCCAAACAGACATATGCGGAGATGGTGAAATCTTTTAAAACACCAGATTCCGTGTCTGAATCAGCTGTCCCAGTTGAAAATCCCTATCAGGAGTTGTCTTCCGATGATCAGGACGATGGCGAAACTGATGAGGGTAGATCTCTTTCGGAGGTACACGCACCTGGAAAAAGGAAGTCATCATCTTCCCCGGGATTGCGCCGAAAGGTCTTTTTAAAGTCTTCCCTCAAAAGTTTGCCTAATGTTAAAGGAGACGGGGTAAACTTAAAAACTCCGAAGAATCAGGTTCCTTCAGCTTCAGATCCATGTTGTAGCAAGAACCTGTCACCCCCGTCTCCGCCTGTTAAATACACTTCAAAGAGAAATAATCGACAAGGTAGCAAGAAAAAAGCTACCAAAGTTCCTCGCAGTTCAAACAAGCCTCCTAGACCCAAGCGAGGACTGTTTACTTTTAGGGTTCTCGTGGATCGCTTATATGATGCCCTCAGCCTTCCAGAAACATTTAGAGGCATTATTGATATGTTTATACCTACAGTAGAAGAATATCTTCGGAATCTGACACAATCATGGCCCCTCCTTGCTGCGATCATATCTTTCGATGGATAATTCATCAAGTGAGGTACAAGATATGATCACTGTGCTACAGTGGAACTGTCATAGTCTAAAACCTAAATTAGACCTGTTTAAGTTTTTGATTCACAACTCTGATTGTGATATATTTTCCCTTTGTGAAACATGGCTTTCTTCTGAAGATGAACTCAACTTCCACGATTTTAACATTATACGCCAGGATAGAGATGACCATTATGGGGGAGTTCTTTTGGGGATCAAAAAGACTTACTCATTTTATAGAATTCCAATCGCGACTCATCCTGGCGTAGAAATCGTCGCTTGCCAAATAAACGTAAAGGGTAAAGAACTTTGCGTAGCTTCCGTTTACATTCCTCCAAGAATTTCAATTAACCGCCGTCATCTTTGGAATGCGGTTTCTGCACTATCACATCCAGTTTTAATTCTGGGTGATATGAACGCGCATGGTACAGGGTGGGGCGAACCATATGACGATAATAGAGCGGCCGTTTTCTATGATTTGTGCGACGATTTCAATTTGAACATTTTAAATACAGGTGAAGTGACACGTATTGCATCTGACGGCAAAGAAAGTCGTCTCGACCTATCACTGGGGTCAAGTTCACTATCATTCGATTGCTTGTGGAAGGTAATCGAGGATCCTCATGGTAGTGATCACTTACCCATTATAACCACCATAAAGAATAATAGTGAAAGGTCAGACCATCCAATTCAGGTTCCTTTTGACCTCACAAGGAATATCGATTGGCAAAAGTATGCAGAAGCGGTATCTTTTGGCATCGAATCATTCAATCCCCTCCCACCTTTGGATGAGTATCGATTCCTGTCTGAACTGATATATAAGAGTGCATTAGAATCACAAAAACGACGTGTTCCAAGTGCAACCTTCAAAAGAAGACCAGCCACACTAGGCTGGGATGATGATTGCACCCAGTTGTATCTTAAAAAATCTGATGCTTTCAAAACTTTTCGTAGGCACGGTACCTCAGATCTTTATCAAGAGTACGCAAAGCTCGAAAGACAGTTGAGAAACTTGCTGAAAGCGAAGAAGCGTAGTTATTGGCGACACTTCATTGAGGGTCTCTCAAGAGAAACTTCAATGACAACGCTTTGGAGAGTGGCTCGCAACATGCGAAACCGCTCTTCTTCTAATGAGAGTGACGAATACTCCAACCGTTGGATATTCAGCTTCGCGAAAAAGGTCTGCCCAGACTCAGTCCCAGCACAACCGATTTCTTGGGAAACATCCCCAAGAGACGGTTCTCTGGACAGACCCTTCACTATGCTGGAACTTTCTATGGCTCTTCTTTCATCAAACAATTCCGCTCCGGGACGCGATATGATCAAGTTCAATCTTCTAAAGAATCTCCCAGATATCGCGAAAAGACGATTACTGGGCCTGTTCAACTCATTCATGGAGAACAACATCGTTCCGCATGAATGGAGACAGGTCAAAGTAATAGCTATTCAAAAGCCTGGTAAACCAGCGTCTGATCATAATTCATACCGCCCAATTGCTATGTTATCATGTTTAAGGAAATTGTTGGAAAAAATGATCCTATCACGACTCGATCATTGGGTCGAATCGAATAACTTGCTTTCAAATACACAGTTCGGGTTTCGCAAGGGCAAAGGAACAAACGATTGTCTAGCGTTGCTTTCAACAGATATTCAACTGGCCTTTGCGGAAAAGGAGCAACTGGCTTCAGTTTTCTTGGATATTAAGGGCGCCTTTGATTCAGTTTCCATAGGAATATTGTCAGAAAAACTGCACAATAGTGGACTTCCAGGAATTTTAAATAATTTCTTGTATAATTTGTTGTCGGAAAAACATATGAGTTTCAATCTCGGACAACTGACAACTTCCAGAATTAGTTACATGGGCCTACCCCAAGGCTCATGTTTAAGTCCCTTGCTTTATAATTTTTACGTGAAAGACATTGATAGTTGCTTGGAAGGACAATGCACGCTAAGACAACTTGCAGATGATGCTGTGGTTTCTCTAAAAGGCCCACATGCAGAAATGTTGCAAAGACCATTGCAAAATTCTCTAAATAATCTGTCAATCTGGGCAAGAGATTTAGGGATCGAGTTTGCTCCGCAAAAAACTCAATTGGTTGTGTTTTCTAGAAAGCGGAACCCAGCCCAACTGAAACTCAATCTTTTGGGAATAGAAATCGACCAGTCTTTGACTTCGAAATACCTTGGGGTCTGGTTTGATTCAAAAGGCACTTGGGGTACCCAAATCAAGTATTTGGTGCAAAAATGTCAACAAAGGATCAATTTTCTACGCACAATTACCGGAACATGGTGGGGTGCTCACCCGGAAGACCTTATAAAACTTTACAAAACGACTATTCTCTCTGTTATTGAGTATGGCTCTTTCTGCTTCCACTCAGCAGCAAACTGCCACCTAATAAAGTTGGAACGAATTCAATACCGTTGTTTGCGTATTGCTCTCGGCTGTATGCACTCAACGCATAATGCGAGCCTAGAGGTCCTGGCAGGGGTGAAACCTCTCCAGAACCGATTCTGGGAGCTCTCGCTAAGGTTACTTATCAAGTGTGGAGTGAGCAACACACTTGTCATTGAAAACTTCGAAGAAATGCTCAGTCTGAACACTCAATCAAAATTCATGAGAATCTATCTGTTCTACATGTCATCTGACATAAGCCTACCAAGTTATAATCCTCCCCGTGTACACTTCACTAATGACAGTTCCTCTGTTAAATACGATCTGTCCATGAAACAAGCTATTCATGGAATACCAGATCAACTTCGATGTATATCTATTCCTCGCATTTTTAACGAAAAGTACCAACATGTCAATTCCTGTAAGAGATTCTTCACTGATGGGTCTCGCATAAATGGATCCACTGGTTTCGGTGTCTTCAATGAAAATTTTACCGCCTTCCGCAAACTTCAGGAACCTTGTTCGGTTTATGTTGCTGAGCTGGCAGCAATCAACTTCGCTTTGGGGATGATTTCCAACATGCCCGTAGACCATTTCTTCATCTTCTCGGATAGCCTTAGTTCGATTGAGGCACTCCGGTCGATGAAACCTGTAAAACATTCATCTTACTTTCTTACAAAAATAAGGGAGCAGATATGTGCACTGGTCGAAAGATCATACAAGATTACCTTTGTATGGGTCCCCTCACATTGCTCAATTTATGGCAATGAGAAGGCGGACTCTCTCGCAAAGGTGGGCGCACAGGAAGGTGAGATCTATGATAGAAGAATTTCACATGATGAATTTTTCCATTTTGTTCGCCAGAGTTCTCTTCAAAGTTGGCAAAATGATTGGCGAGATGGCCAGCTGGGACGGTGGTTACATTCCATTATTCCTAATGTTTCTTTGCGAGTGTGGTGGTATGGCCTGGATGTAAGTCGCAATTTCATTCGCGTGATGTCAAGACTTATGTCCAACCATTACTCGCTAGACGCGCATTTACACAGGATTAACCTCGCGTTGAGCAATGTTTGTACTAAGTGCGGTTCCGGTTATGATGACATCGACCACGTAGTTTGGCAATGCCCGGATAATGACGCCTCCAGAGCGCTACTATTGGATACCCTTGAGGCCCGAGGTAGACAACCCTTTGTTCTTGTGAGAGATGTGTTGGGGACCCGCGATGTCACATACATGGGATGTATTTTCGACTTTCTTCGCTCTGCTGGTATAAAAGTTTAATTTGCTTGTGTTTTCTTCTCCAGTTTTTTTCTCTGTTTTGTCCTCTTTGTGTTACCAAGCTGCTCCTGGCCATCCGGAAGACCAAGTCCCACAACAAGTTGGTTCCAACACCACAAGGCACCGAATACGCTAGCAAGATGCGATTCACCCCCGGATGAGCAGCAGTGAAACCTTTGGCCCAATCCTTACCCTGTCCATCCCTCAAAATGTGACCTTCTAACCTCGAGCTGCCACGAGTACCCTGGCTTCCACCCATTACTAACAGATATCATTAAAAAGTTATTACTCTGTATAATGTATACTATTAAGTACAAAGAAAGATCCTCGGCTCCGTAAAGCGTTATACGCGATTGAGCCCCAAATAAATGAACTAGATAAAAAAAACACGCGTTTCTGGTGGGCTGCGGAACAGCCACATATTTTGCGAAGCTCAATGAAATTTTGCTGCAAGCAACCAGTAAACACAAACACTGTGAATTGGCATTGCTAGATCTACGCTGTAACGTGATGAGAAAATCGGCGAATGATAAAATACGCGACACGAAATAACGTGGAAAGATTTGAATTTATTCAGATAATGAGTGCACAATATAGAGGCGACCGCTCGATGTACGGCTCAAACCAACACTAATTGTTCATCAAAAATGATCGTACGGAAAGCAACAGTGCCTGTTGGCATTGTCCGTTACAGCTCCCCCTCCCTAGGACGATCATTTATCACCGGAACTGTTGATTCTATCTCCAGCGATGTTTTGTCTCTTGAAGCTTTACATTTGTTCGATACGTAATCCTCTTCAACTAAGAAATTGTAAACGACTTCAATTTTGTTGAGATGACAGAGCTTCTCTCTAATAGAAGTAGAGTAATGCTGAGATAGTAGACGAATAATTTCATCTTCAGTTGGCGGTAGCGACATGTATCGGGCTTTGTTGAGCATCCTTGCAAAATAAGCTCTCATTTTCGATCCTCTACCACTTTGGTCATATACTCCTTCTTGCAGCAGTTTCCTAAACTCTCGTTGTTGCCGACAACCCCAAAACTGTTGCACAAAAAGCATCTTGATGAGAAAATCGGCGAATGATAAAATACGCGACACGAAATAACGTGGAAAGATTTGAATTTATTCAGATAATGAGTGCACAATATAGAGGCGACCGCTCGATGTACGGCTCAAACCAACACTAATTGTTCATCAAAAATGATCGTACGGAAAGCAACAGTGCCTGCTGGCATTGTCCGTTACAACGCTAATCTACGTAAAGCCTGCGATAGGACTTTGCGTCCTCAAATCTTGAAAAGAATGAAACAGCCCGAATAAAAATTTGCATTAGCCTGACATTTAATTTTGATGTGTACATCAACATCAAGTTTTAATGTACTTCTGTCGATGAACATTAGAATACATCACGATTTAGATGTGTTTATGCAAGGTAACATAATGTATACATCAGGAAATCAAATGTTTTATGATGTCAAGAATATTATCCAGAACATCAAAACCTGACGTTTTCAGATGTTTTTTGATGTACAAAAACGTAAGATTCAAACGTTTTTCTGATGTATGTTGATGTATAAAACAATAGATTCAGACGTTCCCTGATGTATATTGATGTATGAAAACGTTACATTCCAACGTTTTTCTGATGTTTTGCAATGTACAAAACGTCAAATCTAGACGTTTTTATATGTTTTTTTTTTTTTGACGCACAGAAACATGCGATTCGCATGTATTTTTGATGTTCTCAGATGTTTTGAATGTTTTCTGATGTTGAACGTTAGAATTAGATTGCGATTTAGATGTGTTTATGCAAGGTAACATAATGTATACATCAGGAAACCAATCGTTTTTTGATGTCAAGAATATTACCCTGAACATCAGAACCTGATGTTTTCATATGTTTTTGGATGTGAAAAAACATTAGATTTAAATGTTTTCTGATGTATGCTGATGTATGTAAATGTTAGATTCGAACGTTATTCTAATGTTTTTCGATGTAAAAAACGTAACATCTAGTCGTTTTCAAATGTTTGTTCATGTACAGAAACATTATATTCTGACGTTTTTCTAATGTCCTCACATGTTACCTTTAATTTTGAGGTGTTGTCTTTACCGTTTGCTAAAGGGGCACATTAGGCCCAAAGAGGGTCACCACCATGTGGTCTGGTAACCCTCTTCAAAAATGCATATCAGAATTTTTGATATGCGCAATACACGAGCCGACACCTCCCTTTAGATAATTGGAGAACCAAGTTCGTTATCGATTGATATCTTCGTGATTTAACGTTAGAATCTGATGTCACCCCGTTTATTTCGATGTTTTTACGTACCTCAATTTGCTTAAGCATGACGTTGGCGTATAATGTAAGATTAGAAGATAACGTTTTTGAATGCATTTTGATGTTTATGCACATAACGACATGACATGACATGACGTTTGCTGTTAATGTAACATTAGAAGTAAACGTTTTTGGGTGTTTCCTAATTTTTATGAATACGTCGTTCAACATCAGTACGAAATTAGGGTTAGAATTTAACATTAGAACCCAACGTTTTCAGATGCATCTGCATTTGTAAACGTCTAGAGGTAACGTTTTTTACATCGTAAAACATTAGAATATCGTTTGCATCTAATGTTTACATACATCAACATACATCAGAAAACGTTTAAGTCTTATGTTTTTGCACATTAAAAAACTTCTGTAAACATTTAAATCTAATGTTTTTGCACATCAAGAAATGTCTGAAAACATCAGGTTGTGATGTTCTGGGTATTGTTCATGACATCAAAAACATTTGATTTTCTGATGTATGCCACCTTGCATAAACACATCTAAATCGCAATGTAATCCTGATGTAGGAGACATCAGGGAACGTCTAAATCTAATGTCCTTGATTTTTAAAGAGTAAAGCGTTCAACATCAGTACGACATTAGCTCATAATGTAACATTAGAATCTAACGTTTTTAGATGTATCTTGATGTTTATGAGAACATCGGTTTACCTTACATGACGTTACTTTTAAATGTAACATTAGAGCCTAATGTCTTTGAATGTTTCTTGATGTTTATACTTGCATCATTATACATCAGCATGACGTTACAATTTGATGTAACATCAGAACTTAATGTTTTCGGATGTATCTTGATGCTCATGAGTACGTCTTTTTACATCAGCATGACGTTACATTTTGATGTAACATCAGATCCTAACGTTTTTTTATGTATCTTGATACTCATATACACATCGTTTTACATCAGTATGACATTAGATGCTAATGTTACATTAGAGTCAGATGCATTGTCATGTTTTCATATGTCAAGCTGAAGTCAGAGTACATTAAAGCTACAACATAAAACGACAGTACTAAGTGTATTGATGTTGTTTGCTAATGCTTAGTTACATCTCAATTTGTATTCGGGAGCTTAATATGGGAGTAAATATGCGCAAATGTATCGAAGGTTTCCTGACAGATCGTACATTTCAAGTAAGTTATTCTCCCGAAAGAGGCGGATCCTCAAGATGAGCTTCGTCGAGCTCGCTCTCGTATGGCAACGTTGACAGGAGATTCTGTGCGTATGCTGAAGCGACATCCAGTTGCTTCTGTCGCTCAAGGTTGTACCGTGGTGGTCGCCGATATCGAACATTTGTAATTACAGGGCTGCTCCGCAGCCACAGTGGCTCCTAATTACACCCGGAAACAAGCTCAGTAGCATGAGACCCCTCGAGCTGGGTCTCAGGACCGGCATGCTACTCGGTAATCAGAGGGCTTCGCGGACAACGTATGAAAAACCAAGGAAATTTCACATGTCTAAACATTTATAAAACTTTCTGTGGCATGTGGGTGTGAATATAACAATTCTAGTGTGACGTGTGTGGTCACCGACGGCTGTGGACCACACGGCTGCTCCTGCACTGCCGTGTGGCCGGAATTTTGCCGCCGCTGCAGCTTGGGATCGGTGAATGGCGGTATTTGTCGGGTTTAGGCTGGTACTCTACCGGCGCAGCGGGACCAGCGGGCGGTGCTGGTTGATGTCGGGCGATCAGGCGTCTTCCCTCATAAAAAAATTTCCCTCACAAACACGGCCGGCCTTGGCACGGCTACCTTGGACGGCCGAGAGGGGATCTCCTAGTTGACGTTCAAGGGGTGATACACAAATTATGTCACGCAAAAATCGACCCTTTTCAATCCCCCTCCTTCCTATCTCACACATTTTGTATGGGGTCTCACCATTATTTGTATGGGTCGACACGCTTTCCAAACCCCCCGCCCTGAAAGCGTTACGTAATTTGTGCATGACTCCCAAGGCCCGTGGCCTAAGGAGATCGTCCTAAACGGACGATGGTGAATCCTTAGCTTTTAGGCTCGGAAGACATCTTGACTTCCGAGCCGTCGTATGATACGTTTCTTTTAAACGGATACGAGGTCCTGAAGGCAGCTCCCTTATCCAGCCCCTATTCAATGGGGGGGGGTTGGTTAAAAACTTGCGACACTGCACTTTTACAAGTCTGTGCACACGGACGCCTTAACAATTTCTTCCAAAACTGAAGATGGCCGTGCCCATGACGATCCCACTCCCTCTCTTTCTTCTCAGCAAACACCATTTTTGTGCGAGTGCTGCTGAGTTTTTTTTTTGTAACTTATTTGTAGCGGCACAGTTTCTCGCTAGGGTGAACCTTCTGTTTTAATCATCTAAAAACGTGAATTTTCTACAAATACAAATACTCATACAAACAAAAATCTAAAAATTGGAACCAATCGGTTACACATTATTAACGACGGGAAATTTTGGCCGCATGTGGCAATTGTGTCGTACTGTCACTGACAGTACAGTCTGTCAGAGAATTGAAACTTCTTCTTCTTCTTATTTATGGCTCTACGTCCCCACTGGGACTTGGCCTGACCCACTTCAACTTAGTGTTCTTTGAGTAGGGGAGACTTGATCCCTTTTTCTTAATTTACCTGAAATTTTAAGAAAAAAACAAAAAACTAGATCCGATTTCTGTACAAAATAGCAGGTAAACATCTATTGCAAGTTAATACACATCAGAAGGCCTTTAAATTATTGTTAAAGTTTTCAAAACTGTGTTTTTATTTAGGCATGTCTTTGATGTATTTTTCAAAAATGGGTGACACTTGATCCCCCTGTGAGCACATGGTTTGTTTAAAGGAAAAATAATTCCAGAGTCTTCCTATTCATTTTCTTTTCGAGTTTTCTTGTAAATTTGGTGAATATGGAGTGTTTGAAATTGTATGATTCCCTTAAATTTTTAAGGATAGTATGCCGTATTTTCCGTATTTTCAAAATGGGGAGACTTGATCCCCCTTTTCTTGGTTTGTACTAAAGTTATAATTATCTGACACATTTTATCGTTGAATAGACTAGAATTCCAAGTAACTAGAGGCTTCCGAATAGAATTTTATTTTTCAGATGTATAATGTGTGTGTAATCCTCGAGGGATCAAATCTCCCCATGTCACTGTTGTGTATACTAAGCTGAATTAATTAAAATTTGTTAACAACAGCCTTTTTTGGATAAATAAGTTTGAAAGTATTTTATTTAAACTATGTGCTGTGAAATTTTGACACGATTTGGTTCAATTTTTACAAAGTTATTGAGATTTTTCGGAATCGCCTAAAAGATTTCTGATGGATTGAAAACAAACCATCAGCCGTTAAAAAATAATGCAATGTACAATCGAAATCACTTGTAGCCAAAACATAGTTCAGGAGTAGTTTTGGAAAAATTATGCTAGAAGGAAAATGTTTTTGATTCCGAGCAAATATGGGGGAAACAAGTCTCCCTAGGGATCAAGTCTCCTCAGTCTCCCCTACTTCCACAGTTATTAATTGAAGGGCTTTCTTTGCCTGTCATTGCATGAATTTGTATATTGTGAGGCAAGTACAATGATATACTATGCCCAGGGAGTCGAGAAAATTTTTCCCGACCGGAACGGGAATCGAACCCAACATCTCCGGATTGGCGATCCCAAGCCTTAACCACTAGGCTAACTGAAGACCCCATTCAAATAAAAGTGAAAGTGAAATACAACTACAGGTCGGACTCGATTATCCGGAGTCGGAATCTGATGATTCTTAAACATATATCTGGGAAACGGAATGATCTACAAAGCTGAAATTTTGACATTTTGTCAAGCCAACTTTGATAAGTACTCAGTCAAAATTTCAGCTTCTTATAGAATTCCGTTTGCGAGATATAATGTTTGGAAGCGCCAAAACCCGACTCCGGATAATCGAGTCCGACCTGTACCAGGATTCTGTTTTGATGGGGATTGCACTCGCTATCAATATTGGCGTTCTACGCAAAATTGTCCCATGTACTTAGTGATTCCACCATTGGAACTCTTATGCGTAGGGCGCCAGTATAGTGCGTCGATGTGTTTCGAAAAAAATATCCGAGTTTTATCGAAGTACGACAAAAAAAATACTGGCAATCTACCATGCATTATCGAAGTTCGCATAACTTCGACCTTCTCCTTCAAACACTGTTAATCACGTCATTCCAAATTCTAACTTTTTTCCTTCACACAGGCTCCGTGCAACTTGGCCGCCATCATGGTAACATTCGAAGCCCCCGGATCATTCCTCATCATCATGGACAATGCTAGCAAGTCATCCGTTAGTTTCGAATCGTCTCCACAGCAGCATTTCCAGAAAAACCTCAACGGTCATAAGGACAAATTCACCGCAAAGTTCAATTCCATCTTCAACTTGGAAGCCAAAGGATTCACGCCCGGAGAAGTCACCTTTGCAAAATCGATCATGAGCAACTTGATAGGCGGAATAGGGTACTTCTACGGAGCGTCCAAGGTACAGAGCGAGTATAACGAACATCCTATTAACTATTGGAAGGCTCCACTTTACACGGCCGTTCCCTCACGGTCGTTCTTCCCCAGGGGGTTCTTGTGGGACGAAGGGTTTCATGGTTTGTTGGTATCCACATGGGACATTGATATAGCGTTGGATATAATGACACATTGGTTTGATCTCATGAACATTGACGGGTGGATTCCTCGGGAACAAATTCTTGGTAGCGAAGCATTGGCCAAAGTCCCAGCCGAATTTGTGGTACAGCGTAGCATTAATGCGAATCCGCCTACCTTTTTCCTGACGCTTAGACATTTGCTGAACAACTACGAAGATCAGCTTAGAACGCCTATGCGCCAAGAAATTCTGAAGAAACTGTTTCCACGATTGCAGACATGGTTTGGGTGGTTCAACAAAACGCAAACAGGTGAAGTAGGAGGCAGCTATCGCTGGAAGGGACGGTCGATAACGCCACAAGAAATCAATCCGAAGACATTAACCTCAGGTTTAGACGATTACCCAAGGGCATCACATCCTGACAACCACGAGAGACACGTTGATTTACTTTGTTGGATGCAATTGGCATCTCATGTGATGAGTGATTTGGCCAAATTCTTAGGTAGGGATGATACGAAATACTTCGATACATACAAGTACTTATCCAGCATTGAGCGTTTGAATGCGCTTCATTTGTCACCCAAAACGAACACGTATGCCGACTTTGGGCTACACACAGATAAAGTAAGGCTCAAATTAGTCGAAACTCAAACTGAAAGCAAGTGGATACGTGACGTCATGCAAAATCCAAAGTATCAACTAGTAGACAACGTTTTCGGTTACATTAGTCTATTCCCCTTTTTATTGAAATTACTGCCAGCCGATTCCTTGCCTCTCAAAACAACTTTAGATAATCTAAGGGATCCCGAACTTGTGTGGACCGAATACGGGATAAGATCGTTGTCGAAGAAGTCTATTCTCTACATGAAGCACAACACAGAGCATGACCCACCCTACTGGAGAGGCCAGATATGGATAAATATCAACTACTTGATATTGAGTGCTCTCAACCATTACAAAAACGAATCTGGACCTCGCAAAGCATTAGCGCAGGAAATTTACACCGAATTGCGGAAGAACATTATCGCCAACATGTACAGCCAGTACCAAAGAACGGGATATGTGTGGGAAAACTACAAGGACGACACTGGGGAGGGTAAGGGTTGCTATCCTTTTACCGGGTGGAGTGCACTCGTTGTGATGATTATGGCTGAAATATATTAGAACTGTTGTTTGAAATTACTTAACGTGTTGTTTGTTATCCTAAATTCCCTTTTCATAATTGCTAAACTAATGATTAATTTTGTGTTGAAGTTTCAGAAATTATAAACACATTTTGTTTATTGTGTTTGTTTATTTTTAAATGATTTCTATCTATTTTTTATCAATTTCTTTCACATTGGGTATCGCTTAAAATCGGGTATTGGCACGCATACCACAGACAAACAGACGTAATACTTCGAACGTTTTTCGATTCAAAACATAGTCACGCATACATATTCGCCCAATGCTAAAATGGCTGAGTTTGGCCAACCATCAACTAGGTGGCGGTAGTGGGCAAACGTCAAACTCGAATAACAACGATACGAGCGCCACGGGTGGTCAGTTGGCCAACTATAAAATTTTCAAATAGACCGTTACATGGGTGTACGATGGGAATCATCAGACTGTTACGTCTGTTTGTCTGTGCGCATACTGTTCTAAAAAATTTGATGTAACTTTCAAATTTTGTCAAACTTAGTTATGGTGAACTGATCATTCTACAATACTATAATAAGATAGTGCGATTTCAAAACATCGTAAAAACATAGGGACAACCAAAACTTAACTCGTAAACTCTCTATGTCAGTTAATGAAATATTCTTAATTTTTTTTAATTACACTTTTTGTCCCGCCATTCTTTGTCTCTTTGATATTCTTTGAATCGAGTGGAGGGGGATAAAACTAATAAAACATTGAATCTGATAATTTTTTAAAAGGTCATCGGATTTGTTGAGAATTTTCAGCAAGGCCCGCTATTTTGACCCGCCCCCAAAATGCAAAATCCAACCATCCATCCAAACATTTTTCAAAGGGAAGGAACAAAAAGTCAAAATTGTAACAGCCTAGTATACGTCTCCATAAGAATTACATAATATACTGGCGTTATTTTCATCATGGCTTCAGCATTCAGCGTTTTTCAAAACATCCAGAAAGAATATGTTGGATGAATGTACCACTCGTGCTGCAAATACCTTCATTTTGAAGCTCGTTTCAGAAATAACTATTTTGACCAGCAATGTCATTATTAAAATATGGTTAACTAGGGGAACTTACGTATTTTCGGCCGTTTTGTTCTCTTCGTCAAGGGTTTTTTTAAACCTATTGATCTCAAAATTGGCCTCAAATCTTTCCCAACCAAGCTGAATTATACTACCAAGTTTCAGGTTATTTGGTCGTCAAAAACCCCCCATGACGAAGAAAACAAACCCGCCGTTAATATCCTTTGTCACCCGACATCTAAATTCAAATTAGGATAAAAATTTGCCCTTTTTTTAACTAGAACATGAAGTCTTCACTTAAGATCACCAGAATACAAAGATGGCCGTCAAAATAGTCGCTTTTAAATCCCGAGCAGAAACCTGCAAATACATTAATACGCATTGATCTAATAAGCTACTCGATGATGTGAACGCAGTCATCTTTTTTTTATTACCGTCAAACGGGGTTACTTGCAACAGCGGTGTAACTTGCAACACGATGACATACACTAAATGTGAAGCATTTTCTAATTATAATGAAAACTAGTATGCCCTACTATTTCGGTTATAGAGATTATATGTATCAAAGATCGATTTAGTATAAAAAATAGCTTTTGTTTCTTTGTTTATGGTTTAGCTACACTGTTAAAACGGATTGCTCATTTTATGCCATAAAAACTAGTATGAAAATCGCAGGCCCCTGGCATGAATGAAATTTATCGTAGCCAACATCTAACTGCCTTATACTCATATTCGTGCAAATTGTAATGAGCGTGTAATCAACAAATGCAGCTTTTGTTTGATGTTGTGAGCCACACACGAAATCACATTCACAATGCGTGTTTGTTGGGTTGCTTTATTCAACTAATCGCATGCTCCTCTTACCGTACATTAATATTAAAGCGAGTTTGAAGTGTTTGGTGATCATAAGCGGTGGGAAAAATGATTCCAAAAACAGATCAACAAACCAAAATAAACGTTAAACAAAAAAAATTGTTGATGTTTTCGCATTTGACAGTGGGCGCTATTTATTAGCGCCCAGGACATCCTGTCTACCATGATTCCAATGCATTGATATAGGCCGTGTCAGGGGCCTGGAAAATCGTGCTTGACCTCTCCCTTATGGTAAGTGCGATAAGTCTGATGACTTTGCTTGCAGTTAGGGTACCTAATAGTAAGCTTAGCTAAACGATAAAAGTTTGATAAACTTATCGACTAAGTAATGCAAAAAATCATTATTATATTTGACAACCACTATGGGGTAACTTGCAACAGTTGAATTTGACGAAACCTTCTATTATTTATCTTCATTTCACGATATATTCGACAGAAATAACCGAAATGGACCATTTATTGATGACGTAACGCGGTTATTTTCAAATGACAATTCATTTTTTACATTTTTTTGCACGTGACCTTCAAACATTGTTAGGAAATACCACATTTTGAAGTATCATTCATGCAAGCTTGCTATTTGATGAAAACATTCGCGAAATGATGCGATTTGCTTTCGACAACGAATACGTTTTCACCCATCCTCGCTTTATTCAATCAATCTCCCATACGAGTAGCACACGAACGGGCTCAACACTGATCAGCATAGTTGACTCTTCCTTTTCACCGTTGAGCCGTTGCGTTCTAGCCAAGCATCTCTTTTCATCGCTTTCGATGCTTTTCGACAGCTTATCGCGAAGCATCGTTGGCTGGAAGCTTTATTAGTATGGTATCGGTACATGCGAATGTTGCTTCTGTGTGCGTGTCGAGCGTTCATGCCGTAGCTTCGCAAACCAACCCATTTCGGTATGGTTCGGCTGTTCGGGCGAGCGTGTGGCGGCACAGTCAGATGTGTGCAAAATCGTTTGTGATTTACATCATGTTTGTTTTGCCACCTCTTTGCTGCTGGTCATCGCTGATCAATGCACAGTTAAATCGCAAGCGATAAATATACAGTTGATGAGTTGTGATGAGCACTAGTGAAGTGATAATTTGCATCATTGCATTCATGTTTCATCATGCTAAAAGTTCAATTTTTGTTTATGAACGCTGTAAAGCAATCACCAACCAACATCAATTCTGAATGGATGGAGTAAATTATTTCAGTTTATTGCCCAAATTAGAGAGTTTGATATTTACAAAGTAGAATAGGTGTGTTTTAATCATGTAAATTTGGCTGAAATTGCCAAACACCACTTCAAACTGAAAACTACTTGAAGATGACTCACTCTACCTTTTCAAGAAATGACAATAGTCATTGTTGACATTTTGTAATTAGTGCTATGTCACGAGAATCATATATATATTTTGTGTTTGAGGGACGTGAGACCTGTTGCTAAACGATATACTCTCGCTTGCAATTACTATCAATCCTTTCATGAAACATTATATGCCAATTGGTTAGTGTACATCTTTTCATGGTATGTTTCATGCATGACATCAAAAATTTACAATACGACTAAATACTAGAATGTTAGTGATGTTTAATGATAGCTAACTTAGCTTCATGTCCTATGTTGCAAGTTACCCCACAGATGGGGAAACTTGCAACAAGCATGTATTTCGCACCTCCTGATTAGGTGGCAACGTATTTTGGTAAACCAAGTGCCGCATAGTATTCTACTCGGGGTAATTAGCGTACATGATGCTTTACAGGATGTTTCAAATGTTTAGATTTTCAATGATATTGCTTCAAAGTCGAAAAGTGTTGCAAGTTACCCCATTTGACGGTATTTAAAAAGTGATATATTATTGGTAATGGTTCATCTAGTTAAATTTTACATTAGCATCTTTAAGGATCCTCTTGGGACAATCCTTCTATATCAAACAACATTATAAATAGTCTTAAATTTACTACTGCGATTTCGAAACCAAGAATAATCTTCTATATATATAAAAATGCAGTGGCATACGTGGGACCGCGCATAACTTGCGAACGGAAGGTCCGATTTTGGTCGTCTTAGTTTTGTTCGGTTAGTTTTCACCCAAGGAAGGTTTATGAGGCAAAATCATGGAAAAATTGAGAGTTTTTGTAAATCGATTTTCCATACATTTTAACCGGAGACTTGGTCTTGGCTAGAAACATGAAACGTCAAAAAACGCAGTAGGCAAGACAAAGTTTGCCGGGTTCAGCTAGTCAACAATAAATTTCTTTCAGTCCTAACTGATTCGATCGATTTTTCTCAGTCGAAACTAAATCAAGTCAAATCATTGTGCTTCGTGTTTTTAGAGATGTAGCCGTCCCTTAAACGTTGGAAAACCTAATACACTTTCTATAATATGATAGAGTGATTGACCAACAGAAACCCATCATGTTATGTGCTATGCTAATGAAACATCATTACAGTCGAGATTACAATTTTTGTAAAAAAATGTAGATCTCCGCCATATACCGTTCTCTTGCACACCGCTAAATGAATATTTTTTAACTGCTGTTTGTTCTGGAGCTCTTTGAAAACACGAGTCCAACTGATGAAAAAACCTTCGTATTTCACGACTTTCATTGTTGTTCATCTTAGGCAAGAAGATCGTCGTAGTGATTGTGTTGTTTGACAATGGCCTTTTGGTAATTTCAATTTCTCCAACTCGACCTGTCCGCACTCAGAGTTTTCGAACGGAAGGTACTGCGTACCATCTACGGCGGAGTGCAGATGGAAGACGGGATTTGGAGAATGCGAATGAACCACGAGCTGCATCAGCTGCTGAGAGAGCCAACCATCGTCCACACCGCGAAAATCGGGAGGCTACGGTGGGCGGGTCCCGTCATCAGGATGTCGGATAGCAACACGACTAAAATGGTTCTCGAGAGTCATCCGACCGGTACAAGAAGACGTGGTGTGCGGCGAGCTAGGTGGGTCGATCAAGTGGAGGACGGACTGCGGACCCTTCGTAGAGTGCGGAACCAGAGACACAAAGCCATGGACCGAGTGGAATGGAGACGGCTACTATGTACAGCAGAGGCCACTCAGGCCTTAGTCTGATCGGTAAGTAAAAAAAAAAGACGCGGACACCGTCTTCAGTCAGAGGCTGCACAGACTGAATGAAACTTAAACACTAGACAGGGGACACACGGAGCATGCACCAGTGGATACGGAGAAGAAACTATTCTCACGAAAAGTTTCATCGCCCGGAGCGGGAATCGAACCCTCACCCCATAGCATGGTGCGATTAGAAGCTTGGTGACCCTAACCGCACGGCTACGTAAGGCTTTCTTTGGCTTAAAGTAAGGCTTTCTTTGCACAATGCTAGCACAATGATACACTATGCCCAGAAAGTCGAGAAAATTTCCCCGATCGGAACGGGAATCGAATCCCTCCGTCTTCGGGTTGGCGATCTCAAGCCTTATCACTATGGTAACTGGAAACCAGTTAGTAAGAGTCCAAAGTAGATTAATTCCTCCACTACCCCGAAGACATTCTGGTCTGCCGTTACACTACTTCCCAGACTAACCATGCAGTGCTCAGCAACGCCCACCAACACATATTTTGTTTTTAACGCATTAACTACCAATTCGATCTTCACTGCCTGATGTTCCATGGTGATATCGTCCAAATCGTCTGCAGAGCAAACAAACTGACCGGATTTCATGAAAATCGTACCCGAAAATATGATTCTTCTAACGTGATGTTTAAAAGAAGTCTTTTCGTAATGGAAATTTCTTTGAATTTCCTTAGGTATTAAGTATCTTCGTATCCAACCCTCGATGTACAATTTCTAAGCTGACCCGATGTACTATTTCTCAACTCCATGTGCTCACTAGAATATATTACTTTACCTCCATCATCTCATTATCGAGGCCCGCTATGCTTATACCAATTCTAGGGTAATTGTAAACCTGATTGTAAAAGCAACTTCAATGATATACTTCTTATCAGTGTTGGTTACTTTCTTCTGTCTTTCTTTGTTTTTTTTTTCGCTAACTGTACCTAATTCTTTTGAATCACCCTGGGGTAATTTACTTTCAGTTTTATCAACCATTTGCGTGGTCAATTCAACTTTTGGCTTCTGAATCACCTACGTGTAAGGACGTAGGAACGTTACTCCCCTGATAGCAAATCAACAACGCGGCCTAATCTATAAACTGCGGATTTGCAG